>NC_134154.1:27101000-27422500 GCF_033958435.1 Carettochelys insculpta
CCCAGCAACTGAGAGTTTACCCTGTAGAGTAAAATTTGCTGGCTTATGCTGGTGTAAAACTGGAGCATCAGGGAAGTTACTCTGGGTTTGCATCCATGAAACCAAGCTCAGAATCTGGCCTTAAGGAGCCGTAGGTGTAGATGACATGAAATTTATCTCTGTCAATTTCAGGAAAGTGCTAAAAACAAGGCCTAGCTATCTGAAGAAGAGGGTCTGTCTCATGAAAGCTCATCACCTAAGAAATTATTTTGTTAGTCTTTAAAGTGCTACTTGACTGCTTTTTTGTTTCTATCTGCATAGGGTAATTTTTCACCTTCAGTGCTCGGACACTTACCCCGGTCTCTCTAATGTGGCTGGTTCTTATGCCCAAAAGCCTTTGGCGTAATCTTGTGGATATACAACCTCACGGCTGCTTCTCCACACCGTGTGAGCAAGGTGATGAGATGTAATTCTAGTCGTGGGCACCAGATGAAAAGGAACATGTATTGGTGTTAACATGAAGACAATTCATTTCAGTCCATAAAAGAACTAATTACTGATGCAGAAGGTGACTAAACATTCCCCCGTAGTTCTAAGACAGTGGCGTCTTCAAAGACAGATACAGTATAAGCAAGGAACGTTCTCTTCTGGATGCTGGGACAGACCAGGTGGAGAGAGAGAGCTCAAATACAGATGGACTGTGGCGTTTAGCTGCCTGGTCAGAATAAATATATTCCAGAGCCCAGAGGTTAGACAACCAGGCGTTGAAGGGGGTTAGTATTTAATACAGTGGAGATATAGCTGAAGAACTAATTGCCCGTATATAAAGAAACTATCCCTGCAATGCTGCTGTATTTACTGAGCTGTGCTGTCGCTGGTGATCTCAGCCCAGGAGCAATGTGGGCGTGCTTTCCTCACCCCAGATTCCCTGCTTTTCATTCATGAGGTGGGCCTGCGCCGTTTCCATTTAGGTCTGGGTCTTCCTTCCCCCCCACCCCCGTCTCTTTATGATTCGCTCATTGCAGTTTAATTGGATAATGACGGATTGGGGCTGGGCGCCTCTGCAGGGTTCATCGAAGTTCAACCAGAGACAGTCTGCCACATCTTGGTTTAAAGTGTGCGCAAGCTAGACCCGTCTATAGTGGAATACCCTCCCTGGTGTACCAAAGAGCCCCAGATCAGAGGGTTTTACCTTTCCAGGTATCCCATGGCTGCACCTTGAGTTAACAAAGTGTGTGTACAATACACGGGACCTTAACGCAAAGACCTTTTGGCCCAGCTCAGACATGAGAAATCACAGGTCCTACTTTCCTCCTCCGTCCTCCCAAAGAAAGGTGGGAAGCCCATTCTTTTGGTCATCGCCATTGCTCCTCCTCAGCACAGAAGAATATGTTATCCTGGGCTGCGTGGAGGAAAACGGCACCAAAAGGATTCTTCTGTTGTGAAGGAGCAGTGGAAGGTGAGCTCCCAAACAGAAGGGGAGAGATCCCTGGTCCTCATAAAGAACAGTAATTAATTCAAGTTGCTACGAAGGAAGTTTTTCCTGTCCGTGGAGGTAAAAAATCATCCTCCAGGGGATAAGGAACCCTTGAACCTGAGACTGGCCAGAGTGGGTCAGACCAAAGGTCCATCTAGTCCAGTATCCTGTCTTCAGGCAGTGGCCAGTGTCTGGTATCCTAGAGAGAGTGAACAGAACAGAACAGAACAGAACAGGGGATCATCAAGTGACCCCTCCACCCATCACCCATTTCCAGCCTCTGTCAAACAGAAGACACCGTTCCTACCCATCCTGGCTAATAGCCATTGGTCATCCTATTCGCCATGAATTTATGTTGTTGTTTTTGAATCCCGTTAAACTCCTGGTCTTCACAACTTCCACCAGCAAGGAGTTCCACAGGTTGATTATGTGTTTTGTTTGTTTTAAACCTGCTGCCTATTAATTTCATTTGGTGACCCTTAGTTCTTGTGTCACACGAGCAAATAAATAACTTTCCCATGTCCATTTGCTCCAGGCCAGTCATGATTTTGGAGATCTCTTTCATATTCCACCTTGGTCTTCTCTTTTCTAAGCTGAAAAGTCACTCTTTTTAATCTCTCCTCATGTGGCAGCCATTCCAAACCCCTCATCATTTTTGTTGCCCTTTTCTGAACTTTTTCCAATGCCAAGAAGTCTTTTTTTGAGACAAGGGGCCACATCTGTATACGGTATTCAAGATGTGGGCACTCCATGGATTTATATAGGGGTAATAGAATATTCACTTTATTCTCTATTGCCTTTTTAATGATTCCTAACAGTCTGTTTGCTTTTTTGACCACTGCTCCTCATTGAGTGGATGTTTTCAGAAGGCTATCCACAGTGACTCCAAGATCTCTCCCGAGCAGTTATAGCAAAATGAGTCTCCATCGTTTTGTATGTATAGTTGGGGATATGTTTTCCAATGCACATTTCTGTGCATTTATCAACATTAAAATTCATTTGCCATTTTGTTGCCTAGTTTTGTGAGAGCCTTTTGAAGCTCTTCAGTCTGCTTTGGATTAACTACCTTGAGCAGTTTTGTATCCTCTGCAAATTTTTGCACCCCCACCCCAGCTCTTGACCCCTTTCTTCAGATCGTTTATGACTATGTTGAATAGGCTCGGTCCCAGTATGGACTCAGACACCACTAGTAACTCCTTTCCATGCTGAAAACTGGCCATTTATTCCTATCTTTTGTTTCCTTTCTTTTAACTAGCTATCAGGCCATGCGAGGACCTTCCCTCTTATCCCTTGACAGCTTACTTTGCTTAAGAGCCTTCGGTGAGGAACCTTGTCAAAGGCTTCCTGGAACACTAAGTGTAGTCTAAGTATTTGGCAACCTAAGTACTTGGCTTTGTTCCTTCCCTGCATGCAGCCTTGCGGAGCTCTGGGAGGAGCATCCTGGTGACACAGACTCTCGGGCCCCGCTCCTGCCCTGAGAACAGACTCTCCCTGTCCAGAGTCCCCCTGATTTCAGTGGGTGCTGCACTCGTGTGGCCAATGTTCCCACAGCTCAGCTCAGCTCTGGCCAATGTTCCCACTAATTTTTTTCCATCCGGGGGCAGAATAAATTTTGTTCTGCTTCCACCAATAAAAGCACATGCTGGACTCTCTGCTAATCAGTTGGCGGCACCTGAATCTCTCCTGGGTGGCTGCCCAAACACTCAGCTTACGGGGAACCCTGGTTCTGCCCACCGAGTTTTCAGAGCGCGATCGGAACCCAAGGGTGTCTTCTACAGGGGAGGGTCAAAGGCAAACTCCAGAATACAATCAGTGCGCACCTCAGCCCTGATCTAGCCAGCCAGCCTGCCCTCCCCGAGCCTGCTATAGTCTGAGACATGGAGCTGCTTGAAAAAAGTCGATAGACAGTTTTTCTGTTGGAAGAGGCAGTTTCAGGCACCTGGAAACATCTTCTGGGAATGTGTCGATTTCTGTGACTCAACGGATCAGTTCCACATTCTCCTTTCGTCTTTCGCGTGACAAAAATATTAATTTATTTGGTCTATTTTACGTTGAAACCCAGCCATCCCCCAGCCACTCCGGTCCCCTGCTGTGGTATCTGACACCTTTTAAAATCTCCATTCAGGGAAGGTCGAAATCGTTCCTTTGCACTGATTCAGCCCATGTGTCAGCATGCCAGAAGCGTGTGCCAAACTGGAAATTCTGTTTCTGACCAGTTCTGCTGAGAACCTCCCAAGTATTTGTGAATTTATTCCCCTCAACCATCCATGATAGAAAGCTCTACTACCTTTTCTTGCAGATGGGGAAACTGAGGCACAGAGCAATTCAGGCTAGTGTTTTACAAGTGGGATGTAAGGAAAAGAGTAGGAGTTGAGCTCCCAGCCCCACTGTTTTGCCCAAACCCACCTGGGAAGACTGTGGCACATCCAGGAATTGACTTGAGATCTCCTGTGTCCCGTTCCAAAGGCTGAGCCACCCAACCCCGCCACCCCCACCACCCGCTGCTAGCACAGGTTGATCCTGTAATGGTACATTTTAATTCCTGAAAACGTAAATTGCAGTGGCTTTTTTAGCTAAAGGGATTTGAAGGGCATTAGGCAGCAATGCAGGCGTTAGCGAGCTTGGCACTCAGAGAGATTTGGGGCCGGGGGGCGGGGGACTGCGCATGTATTTACTGCGAGAGATTCCGCAGGTGGGTGGAAATCATTAGATTTCTGCTGTGAGGCTGCAATTTTCGGCTTTAGGCCTCTTTCATTTTGAATGAAGCAGTAAGTTATTCATTCAGGACGCACAGCCTTTGGGTTTTTTTTTATTTCACATTTTCCCAACTTGAGAAGAAATTCTCTCTTCTTCCTCGACAGGCCCCCATCAATTCCCTGCCATGGAAATGGGAACAGGCTGCATGGTGTGTAAAACAGATTCCCCCGGCACAGGCCTTGGGGGATTTTGAAAAATTAAATAGGATTCCACTAAAGAATTGAAATGTACAAGTCAAGTCCGTTAAAATCTGAAGTTACCCTCTGCATTTCGGCAGCAAGCCATTTTTCACCCTGGCTTTTGCCCTCTCCCAGGTTTAGGAGCGTTCCCTGTTTTAGACTGCATCATGGACCTGGGGATTGCAGTAGAGGAGAGGCTGGATATGAGCCAACAGTGTGCCCTTATAGCCAAGCGGGCTAACGGTATATTGGGGTGCATTAGGAGGAGCATTTCCAGCACAGCTAGGCTGTGTCTACACGTGCACGCTACATCGAAATAGCTTATTTCGATGAATAACGTCTACACGTCCTCCAGGGCTGGCAATGTTGACGTTCAACGTCGACGAAATAGGCGCTGCGAGGGAACGTGTACACGCCAAAGTAGCACACATCGAAATAAGGGTGCCAGGAACAGCTGCAGACAGGGTCACAGGGCGGACTCAACAGCAAGCCGCTCCCTTAAAGGGTCCCTCCCAGACACAGTTGCACTAAACCACACAAGATCCACAGAGCCGACAACTGGTTGCAGACTCTGTGCATGCAGCATGGATCCCCAGCTGCGGCAGCAGCAGCCAGAAGCCCTGGGCTAAGGGCTGCTGCACACGATGACCACAGAGCCCCGCAGGGGCTGGAGAGAGAGCATCTCTCAACCCCTCAGCTGATGGCCGCCATGGCGGACCCCACTCTTTGTATGTTTCGGGACGCAGATCGTCTACACGTGCCCTACTTCGACGTTCAACTTCGAAGTAGGGCGCTATTCCCATCCCCTCATGGGGTTAGCGACTTCGACGTCTCGCCGCCTAACGTCGATTTCAACTTCGAAATAGCGCCCAACACGTGTAGCCATGACGGGCGCTATTTCGAAGTTGGCGCCGCTACTCCGAAGTAGCCGGCACGTGTAGACGCGGCCCTAGAGAAGTTGTTGTTCCCTCTTTTCAGCACGGAGGAGGCTCCGGCGTATAGAAAGCATGTGGTTGCATTGGAAAGGGCCCAGTGGAGGGCAATGAAAATGATTAGGGGTCTGGAGCAGATGACCTTTGAGGAGAAGCTGAGGGACTTGGGCTGATCTAGATAAGATTGAGTCATCCCTGACAGAATTTTTTTTTTTAATCTATTTGCCCCAGACCCCTAAATGGCCTCCTCAAGGATTGAGCTCCTGACCCTGGGTTCCAGGCCAATGCTCAGACCACTGAGCTGTCCCTTGCTTGGCCCTTAACTCCCTTTAGTCCTGAAGCAGTCCCCGTTCCACAGCCGTTCAGCTCTCCTCCTGCCCCCCACTTTCCTGATCCTCCCCCGTCTCCCAACATCGGCCCCTGCAGCGCTGCTCCATCCCCCACTTTCTTCAGTCCCCCAGCTCTGATTCCGACCCCCCACCCCTTCCCCTACCCTCAGCTGCTCTGCTCCAGCCCCCCGGCTTTCCTCGACCCTCCCGCATTCGGAAGGCTGATGCTTTCACCTGGCACTCTGTCTTGGCGGGGGGGCTGGGGGTGGCAAGCTGCCCATCTCTGAGGCACTCCCACACCTGCCCTCCCCTGTGCTGCGACCCCAACTTCTCGGTGTGCCCTGGCTGATCGCTCAGGCCCAGGACTGGATGGGCAAGAGGTTAGTGGGACCAGCTCTCCCTGGCTGGCCCTTCTGCTTGCATGGTGGGGGGAGTGACTCATCCCAGAGGACCAGATAGCCATGATTCCAAGGATCCAGCCCTAACTGCTAGGTCAGAAGTCCCAATGGCTGCTAGCCAGAAGCTACACAAATGGCAGAGTCCCCTGGGGAGGGCGTCGACAGCAGCCCTATCCCCCCTCCTTTCTCACTGGAGGGCACAGAGCAGGGGCGTCTCTCATTGGGGGCGAGTTTCCCCCATTGTAGGGGGCGAGCACTAGCCACCGCGTGGGGTGAATCACCTCTGATGCCGTCAGCCGTGACGAACGTGGCCTTCCCCCACCCCTTGCTTCTTCAAACCCTGCGGTGGCCCTGGAATGAGACGCCTGCTGTTTGTGTGCAGGGCTTGTATCGATCACTTGGTTTGCCAGCTTCTCCTCCTGCCCTTTCATGGAGCATCGTTCCCACCGCTGCTGTTTTATTGCTATTGATACCTGCCTGGAAGTGATGTGGCATGTGACCTCCAGACCTGGAGTACAGCTCTTCGTTCTTTTGCCAGGGCCCCTTAACGTCAGAGCGTTCCTAGCATTGAGGCTTTGGCAGTCTCTGTTTTTCTTCCAATGAGAACGTAAGAACACAGGTTATAGAAAGGAGGTGGATGCATTGGAGAGGGTTCAGCGGAGGGCAGCCAAAATGAGTAGGGGCCTGGAGCGCATGACCTATAAGGAGAGGCTGAAGGATTTGGATTTATTTAGTTTGCAGAAGCAAAGAGTGAGGGGGGGATTTGATAACAGCCTTCAACTTCCTGAAGGGGGGCTCTAAAGAGGACAAGGCGAGGCTGTTCTCAGTAGTGACGGATGGCAGAACAAGGAGCAATGGTCTGAAGTTGGAGGGAGAGGTGTAGGATGGATATTAGGAAAAGATATTTCAGCAGGAGGGAGGTGAAGCACTGGAATGTGTAACTTAGAGAGGTGGTGGAATCTCTATCCCTAGAGGTTAAGTCCCAGCTTGACAAAGTGCTGGCTGGGATGATTTAGATAAGGTTGATCCAGCTTTAGGCAGGGGGCTGGACTTGACTTCCTGAGGTCCCTTCCAGCCCTGTGATTCTGGGACCATAACATGAGAACGGCCATACTCGCTCAGACCAAAGGTTCATTTAGCCCAGTATCCAGTCTTCTGACCATGGCCGATGTCAGATTCCCCAGAGGGAATGGAGAAACCAGGCACTCAAGCAATCCATCCTGTCGCTCTTCCCAGTCTCTGACAGACAGGGGCTAGGGACTCCATCCCTGCCCAGCCTGGCTCATGGCCACTGATGGTCCTATCCTCCACGAATTTACCTCATTCTTCTTTGAACCGTATTACAGTCTTGGCTTTCACAACATCCTTTGGCCGGGAGCACCACAGGTTGACTGTATGTTGTGTGAAGAAATACTTCCTTTGGGTTGTTTTCAACCTGCTGCCTATTAATTTCGTATGCTGTCCCCTAATTCTTGTGTTATGGGGAGGAGTAAATTGCACTTTCCTTGCCAATCGTAGTTGTATAGACCTCTCCCAGACCCCGGCCCTTAGCTGTCTCTTTTCCAAGCTGAATGGTCCCGGTCTTATTCATCTCTCCTCATACGGAAGCTGTTCGACACCCTTCATCATTCTTGTTGCCCTTTTCTGGACCTTTTGCGATTCTCGTGTAGCTCTTTGGAGACGGGATGAATGCATCTGCATGGAGTGTTCAAGGTGTGGGCGTGACGTGACTTTATATAGAAGCAAATACCACACTGCCCTCTTATCGCTGCCCCTTTTCTAATGATTCCCAGCGTTTGGTATTCTTCAGTTGTTTTTTTTTCAGTGACATTGCGTGTTGAGTGGATGTTTTCTGAGAGCGCCGCTGCTCTTCTTCCCAGCCTCCAAAGCCAAGTCTGCTTGAGACGTCCCCTCTTCCTGCTGCCCCACCCCGTTCAGCAAACACAGCATCCAAAAGGGAACAGCAGCCCTGTGGACAAGACCTGCTGCTGCCCTCCCCTGTTCTGTGCCCCACTGCACCAAGAGGGCCCAGGACTTGGGAGGCCCCTGGGTTGGATGTCTTTGTGGCAGTGTAAAAAGGTGGGGGATGATGCCAAGACTAGAAGATTCATTGGTATCTGGATCATCTTCCCCCAATCCGCCTAGGTTATGGACTATGAAGTCTCTTCTAGCCATTGGCTGGAGTAACCTCCGTGCAGCAAGCCCAGTTTTTGCCATCCATCGGTGAAATAAATTTTGTTACAAGCACCAAGGCTTGTGTGGATGGGCACCACCAATAGAAACACATGCTGCCGGCTCTGGGCACTCTGCCAATCAGCTTGATGGCACCTGAATCTCTACTGGGTGGCCAGCCAAGCGCTCTGCATAGAGGGATCGCTGCCTCTGGTCTAACCTGGATGTCCCTGGCGCTATTCCAGGGTCCCTGCAAGGCTCCTAACCTCACAACCTCACCTGTCCCACCAACAGTCTGGCCTGCCCCATTGGGCTGAGCACAGAGCCCCTCTGTGTGGTTATGGCTTGAACTGTTCCTTTAAATATCCTCCTCCCTTTTCTCCCAGTGGCGGAGCGAGCTGTTTATCATTCGTTTATTTCAGGGATTTATGTGTGCCGCCTATCACCATGTCACCGGGTGCCTCCCCTGGGTAGAATACAGCCACAGCAGCGCATAGGATAATATGCATGCAAATACTGCCTGCACACATAACAAGTGCAGTGAATAATTAACCCCTCTGGCACGGTGAGGGTAGTCCATCAGCACGTCCATGGAAACTTTGCATGTGTGACTGATCTTTGATCCAGAGCCCGGCTGGTCCGCCAGAGTCTCACACCCCATCTCCGAGGGGTCGAAAAGCGAGAGCCAGACTTCCAGCATAGGTCTGTCTTTCCCCAGTGGAGATGTTGGATTGGTGGCGTGTCCCACCAGACAGGCGTGACCTTGCAGGAAGCTGCCAGGGAGAAACTGCTGAAGCAGCTAAGCCCACATTTGCTTTGGAATGTGCACCTGAAATCATTGGGGTCCCCAGTGTGTCAGGGAGAGCAGCTCAGTGTGACCTGGTGCTTGGAGTATTCCTGCCAGAGGAATCCCACTCAGCGCCTGGCTCCATATAATCCTGCTTCCAGGGAGAAATGTGGTCCAAGTTCTAGTTTAATGTGATCTGAAAGTCACTAACGTGATTATGTGTTTGTATCGTATGAGGGAAAATGAATCCTAATTCAATACGAAATACTAATTCGGTAGAACAGAAAATTGCTGAGAGAATAGAAAACTCAGGAATGTGCTGAACCTCCCATTCTAGCTCCCAGGAAACACAAGGAGCACTTTTTTGCAGAGCTGTTTTCTGCTTTCTGTTGCTTCATGATGTAGTTAACCCAAGATGCATGGAGTCAAGTGTCCCTCGGTGCAGCTTGGTGGAAGCCTATGGAATGAAGCCAGACACGACTTTGACCCAGGAGGTTCTTAGAGGAGCTCCGGTGGTAACTTAGAATATTGCCCTCGGTGTCAGATCATGCACCTCTTATTCTGGAACGTGTTGCTTACTCATCCTGTAGTCAGACAGGAGTTCTTGAGGCCCCACGCACAAGTCAGCGCTTGTGAACAGACGGGGTGCGGAATCAGCCTGGAAATGGATTTTACTTTTGCACTGCCAGGGCACCCTGGGAATTCAAGCTCCACTTTCAGCTGTGCATTTCAGTAACATTTAGGTGCAGTTGTGTGTAGATCTTGCGAGGTGCTGCCCAGACCCTTAGTGCAAACACACTGCCCCTGCTCCAAGGGACCTGCAGCCTTGCTGGGTGAGAGAGCCGAAGGGCGGGAGGCAAAGTGACTTCCCAGTCCTAGGCCCGGTCAATGAGATGAGAACCCCTGTGATCTGAATCGGACCCACTACCCTAGACTAACTCAGAGGTGTCTAATCCCTTACCTTGTTAAGGACTGGATTGCTATGGCAATGCACCTTCCCTGAAGGCAGCAGGGAAATCCCCTTTGGCTTCAGCAGGGTCGGATCTTAGCTCTTTGTTGAGAACTGGGACTGTTTAAATACAGCAGAAGGAAAAATATCCAGCCAGCAGAGCAATTGTTCCTTACGCTGCAAGCGTGTGAACAATGAAGACTGCACAGCATCTAAGCACCCGCTGTGCTGGGCCGTGAGTCGGTTTTTTTCTGTTCCAGTGTATTTTATAAAACTTGTTCATCGTTAGCGGTCAGATCGCAGCATGTTAATTAATACGAATCCTTCATTTTCTGGTGAGGGTTGAGCGGTTCAACCCAGGAAAAGTGCATCCTAAACTGCGGCCAGTCTACAGCAAACGCAGGTGTCTTGAGAGCTGGTTCCATCCCACAGATCTGCATCCTAGACCGGTTCTTGGTTTAGCTCGTGAAGGCCGTTGGAGTTTCGCCACTGCCCTCCAGAAGCCCAGGACCTGAGCTTGGCAGCGGAGGCCGTTGCTCAAAGTTTGTTTAGGACTGAGTGCTGCTTTACAGGGCGCGCCTCTTCACTGCACCTGAGCCAAGTATTTATGTGGGGGCGGGGCGGGACTCTTGAGTGTGTTCACGGCTCCTGGGGAAAGGGAACCCATTTTGTGCAAAAGTTTGGGTGGAATTGGAAGGTGCCATTGACTGAGCCTCCAAGGACCCTGTGGCAAAGCTCTGGCCGTACTCCAAGGGCCCTGTGCTGAGACTCGCTGTCTCCCACCACACAGTCTCTTCGCCTTTACTAGAGGCAAGTGTCACGGCCTACTGAGCCATCCTCAGCAGAGCCTCGCCCACACTTGGGGTGAAAGCCCCCAGGCCTGGTCCCCCCTCTCGGGGGAGACCTGCAGTGGTGTGGCGGGGCGGGGCAGGCAGGGGAGGAGGGAACTCCAGGTTTCCGGCCCAGGACACAAAGGCAGCAGCAACGGACAGGGTTTCCTCTACTCCCAGCCTGGCAGCTTCTTCTCTGGGCCACTTCCTCAAACACTCCCTGCCAGTTCCTTTCCTCTGGTACCTGGCAGCTCCGTCCTGCTGCTCCTCAGCACTCTGCCTTGCCTGTAGTCCTCAGTTCTCCCCCGTGGCCCCTCTCCCCTCTGGCCCTGGAGCTCCTGCCAGGAGACCTTTTAAACCAACCCCAGCCGGCCGCAATGGGTGGCAGGGGCACTGATTAGCCGGCTGCTTCTGGCAAGTTCTCAATTGGCCCCAGATGCCTGCCCGATTGCGCTGCACTAGGCAGGTCCTGGTGAACCTGGCGCTCGCCTGCCTGAAGTGTGCCTGGCTGCAGCCCCTGGTCTGTCTCCTCCAGAGCCACCGCCTGAGGTTCTGGCAGCACTTCCCCCTCCCTGTTAATTTTTGCACCCCCTATCCATGGCCCCACAGACTTGTGGGGCCTCCTCATCGTCATCCTCCTCCTGGCCCTGGCTAGGGCTGCCACGTGTAACATCCGGGCAGAGTCCCCTGGGCCGCATCTGTGGGCTCTCTAGATGGCTTAGAGGAGCAGTGGGCACTGTCTGGGGTTCTCTGCTCATTGCCCCCCTCTGTTGCCCGCGACCTGCACTCCCGCCCTTGTGTTCCCCTTAATTGTTCCAAGCAATCAGTGGGGTTGGGTCCGGTAGCCCCTCCCCCTAGTTTGGGAGAGGGGCCTTAGCAGTGGCCGCCTGCATCCCAGCATCCAAACAATACTCAGGGAGGCGGAAACTGTTCACCCAGAGCCCAGCACATCTGCCTCCCGTTAGCACGCGGCCGCCGGCTGGTCTGGGTCTGTCACCGCCCTCGAGCTTTGCTGAGCTCCTTAACAGATGGGCTGGACTCTTGCTGTAGGAGGACAGGCGCATGTGACCAGTGGGACGTCAGGCTTGTTTGGTGCCTTCCTGTCCCCAGCGATGTGGCACTCTGGTGGCGGTCGCATTCAGAGGAGGCCCAGGTTGCTGGCAGATCGGACCCCTGTGACCTCTGCGGGCTGCGTGTGTGGAACGTCTCATGCGAGCAGGTTTTCCCAGTGAAATGTCCTGTCGTACTTGCTCGAAATCTCAATTTTATCTTCAGCCTCTGCAGCGTTTGGCTTCTCGATTGACGGTGAAGTGAGAAAATTGGAACTAACGGGAAGGGAAAGGTCTTATTTGAATCCAGTGTTACTCAACCTCAGACGTTTTGTCGGGAAAGGGTCGATTTAATGTTTTTGCCCTGGACCATCCCGTGTGAAGTTCGAGCTGTTCCTGAGCCGGAAAGTTGTCTCTGCTGCTGGTTATTAGAAACTAAGTGTGTCTGGTCTAAGTAACCTGTGTGGGAAGGTGCTTTGTGCTCTCGCTTTCTTTGATTCCCTTGACTTCTCTGCCGGTCCAGCCCCTTGCTCAGCGTATCAGAGCTGCATATGGGAGTCAGACTTTCTGCACTGTTGGGCACCAGCAATAGCTTGCAAAGTCATGCATGCAATGAAATTAGCTGTTGCTTTCTCTGCCCACGTAAACTGTGCTGCTGCTGGTTTGCAGAATGAATCTACCAGGGCATAGGTAGTTGGAAGGTAGCCGCTCGTGCAAAAATCACAGGGCAGAATACTTGATTTAGTCTTATTCTTCTTCTTGATTATCACGACTGTGAATTTTCGGGCCAGATTAAGAATCCTAGAGACTGCATGGTCTGGGGAGAAATTACAACGAACTCAGTGGCAATGCAAGACTGAGACGCCTATAAAGTATGTCAAGTTGCCCTCTAATGGCTTGGCCATATGGGCTGCGTCTACACGTGCACGCTACTTCGAAGTAGCGGCAGTAACTTCGAAATAGCGCCCGTCACGTCTACACGTGTTGGGCGCTATTTCGAAGTTGAAATCGACGTTAAGCGGCGAGACGTCGAAGTCGCTAACCCCATGAGCGGATGGGAATAGCGCCCTACTTCGACGTTCAACATCGAAGTAGGGACGTGTAGACGATCCGCGTCCCGCAACATCGAAATAGCGGGGTCCTCCATGGCGGCCATCAGCTGGGGGGTTGAGAGATACTCTCTCTCCAGCCCTTGCGGGGCTCTGTGGTCACCGTGGGCAGCAGCCCTTAGCCCAGGGCTTCTGGCTGCTGCTGCTGCAGCTGGGGGTCCGTGCTGCATATACAGGGTCTGCAACTAGTTGTTGGCTCTGTGTATCTTGCACTGTTTAATGAAAGTGTGTCTGGGAGGGGCCCTTTAAGGGAGCGACTTGTTGTTGAGTCCGCCCCGTGACCCTGTCTGCAGCTGTGCCTGGCTCCCTTATTTCGATGTGTGCTACTTTGGCGTGTAGACGTTCCCTCGCTGTGCCTATTTCGATGTTGGGCTGAGCAACGTCGAAGTTGAACATCGACGTTGCCAGCCCTGGAGGACGTGTAGATGTTATTCATCGAAATAGCCTATTTCGATGTCGCAACATCGAAATAAGCTATTTCGAAGTTGGGTGCACGTGTAGACGTAGCCATAGAGGATAATAGTCTTCTGTTGCTGCAGGTAACAGAGTTACTCCTTTAGCTCAAGTAGTGGTGGTCTGTGCTGAAGAGTCCAGACTGAAAACTTGCTGATAACCTCAGATGCGGGCCCTTGTCCATGTTTTCCTCCCATCCTAAATGGGCCATGCTTCTCAGCAGATGGTGGAAATCTGTAGCGCCTTCAATGAGCTGCTGACAGGGTCACCAGAGGAGCTGCTTCCGGGTGATGTGGATGCTTTCTCATGAGGAAATGGATTCAGACCCACCTAGTTCCTTGCGCAGGTTACCACGTACAAGATGACGGTCACTACCAACCAGCACTGGATTTGAACCTGCGAGCTTAGCAGGGTGGGGTGCACAAAGCTATTGCCTGTTACTGACCACCTCATCGAGGACGTCCTCCTCTTCCATTACTGTTTACATCCCGTGGTAAATCTTTGGGTGAAAGTTGCGTCTGTTGTGAGAAGGAGATGGAATCCAAGGTCAATTGACAGAGTCTAACCAAACCATCTGGCCCTGGGTCACCTTTGAATGGTCCTGAAAACAGCTGGGATTCAGAACCGTGAACTCCCTGCCTTGCTGGGGGAATCCACTGGAGAACAGTGAGCTCCTGTAACAGGTTGAAATCTGTGCCAGGCCTTGTGCAGCGCTGCAGGTTGAACATCTCTAATCCAGCACCCTTGGGACCTGCCTGGTGCCAAATGTGAGAATTGACCCGCCCGGGGGAGGGCAGCATTGTCCAGCACATTACCAACACTTCACCTGCCTGCTGGGCCCTTAGGAGACATTTTGGGGTAAATTGCAGCTAAATAACCGCACAGAACACTGAGAGCCAGGACTGGTAGCTGGAAACAAACTTTATGGGACCAGGGGAAACTTGGCCACAGCCATGATAAGCCGTCATCCAGCTAACAACCGTCATGCCGGATTAGGGATGGTGCTGGATGAGGGCGTGCCGGATTAGAGAGGCTCAACCTGCACATGCCTATTGCACTGATCTCGGGTTTGATCTCCCCCAGGCTTTGGCAGTGCTGCACACACGTAGCTTTGTCAAACATCAGGATGGCTCTGTCACTCACAGGACTGCGAGGGCAGCAAATGAGCAGCCTGCGCCTGGCGGGGTTGTACGTACGTGATTCAGCTCCTTGCCTGGGGGAGGAGAAATATTTGTCTTTCACAGGTAGTTGGAAAATTAGCTGTTGGATTTAGGGACCTGACTGAGGGAGCTTGTTTTCCTCCTTGGCGCGTGGTTTGTGGCTTTAAGCAGCTGGAAGAGTCAAATTTTAATTCTGATTCTGTGCAAATGCAGCATGGTGCCTCGCCGGTGGCAATGATGGGAGGGCCAGAAATGTCTGTAATTGGTCAGTCTTATTGCCTCTGCGTTTGTGCGTGTGCACAAGAGATGTTTGTGTCTCTCTCTTGCACACTCAGGCCCCGATTAAACCCTAGACTGAGCTGCAGAGTCCCACCCTCTCCAACCTTCTGGAAGAGGTTCTCAGCCAGGGTGGGGTGCTGGACTTCCCCAGGGATGTGGCACGTTGAGCCTTCGGCTAGGGGTTGTTAGAAGAATTGGTACCCCACTGCCACTCTCAAAGGTTTAGCCTGTCTGCTCCTCTGTTATAACAAAGGCCCAACCAGGCCCTGTTGAATGAGTGGCACTGTGAGCTGACGCATTGGGTGGCAGCACCACTCTTGGGGGTTTTCTTGCAGTGGTCAGTGTTTTCCCTAGGATGGTGGTCCTGTGTAAGTGCAGGGTATGCACATTAGGGCAGGCAACTGTTCCGTGGTTAGAGCATTGGCCTTGGAAACCCAGGGTTGTGGGCTCACTGCTGAGGGGCCTCTCAAGGGCCTGGGGCAGGTTAGATTAAACAAAGCGCTCTGTCAGGGATGGGGATAGGTCCTTCTGTGAGGGCAGGGGACTGGGCTTGATGATCTCTCAAGGTCCCTTCCAGTTCTGTGATATAGCTAATCCCAGCCTGCCCCATTATAGCTTGATTCGTTTCTGTGAAGTTACACCAGAGCAAAGTTGGTGCCGTTGACATCAGAGCCCTAATATTGCCAGCCCCACTCGTTCACATCTCATGAGTCAGGCCCTACCAGATCGTGATGTTGCATTTGAAAATTATGAACATTAAGAAACCAGCAATCTGCCTGGAGGTCCTTTTTTCGTTGCCTTCTCATTTCTGACCCTTTGCAGAGGTCTTCTCCACAACCACGGGTGCAGAAACTGACTTACAAAAAGCCAGCAACATTCCTGAGGTTCTCACATGATCCCCTGACTCCAGGAGCTGGAGCTTAAAGGAAAACAATCTTGTGATCAAATCACAAGAGTTGACCTCATGCCGCAGAAGCAGTCTGTGCATCTTGCTCATCTAGGACAGAGTGGGGGCGTTTGTGTGAGAGAGGTTGGCTGGCCAGTATAGATATAGAAGGGGAGACTGCAGGACTGGGGTGTTGGCTTATATGCTGAGATGCTCTTTGAGGATTAGGAGCCATTTGTGCTCTGCAGTTTCCGCTGGGTGGCTGCAGGTGGGTCAGGCGACCCCTGACCAGATCGCATTGTTAGTCCTGAGGCTCTGGACTCTCCTTCCTTCCAGATTTCCCTGGGGAAGCATCTGTATCATGTTGAAATGGGGGGCGCAGTGACTCTTGTGCGCCTGCCTGCCCCGCCTGGGAGCAGAGTACCTGGTGGTCTAGGCTGGCTTGCTCTGCACAGAAGCATTCAGTGTGTGGAAAGTGTGTGGATGTTGCTGCTGGTCCTGTCTCCGGTACCAGCGGCAGTGGGATGTCTGCCATCAGGAAAGAGGTAGATGAAAACCAGCTCACGAAGGAGTGGCCAGTCCCCGAGTAACGATCCAATCTCCATGGCACTCCAGCAGCAAGCCAGTCACCTCCATGGACTCCCGGCGTGCGCTCATGTCGGGGAGATCGCATCCTGGCTCTGCACCCAGTGATTTCTCCAGCGATTGAGGCCCTTGTCTGGCACAAGGTTCTGCTGCTGGCTTTGCCTTCTCAGCATTGGTTTCTTTTCCTGGTTCTTACTCTTCCTGCCTCCCCAAAGTCAGTTTGTTAAGATGGTGCCTGGCAACGCCACTTGGCTCGGTGGGTATTTTTGTTGGCACGGTGCCATGGAGCCTAGTCCAGGCCATCCGAGATGCTAGCCAGGGGTCTGGCGCGAGGGTGGGTAGGGGAGCAGAGCCCGTAGACTCTCTCTGTCTCCCCGAGGCAGTTGAAACTAGGGCTCAACACGGTGAGTTCTGTGCTGTTCTGGGATACGCCTTGCCCCAAACGCTCCTCGTGTGGGGGAAAAATTATATGGGCAAAGCAATTCGGAGGAAGGGAAATGAAACACACATTTGCCTCCAATCTTCCTACCTGTAGTGCTTGTGAGCTGTGCCGGCGGCAGCTGGCTTCCACTCACACGCCGGGTGCAGCAGGGCCAGGCAGTGGCCACGCAGGCGTCCCTCAACTCCAGGAGGAAGTTGGTCTCCAGTCCGTCGAGGAGTCCCAGCTCTCGCCAGATGAGGAACGACAGGCCGAGACCAGGGTTGCCCCTTCTATCGCGGCCCCAGCAATAAGGAGGCTTGTGCCGTTGGCAGTCCCACCCAGCCTGTAGGACCTGGACTAAGACAATGAGCTCCTCACACCTCCACTGTCACTGAACAGTCGCTGGATTGTGGCTAGGAGAGCAAACAAGCCCTCTCCTTTACCTCTTGCTGACCCCGCTGCGCCCACCGCCGCACTCCAGTGGCTCGTGCTTCACAGTGATGCTGCCGAAAGGGAGAGAAGAAACAGGCCTGTCGAGGCTGGGGCAAGGGAGAGCCGGATGAGGCGCAGCACCGTTTGCAACACAGGCCGACTTGCTCCTGAGATCGCTGGGGAGCTGCTGTTGCTGCTTCCGCGCCACGTTGGCCTCTTGTTGCCCAGCGATGAAGGCAGAACTCTGGCATTGAGCCGTCCCGTGCCACAAAGGAAACCACACGCACTGAACTTGGTGGAATGGGACCAGCTCACACCGACGGGGTAAATTCCATTCATCTACCCCCGGCCCCAGTGCAGCTGCTACTAACGTTAGTACGAGTTGAGCTCCTGTAACGGAGATCAGCATCAGAAGATCCCCTGGTCCCTCAAACAGCCCTGTCCACCCACCCAGGAGCCCAAGGCACGTAGGCAAGCCATCACACGTTTCTAAATATATCTACTTCAAAGTGAGCTGCAACTGGGAGTCTCAGCGTTTTGGTACTAATATGGTAGGAGAGTCTGATTGTATTAGCAATTTCCCTTCAGATCATGTCATATTAGTATTGGATTGTGTTAGTATTTGTTTCCCCTAATGTGATGCGAAAGTGACTAATGTGATGAGACTTCTGCATTGTATTAATGAAAACAAATATTAATACGATAGGATGGAAAATGGCTAATAAGAAACTAAGTTGCTAATCTGACATGATGGATCTGCAGGAGAAACGGGTGGGAGCTTCCCTGTACTTTTCCAGCACCACCTTCCACCATGCTCAAAGGGGCAGTGGTAAAGGACAGCTTCACTGAGGCCTCATGCTAACGCTTCTGAGTTGGATCTAAGTAGCCAAAGTGACATTCTCGCTGGAAAGCCACCAATAGAAAGCGTGTGGGGGGTGGGATCATGCGTGCGGGAAGGGCAACAATCATTAACAGCAATTCTAGGCTCCTATCATGCCTGCTTAGAGGCCCTGGATCGGACCCTGCTTGCGTGCTGCAAGCTGCTGTTTGCCCTGCTGAAGGGCACAGTCCCACTGGTTTCTCTGGCAGGGCCGGAGCAAGTTGGATTTTCCACAGTATAAAAGCTTTGCATCCTTGTACAGGTAATAAGCTCAGCTATGAGTCCAGGGCTCTACCTCTGGGCTGCTCTCTGCTGTGTGGTCAGCGGTTTGGAGACACCGTTTGGCCCCCCATTGTTCCCTGCAAAAGGCTTTGGCGGGTTTTAAAGGGAAAACATCCATTATGCGAGCACGAGAATCGACGCACTCGAGCTGCAATAACCTGGCCTCCTGGTAATACATGATTAGAGGATTCTTAAAGCTCGCCTTACTTCCTCTCTGGTACATAATAGCCCTTTTGGACTTGGAGTGGGATTTTATTTACTCTTTAATCCATAACAGTGGCTGAAGAAACACAGCTCTGGGTTGCTTAGGCTGTTTCTGAGATGCGTGTTACATCCTGACTGGCACTCAGTGCTTGCAGGTGCTAGGCAGGTTTATGTAAACATTTGAGGTTTTAAAATAACATGATGAGAGGCCGTCGGTCTCACATTGGATTAAAACCCCCTTCTGAAATGCATTGTTCATGCTGGGCAACACCTCCACAACAGCTGATATTTTAACCATCCAGGCCAGAGTAGGGATTGGTCAGTGAGCAAACCCTTCTTAACAGCCCCATTTGAAGTTTGCCCTTCCGAGCAGGAGCTGCCCCGACTTTATGCCAGGGTTGAGCCAGGAACTCAACAGTGCTACTAAATCATTCAAGGCTGTACTATTGTTAAAAGGGCTTTAAGCACTGGTAAGTTTCTGGTCTCCTTCCACATGTGGGATGGTGCCTTACTCTGAATAGTACCACTGATAGTACCAAATACCAATCCAATCCAATCTAATCCAATCCAATCCACTGAATTAAACAGGATTACTTGTGGAGTAAAGTGCTACTGGCTGTGAGCAAAAGCATGAGAAACTGGTCCTTTGTAACAGACTACAATGGGTCATGTCCGTCATTGATATAAATCAACATGGCTGTGTCAACGGAGCCGCTCTGCTGTATGTCGGTTGAGGAATCTCTCATTTGTCTCCCTGCCAAGGATGTCATGAATGCCAAAAGTACCTGGGTTCAAAAAAGAACTAGATGAGTGCCCAGGAATAGATCCATCAATGGCTCTTGGCCAAGGAAGTCTCCGATGCAACCACACTGTCTGTGTGTCTCTAAACTTCTGGGTCCTAGAAGCTGGAAGTGGATGATAGGATGGGTCATTCAGTAATCGCCCTGTTCTGTTTATTCCTTCTGGGGCACCTGGCACCGACTGCTGTCGGAAGACAGGGTACTGGGCTCGGTAGACCATTGGCCAGATTGGGCTGTTCTTCTCTGTCTAATTTATCACGTCAAACAATGTTTGAAATCGATGGGCTTGACTGATTTTCACATCCACTGTTTTTGTATGGGATCAATTTAGTTACTGACTTCTGATTTGCGCTGGTGTAAGTGGACTCAGAATTCAACCCAGTGGAAGCGTTGCCATTCACTTCAAAGGCAGCAGAGTACGGTCCTGGAAATGGGCAGGAAACTTGTTTTAAAACCAGAGTGAGTTTGTTTCATGTGGCTGGTTCCAAACTAAAGGGACTTATTTATGGTCAGCTATAATTCTTTGATGATAGAAATTAATAAAGGAATTGCTGACCTATGCTTAATGGCAGTAGAGCAAATAGTGTTGCTATAAGTTGGATTATATTGCTGCTAACATGGCACTGTCCACTGAGACTGGTTAAATTATCCAGAAAAACCCATGAATTCCTGATGTGTGCAGAAAATGCCACACTTTCCCCGTTGTCTTTTAAAAAGAAACACTTTGATAGTGATCGTCACTCGAAGAGAGACAGTCCTCTCTTGATGCGCTGACGTGGCTGTAATTCAGCAGTAACTCAGGTCAGAACCTGGACCAGTTGGTGTGATTCGTATCTCACTTGCACCAGCAACTATTTATTTCAGTGGAGTGACTCGTGATCTACCCCCATGCCCATGAGAGGAGAAGCGGCAGGCTGAGTGTCTTTCAGATAATGAGGCAAACTCATCACACCACGTTCCAGATAGGGCTGAATGCCAACCAGATGGGAACAAGGGAGCATCTTGCATTAATAGATGGTACTGCAGCTCATGGGCTTAGGCTGCATCTACACTAGACAAAGTAAGTTGATCACAGATGTACAATTCTAACTATAGCAATTACGTAGCTAAAGTCAACACTAAAATCTGCGCTCTGCTAACCTTGCTGTCTATACTGGGGAAGGTTGACAGGAGAGTTTTTTCCCATCGACCTCCCTTACTCCTTGTGTCTCACAAGGAGCATACAGTTTGATGGCGACCCCTGAAAGGTCAATCTCATGTGTCCATACTACACACGTGAAATTGAGCCCTGGAAGATCAACCCTGAGTGCACAGCTTGACCTGTTAACCCATAGCATTTACTGGTTCTGCATTTCCTTCTGTGGCAAAATTCAGTTTAATGTGGGGTAATACAGGAGGCTTTTCTGGGCACAGCTGAGAGAGCCAGTTTAAGCCAAATAGCTTAAACCAGGGCTACTTAAAGCCCAGGACTGGAGGTCCTCCACTATAAGGCACCAGACCAGTTTCACATAGCACTTCTGTTGCCACACCGGCCAGCAAGAAGTCACACCAGCAGTTCTCGTGCACACTCCAGCTTCCCTTGTGCCACACCCAGCATCCTTCCTTACACAGCTGAAAGGTTATGAAAACCAATCTCACCAAATCCGAACAGGTTCTTCTAGTCCCAAGGACCAGCTACATTTCCAGGTCAACGTATACCTCAAATCTTACCCAAAAGAGCATGTGAGCCAGTCCTTTAGCATCTAAAATCTAAAGGTTTATTAATAAAGGAAGAATAGGTTGAGAGTGTAACTGTTAAAGCAATCAAATTACGTACACCAATCACAAAGTTCTTGATGCAGGCTTGCAGCAGAGGTGGAACAGGCTGCTCTCATAAAAGTCTCTGGAGTACATCCTCTGTCAAGGATGGGTCATCAGTCCACCCGGGCTCCGTTTGTAGCAGAGATGCTGCTGAAGTAATGAGCTGGAGTGAAGATGAATGGAGGAGCCTCCCAGGGCCTTCTTTCTGCCCTTGCCCATATGGAGGGAATTCCAATGTCCCTCTTTGCCTGGAAGCACATCTGAGGTGGAGGCTGTCTGAAGAGCTGGTCACCCGCCCATGTCCTTCTCTAGGCAATCTGCCGTCACCTCTCTGCTGGGTTACACCTTTTGGCCAGATTCCTTGGAGGCTGATTGGAATGTGATAAGGCCTTTCGTCTGTCACGCCCGACTTCGCTTGACTAGGAACCCTTTCACGATAGGTTGCCAGGCCTCCTATTGCGGTCTCCTATAACCTAACATTTCAAATATAAGCCCAGAGCCAATACTTATAACTCCGCATATAAAAACGATACAAACATGTGAACAGTATAAACAGATTGAGCAAATCACCAGCTTTCAACAGATGCCTCACTTGCCACAAGATTTGGTGCAAACCTAGGACAGTGGTTGCAGCAATGTTACCTGTTCATCTTAAAACCCAGTAACATCGCATATGGTTAGCAGCATCCCCCTAAATGTCCCTACTATGCTCTGTGTAGGAATTAGGATACTACTGTGCACCAATTTAACCCTAAATTCGTTAATTAAATGGAATAATATTTTGCCTATTGCTCTGAATATGTCTAATAAGCTTAAATTCTAAAAAATGTATTACATCCAAACAGTAACGGGCGCCTAGAAGCGTTTGATTGAAATAGTCACAAATGGGCTAAGCCCAAGGGAGCTTAGATGCTTTGGCCGGTTCTGGTGTGGTCAGACAAGTATTAGGAATGACCCCTTGTAATAGTTGATTGTTCTATGCCCTTTAACAAACCAGTGATGCCATTGCTAATTAGCAGACCTTAGCCAAGGCTTGATGAAGCAAATATCTGTCATAGTATCTTACACTTAGGTAGCCAACTATTTACTGCACCTGCTACCCACGTAATCATGAGTTCTTTCTCTTACAGGAAACCCTTGAAATGCGCGATTTCGAGTTGTGCTTTATTCGCGTTAATGCAAGTTAAGTGCAACTCAAAGTCCTGCTCCCACCAGCCCTGGCTTAACCCCCCCCGGACCTGCACAGCCCTAGTTCAGCCTTCTTCCCTGCATCCCGCTCACCACCTGAGCACAGCTCTAGCTCAGCACCCCTGCCCGCGGCCCCAGTTCAGGCTCTCCCTGGCCCAGCTCACCACCCGAGCATGGCTCCAGCTCATCAACCCTGCACGTGACTCTGGTTCAACCACCCCCTACCCCAGTTCAGTCCCCACCCCTGTGTGCAGCTCCAGCCCAGCTCCACCCCCACATTCCCCTGCAGCCCTAACCCACCCCAGGCTTAACCCCTTGCTCCCCTCCCACAGCCTCAACCCATCACCAGGCTTAACCCTGTCCAACTGCCCCATCAACCCAAGGACTTATCTTCCAAAAGGAGCTCTAGATGCTCCTGCTTCTTCCTCGGCTGCAGAACTTGCGTTCTGCCAGGTAAAAAGCCACCCCCCAACTTATGCAAAATTTGAGTTGTGTGAGGGTGGGTGGGAGCACAGCCCTCCTGTAAATCAAGACACTACTATACTTCAGCCCCAGCCTGTAATAAAATACCCCTGGTGTTTGGAAGGGTCTCTATGAGATGAACACAACTCTTCTTTTTTGTGATTTGGGCTTATTGCCCATGTTTATGTCCCAAAGCAATTTACAGCCATCATTCATCTGGGTCTAATATGGGCCAGTGTCCCTACACCGGGGACCTGAATTTAGAAACTTGGCTATCCTTAAAAATGTTGCTGCTTTAATTCTGCTGGTATGGTCACTAAATAAATGAATAAATGAATACATACATAAATAAATGGCAGCAAAACCAGAAACAAAAACCTAAGGTGGTTGCAGTTAATGGGGGCATAAAGTTCTTGGCCTGTTATAACTTGGAACCAAAATAAAAGGACCCTTATACAGGCTGCACCTCTCTAATCCGGCACACTCTCATCTGGCAACCTCCATAATCTGGCACGATTTTAGTTAACCAGATGCTCACTTATCAAGTGTGGTGAAGTTTCCCATGATCCCATCATTTGGCTCCAGCCACCAGTCCTGGCTCTCAGTGTTCTGTGCTATTATTTACCTATATTTTACCCCTAAATGTCTTCTAAGAGGCAAAAAATGAAATTGCTGGTAATGCTGCTAGGCAATGTTGACCTCCTGTGGTTGGGCAAATTCTCTCATCTGGCAACAGTCAGTTGCACAGGATGCCAGATTAGAGAGGTTCAACCTGTACTGGTATGAGATTTTTACTGCTTAAAAAAATAAACAAACAAAAAAACCCACAACCCTCTAATTGCCACAGTGATATAGTAAATCTTGAAGAGCCATCCTCTGTGGTCTGCCCTTGTCTCTTATCGGACTCTATTCATCTCTCAAGCATCTTGCAGAAATTGTAAAACCCTCTGTCACAGGTTTAATGCCCGCGCCAAATAACAAGCAAGTAAGCCATTCACTGCTAGGTCCCGTTTTCAGTATGTATCTTAGCAAAGAGGCCCCATAAAACTGATGGAGGGCCCCTGCTCTTGCGTTTAGCACCTTTCGGGTCACTTCCTCCATCACTGTGAACTCACCAGTAGAATAGATTTCTTGGTAATCAGAACGTCCATGAATTTGCAGACAGTGTTCACTCCTAGCCCTTCTCAAAGAGAGGACAGAGACACTTGCTTCTTAGGAAGCCAGGATTTCCTGCCTTGTCTAGAGGATGCCGTGCACTCGACGAACATTACCTCCGCCTTGTGATGAGCGTGTTCAGACTATGATAAGACGTAATAAGTAGTTTCCTAATCTGCTTCCAGGAACTTGAGCAAAATATCAATTTCTGTCACCAAGAGACAGCGTTGGTGAACCAGAACTAAATAAAAATAAACATTAAACAGTTATTGGAATTTAGGTTGATGTTAAAAATCAGTGGGGTTGAGGAAACAAGCCAACTATTAGCTGGGAAGAGCTACTGGGCCTTTTAACAACGTGTTGTCTCTTGGTTGAGTCTGGGATTTGGGCTATATCCACGGTGCCAGCCCTGGATATTATTGATTAAAAATGATGCAGCAACAGCACAATTATAGCACAGTTTGTGCTCACGGTGCTAGTACCGCTGGCCTCTCATTTGTCTGTATGAAGATTGCTTTGTTTACATCGCTGTGCTGGAGTTCATTTGCTCTTTTCCCAACGTTATTTGCTTGTGGTGATCTTAGGAATTAAACACACTGCGTTCCGTAAATTTGATTTTCTTTTTGGTCTCCGGCCTCCTGCACTGGTTGCTGTTCGCCTTGACGGTAGCATTATTTTAATTTGCATTTGTACCCTGTGCTTCCTGAGGTTGCTGATAACTCAAGAGAAGTTGTTACTTTTATCAGCCGAATCAATGCAAATAACGTGGCAGGTCGGAGGGAGGGATCTTACTGGACTTTTCCATAGCAATTGATCTGCCTGGATCAGATGTTGCATTGAAATGCACCAATGGAGGAGCACTCCTACAACATGGCTTAGTAGAACAGAATTACTTTGGGTGATGGGGGGGAAAAACATTGTTGTCTTGAAGTGTCATGTTCACAAAGAGGACAGTAAACCTTAATATTGAGGGGCTCCCCTTAGAGTCTTAGCCTGTTGACCATGGCGTACTGAAATGCTGCTTCCTGACTTGGAGGTGGCTGGCAGGTAGGGGCCATGGGTAAGTCTGTGGGTTTCCACTCCTGCATCTACAGCTGTGAGAAGAGGACAATGCATATTTCCCTTCCCACTCCCCACTGGGATCATGGGCCTGGCAGAAACCCCTTAGGTGGTGTTCAGAGCAGGAGAAATGCTGCCATGGAGGCAGCTGAGCTCTGTTCCTGTCTGGGTGAAGCAGAATTTGCTACAGTTGAACCTCTCCAGTCTGGCTCCCTGGGGACATGAATGGTGTCAAAGCAGAGAATATCCCAGCCCACGGAAGGTCGATGTTGTTTGCCTAGTACATTACCAATGCTTCCGCAGCTTATTGGGCTCTTAGAAGACATTAGGGGGTAAATTAGAGCTAAATAAAAGCACAGAACGCAAAGCTGGGACTGGTGGCTGGAAGCAAACTTTGGGACTGCAGGAAAGTTGGCCACATTGATGATAAATGAACATCCAGCTAACTGCAATCATGCCAGACCGTGGGTGTTGCCGACCGCAGAGTGCTGGGCTAGAGAGGTTCAACCAGTAGTGTGCTCGGTGGGGTTTGTATGACATATGTTAGAGAAGGGCGGGAGTGGGAGATTGTTTCTGTGCGTCCTCAGGAGCAGAGGAAGTATGCACAAGCCCCAGCACAGCGTTGCCTTTCTTCCCAGCGGATGGTTCAGTTGAAATCTTTGGTTCGTATTCGGTCTTGGGGGCAGGAGCCAGCTGCCAGCCCAGGAGTGTGCTGGCCTCATTTCTCCGAGGCCCAGGTTGCAGCAGAGTGAGCTCTGCCAGCATGCCTTGACCTCTACGTGGAGGACCTATTCTAGGCCTAGGGCAGTTCAGGCTTCATGGCCCATTCAGTCCGTTATTCCCTTACCAAGGTGATGACTAAGGGAGCTCATTATGGCTAATTCTGTGGAGGTAGTTTCTGTCCACTGACTTACAGGAGAGAGAGAACCAAACTGGTTTTACCTGGACCCCCAAGCACCCATCAGACACGCTAGTAGCTTCCAGTCGCACCCAGCCTTGTGTGCCTGTTATTTTCAAGATTGTGGCACTAGGAGTATCTTTCTTCGAAGGTGCAGGTTGAAACGCTCTAATCTGGAACTCTCTCATCCAGCAACATCCGTAATCTGGCATGATTATAACTAGGTGGACGACCACTTACCATGCGTGTGGCCAAGATTCCCGTGGTCCCATGAAGTTTGTTACCAGGCACCAGTCCTGGCTCTCAGTGTTTTGAGCTATTATTTAGCTCTGACTTACCCCTAAATATCAGTCAGCAGTGAAAGTGTTGGTAATGTGCTAGACCTCCTGTGTTCTGGCAGATTCTCTTGTCTGGTACTGGTCAGGTCCCGAGGGTGCCAGACGAGAGAGGTTCAACCTGTAAAGAGGGGGATGCCTGCTTTCCCCCCATGCGGATTAGACCACGAACCCTCCTGACAAAATGCTCTGTAAACTGTGAATAATAAAGTCGGAACATTTTTGCAAAGCATTTCCAGAAAACGTGAAGCCAACCTTAAGATGAAAGTTCCGCTGTAATCTAAATGTCTCTACTCTCCAGCTTTCCACATGCATGGAACCTCAGAGATACCTTGCGGGGATTGTGCATCTTAGAATCAGTCTATAATGCAATCAATTCTGTATATCCCCAGTGAAACAGCAACATTTATTTAACGTCTTTTATAGAGCAGCTGAGTTTTATCACAAATCACATTCCATTTCTATTCATCAGGGACCCCTTGAAGGCTAAAATGCACTTACTTTTCTCAGAGGAAATTTACCAATTCTTCAATAAAGACCCATTTGCCTCAGTATGTAAAATTGACACATTTATTGAATATTAAACATTTGTTGGTTGATTCCGTACTACTTTCAACTTTATCTGCTGCCCTTAAAAGTCGTTAGGGGAAAAATATATCAAAGTTCCAATAAAGGCCTATTTATGTACTGAAGAGAGAGATGTTTAGATTTCCTGGCGAGAGTGGTTTTTTCCATTAGTTTGGAGATTGCAGTGTACCCCCTGAATGTAGGTGGTAACATTAAGCCTTTGGAGTGACCCTATTTAACTTAATGCTCATCTCTGTCTTTGATAAACAGTTTGGAGCCTTGAGCCTCTGTTATGATTTGGGTTTTTATAAAAGGTTTAGCTTGTGCGTTAAGGTCCGAGTTTTACAACAGCACAAGAGACACCCAACAGTAATCTCCCAACAGTAAATTGAACTTTTTAGCATGTGGTCCAATAAAACAAGTTTTGCTTTTATCACAGTTACTAAATGCTGCTGTTAATCAATTAAAATGTATTCTAGACGTTCTCTTTTTCCTGTGCTTTTGTGGGCTATGTTTAATGGCTCTGTATGTACCTCGAACAAATTTGTTGGAGGAGGAAAGATGGCACTGTTCCGCTCCAGATCTGAACTCCATGTCCCATCCCTGTAGTGATCAGTGGCGTGTCTGGAACTTGATTTGTCCCCAGCTTTCTGCCATTGAGCCATGTACCTTCTGTGTCTGGTTCCCTATTAGAATGAAGGGCAAAAGGCTTTTTCTATTTTTAATGGTGAGTGAGTCTGCTTGTCCTGAAAAGACATGTATAAACACAAGTGGGGTGATGAGCGAAAGATTTGCCATTGTTTGGGGCAAAAAATTAAGGTCCTCACCTTGTCTGATCTTTTGGTCATTGCTTAAGCAATGATAGTTCAGATAATGCTACAATAATTGCCCTAAGCACTGATCTTATTGTAAGATGCAGGTTTTGGGTTTTTTTACCCCTACTTTGAGGCAAATAGACTTTTTTTTTGCACATGGCAGAGAGTTCCAGGAGTTTGAATGGGAGATCTGCACAAATAAAGACTCAGAAACCAGGTCCTTTACTTATATACAATATTCATTCCACTCATTTTCCTCTTTTCTCTATTCAAATCAGTTTAGCTTGAGTGAAAATTGCAGACTCTTGTCAGTTGTCGCGTATTGTGACTAATCGTGGCCCCTGTTGTCAATAAGTGAAGGAAGGTAGTTAGACTGGCAATTTACCACTCGGTTACATGGCCTCTGCTGTGGGGGGATGAAGTAAAGACGTTGCGTCTTATGGACAGTTTTCCGACGTATCGGCATTTCAGGGCTAGCTGTTTAATGCCAGCTGGTTTTAGTCCTGATCAGTCCATTTGAAAGCCAGGGGTGGTTTTGGATGAAGCCTTTCCCCGAAGCCTTGTGACTCATTGGCCTGATGCTACAAGCTGACCCATCTGGATCCCTTGGATGAGCTGATTGAAATGAAAGCATGAAACGAATCACCGGACCGGTGACCAACATCCTTCCCCTCCCGGCTGGAGTCAGGTGGGGTTTGTTGTTGACCAGTCTGGGCACTGGCTCAGGCCCCACATACCGTAAATGATTTTAGTTCTCGTAATCCCTGGTATAATGAACGATGGGGTCTTACACTGACCATGCAGCTGGCTGCCGACAATGTTCAAAATGCTCCTCCCAATCCTCTGCCAGCTTGCTCCGTTTGGCACCCAGGGGGCACCGGGGACCTGGCTCTGTGCTTTCCTAGGGCCCCTCTTTGAAAATCAGGCCGCCAAACCTGCGATTTGCAAAGTGGCCTAAAACTGAGCATGAAGTGGGTGTCCCCAGCCTTCAAATGAGCCGGTCTGCTGCAGCCCATGTTGCCCCTTCTCAAAGGCAGCAGAGCTCCCCTGGAACAGGGCTGCGGAGATCTTAGGGACCCTATTTGCACCCTAGTTTCTCTTTACCTATCAAACGAGCCAGCGTAATAAATGTCATGTGACTAGAGCTCCAACAAACGTATCACGTTTTGCGTGCGTAATAAGAATAATGCACCTTCTGCCTCTCCTGCTCTGGAAGTGCAGAAGTAGCCCCAGTGTTACCCTCCCCGGAGCTGGGGTGTCGAGCGTGCTGCAGGCATTCAGCAGCAGCCTTGGCTGACTGAAGTGGACCCTAATTTCTCAGCCGCCTTTTTTGTTTTCCTTACCTTCTTCGCCAGAAACAAGCAGTTTTAAAACAACAGGGCTGTTGTCCTGCCCCAGGGAAGGGGTTTGAAGGCTGAGGCGGCCTTTAAAGGGGAGGTGGAGAACTTGAAAAGTAACATGAGTTTGTTTTGTTCTTAAGATGGCATTTTGTGTAGTCAGCCGCGATTGAGGGCACGAGTGTCATGGTTGTTTCTGCGCTCAGGCTCAGGTGCTTTTACGCTGTCTGGTTCTGTCTGCTTCTCCGTCCTGCATTCTTGATGGCTGTTTAATCAGATGCTCGAGTGATGGTTGCAGCATTTTCAAATGCTTTTCCTTTCTCTGTCTCCCTTGCAGCTTGGAGGGGTGTGTGCCACCTCTAACTCTGGAAGGGGAGAGGGCATCGAAGCCAGCCTCTCATGCAATTATTATTCTAGGTAATAATGGGAGCATCGGGTGCCGTGTTTCTTAACCCGTGTTCCGCGAGCAACTCAGGTGTGTTGGGAGCGTTTGGAAAAAAACACTGCTGGTCTATATGTTCTGTTATTAAAACCAGATCCAGTGTTACTTCTTCAGTGCTATGATCCCTGATTCAGTTACTTTGTTTTGCGGTATATGTTGCTGTTTGGTTTGGTTTGGTTTGACAACTTTTTTTTAAAGAAAATTTTCATAGGCGTTCTGCGTTAAAAAAACAAAAAACAAAACAAAACAAAACTATTGCTTGGTGTTTGGTGGTCTCAAAAGCTGTGGTTACCCTGTAGTCCTGTGTCAACAGAGATCACGATTGGAAGAGATTTCTTGAAAAAAACTTGTGTCGACAGAGTGCGGCCGTACACAAAGGCCAGTCAGAAGGGTGCACCGCTCCGTCAACAGAGCGGTCGGACTGCCGGGCTGTTTTGTTGACAAAATAGGCACCCGGAAGCACAGCAGACAGGGCTGCCCATTGTTCTGGATGACCTGTCTGTCGAGAGAGAGCCCCCCAGAGCGTCCACGCAGCTTTTAGTCGACGCACTCCGTTACACCTCATGGCGGAGAGGCAGAACGCTGGCGAAGGAAGTGCCGAGGTTTGTCAACAAACTGTCAACAAAACACTTTTTGTGCGTGGATGTTGCACCACTTATGTCGACAAATCCGGCCTTTTGTCGGAAAAACTCGCGAGTGTAACCCCAGCCAAAAAGTTTAAGAAACACTGACCTAGAGGTCAGGGTGTGCTGTGTTAGGGGCTGTACAAACCTAGAACAAAGAAAAATAGCTCCTGCCATGAAGAGTTTACCTCTGCTGCATGGCTGCCTGGCTGCCGCAGGCATAATGGTGCCTGGGTGTCTTGGCGCCTGGTGACGAGGTGGAAGAAGAGAGAGGTTTGTTCATCATGGAGCCGTTATAAATCTCCCTCCCCCCACCTCGTCTTTAGATAAAGAACGGGCACACCATTCTTTTCTTTTTTCTTGAGGAAGAAATATCACAAAGCAGCTCCCTATAAAAATAACCTTTCCAGTGCATGGAAAGGCTCTTCTTTATGGGTGAGGGAAAGTGCTTAAAATGCTTAGAGGGAATAAACAGCTTTTAATGAAGTTACATTGCCACATAATGGGTATCATAAAATTGCCTTCATAGTACAGGGTCCCAGGATGGCTCTTATTATTGACTGAGGGTGGAATCCTCTCGGTATAGCTCCAGCCACTGCAGAGAGGAGAATGCAAAGTCGTCTTAAATTACCCGATTGAAATAACGGGCAAAATATTCTGCTTTGCTGCTTTGTTGAAGGGAAAGCTGCCTGTGGGGTGGTCTGTCAGACCTGGTTTGCAGATTCTGAAGAACACAGGAGTTTCATTGCAGCAAAACAGATGTTCATCTTGTTTCTCTATCGGCTGTTTGATGAGAAATTTATTGCTCTTCTGCTGGGCTGCAGCTCTTCTGCTGTGGAGTCTATTAGCCAGACCAGCAGCTGGCAGGAAGCCAGGAAAGCGCTGTTTTGATGAAACCCATGAAAGCTCTGGTTCGAAGGCGCCAGTAATAATGCATTGGCTAGACTCTTCTGATTGGGCAATTGATTGCTCTGATTTGATTTATTGATCAATACCCTCAAATTTGGCGTCGGAGAAGCTGAACTAATCTTTAACTGCTGTGAACATCTCTGCCTGGTGGAGAATTAGAACTGATAAGGAATGTATGAAAGGAATCTGAACTTATCTTAATCACACAGTGCCTCAGTCTGCTTGAGCCGGGGGGAGAGTCTATGTGTGCAGAACACAATCACCAGGCAGAACAGAGCAGATCTATACATTGATGGAATTCAAAGCCTCCAGCATCGATTACCATTATAACAAACAGTGGCGCACAAAACGTCTGATTATTTTTAGACAAAGATTCTGTGGTCTCAGCAGCTATTTTGCTGACGCTGTCCCTGTGTCAGATGTCTGTTGTTGATTGCAATTAGCTGCAATACAAAAAAAAATTTAAAACTATCTCTGCCCATGGTTTTATTTCTACTTATTAAATCCCCTCCTTTGTGTGCTTTCTCGTAGTGTCTACAGCTGGCTGAAATATTGTGTTACCAGTAGAGATCTCTTATATTCAGCTGGGTGTAATCACTTTACAGATCATTGGATTATATCTGATATGGTTCAAATGATCCTGGAGAAATGCGGGACATGGACTCCGGCTTGTTTTAAAGCAGTCCTGGTTTTGGGTTGGGATTGCTTTCAGTTTTCAGAACAGATCTGCCAGACCCCAAATGGTTTAATTTTCTTTAGTTTATTAATTTTCTTTAAAGTACAGGTTTAATCTCCACTTCCTCTGCATCACTCTGTGCTCCCTTCTGTATCGACTTCTGGGTACAATGAGGATATGGTGTTGGGGTTGTTTTTTAATTTTGTTTGGAGCAGCAGTATCGTAACACTGAATAGGTCAGCGAATTAATTTCTTTGAATGGAAACCACATTTTAGAAGCAGGCTGCAGTAAATCACACCTGAGAAGCAGGCGCCAGGTAACTGTGGATATAAACAAATCATCCAGAGCTCTGCAGCTCAGTTTTCCATGGGGCTGTGTGTTGGGATTCTTTCACTGTCAAATTCATTCACCATGTGGGTGATTTCTAGTTCATCTCGAGTTTCAGAGCCGGTAGTTGAGTCTCCCGTATAGCACAACAGCTGTAAACTTGCGACTGTCTATGGGGCATCTGTGATTGACAATTCATAGCCGAAGGAGATATGGAGGGCTGTGTTTGCACTGCCAGAGTGACACTGTGAAGGAAATGTGACTTTAAAATGGCTTCCATAGCATAGCTTTGCTCCCTGCACGGAGAGGCATAATGGTGATGAAAAGGGGGGTTGGAAACCATTCTTGAAACTACTCAGATGCACCAGGGAGGGCCGAAGCCAGTGCAACTGCCCATCGTGCCTAGCAGAGAAAAGCCCACGTGGAACATGCAAGCTTCTGCTCGTAAATATTAGGCATGGTGGGGAAATGACCACTGTGAGGCGTGGGAACATAAGAAGGGCCATCGTGGGTCTGACCAAAGGTTCACCTTGCCCAGCATCCTGTCTACTGATGGAGGCCAAAGCCATATAACCCAGAGGGAGTGAAAAGAACAAGTAATTACCAAAGCGTTTCCTCTCCGGGCAGCCATTTCTATCCTCTGACAACGAGAGGCTGGGGACACCATTGCTGCCCTCCTGGCTAATAGCCATGGATGGACCTAACCTCCATGAATGTATCTAGTTCTTTGTGGAACCCTGTTAAAGTCTCTGGCGAGGAGTTCCGCAGGCCCACCGGGTGCCGTGTGAAGAAAAACGTCCTTTTGTTAGCTTTAAACCTGGTCCCCGTTAATTTCATTGGGTGACCCCTAGTTCTCTTGTTATGGGACCAAGTAAATAAGTTTTCCTTGCTCACTTTTTCCACGCCAGTCATGACTTTTATAGAGCTCTGTCGTATCCCCCTTGGCCTCCTTTTTTCTAAGCTGAAAAGTCCCCGTCTTTTTAATCTCTTCTCATGTGGCACCTGGGCTGGCAGGATTCTGTATTGCTTTGATCTTTCTCGAGAAGAAACTTCCCTTTGGAGTTCAGAGGAGACGAGACTTGTCGGCCCTGGAACAAAGGAGACTGGGCACAAAGGGACTCCAAGAGAAACCACGGAAAGGCCCTGCAGCCGTGGTGATGTGTGAAGGACAATGTAAGGACTCGGAGCCGCTCAGACAATGGAGCCGCCAGGGAGTTCCGTCAGGGTCAGCCCCATCTCCCCATAACTTGCCATCAACAATGGGCATAGGCCTCAGAAGGTCAGTGCAGAGCCGTGCTCCCCGCCCTTCCCAAGAACGAGCGTCCTTTCCAGGAGTGGACTCTACCATGGCCTTGTTTCTGTTGCTTGCCGAGATTTCCAGGACACTCGGTTGCTGTTGGCTTTTACCGAACATCAGAGAGCACCCACCTGGCAAATGTCTCTTGGAACACACAGACGCAGGGAGCACCTAGGTGCAGGAAATCTAAATATGGATATGAAGTTGCCTTCACAGCCAGAGTTTGAGGTCTATATTTGGGGATGGGGCAGCTCCAGTCAGGCCACTGGGGCTGGATGTTGGGGGGTGGGGTGGAATTCCAGGCCTGCTTGTGGCTTAGGGGACAAATCTCCTGTCCCCCAACCTGCACCCATGGTTGTCTTCTGAGATGTGCCACCCATACTTCCCCTGGTGATCCCCCAGACCCTTTCTCTCTGTCCCTGAGCTGAAGCCTTCAGTTCATATAGGCCGAGCTGTGCAGGAGCTGACGGCTGTCTGGACTCCTGCAACTTCCTTTAGAGAGTCCTGTTAGATCCTGCTGCACCTGCGTAGATTGGATCTAATGCTCTGATGAGCTTCATCACACGGAACCCTCCAGGAGCATAGCCCTTAGGAATGGGTGGTAGGAACAAAGACATCAGAGAGCAGCGGGTTGTGTCCCCTCAGCTGGTGCTATTGTAATGATATTTATTATTTATTTCAGGGGACAAAATTGCAAGAGGGCATAGTTGAGGTTAGACTAGAGGGTGCCCTGAGGCCTCTTCCAACCCTTGTCTTCTGTGCTTTGACGTAGAACGTATGTTAGTCTAGAACATCCTCCGACATGCGGGGAGGAAGGAAGAGAATATATAACAGAGGATGAAGACCTGTGAAAAGTGCGGGGAGGCCAGGGGGGAAGATCAACTGCTCTCCATGCCCCTATGCCAGATGACACTCCTGGGCATTGTTCACAAATTAGGGCTCTCTTGTGCCAGATACTGTATGGGCATAATGAAAGACGACCCCTTTCCCCCAGAGCAGGTACTCTACTTAGGGTGCCTGGATAGCTAGCAGGCCTGTAGGCAGGCGTTTCTGGGGGATGGGGTCTCTTTTTGGTAAATGTGGACCTCAACTCTTTTAAATTTAAAGGAGTTCAAAATAGGCATGCAAAGTGAGTGTGCACAGGGAAGGTTCATGAAAAACTTGAGTGGAAGCAGTGGTTGGTGCAATGATTTTGTTACAACCTACTAAAAATTTATACAGTCATAAAGGTTTTATAGAAATTACCTTCTGGGATCTCGCTGTAATATAATAAGTGAAAAACAATATTCCCTCATCCCCCTCCCTTTCCTGTAGCTAGCGGCCAAGGGCATGCTGGGAAATATAAGTCCCTTCCCTGCTCCAGGGCCAGCTGTCTAGGCAGGGAGCTGGTAAAGGAACTACAGCTCCCAAGGTGCTGTGGGTTTCTCTCTCATGGCCTGCAGGCTCTCCCTTGCACAGCAAAGCAGGGAGGAAGGGAGACAAACTGGACATGGGGTGGAGGTTGCATTTGCATCCTTTTCACCCCCCCTCACATATGGGCCTAGCAAGTGTGAAAAAGTGGGGTTGGGGCGGGAGGGCAGAGGTGCCTACAGGAGACAGAGACCAGAATTACCAGGACTGTCCCTGTGCAATCAGGACATGTGGTCACCAGCCTCCCACTGGTGCAGCGGGTGTTAATCATCCTCTGCCCTCTCCGTCTGTGGGAGCATTAGCTCATGCTGTAGCAGTTGAAGTGTTAGCAGAGAGGGCTCTGGTTCTGTCAGGGGGGTTGGCCCCGATGGCAGCTGTGCAACTTGCAGAATGCAGCTGAAGTCCAAAGCCCAGTTCTGGGCCTCGTTACTTTCTGGTTAATCGAGATTCGTCCGTGAGCTCTGGATCAAATCACCGATGGGCTGGACCATGGCTTGCCCGCCGCAGAGACTTTGTGCTGCCTTCCTGAGGCCTCGGTTGTCGCTTAGCCTGTCCGAGATCTGATGCTTGCCGTGGGCCGCCACTGGCAGGTTCAGGGAGCCGAAGGACATCCCCTTCCCCGACATCCCTGCGTGCTGGGCAGCTGATGTCAAACACGCCCTATCCTGGGCACTATGCCTTGCTGGCAGCTGGCGTGTTTCTTTCTTTGGGAAATCTAATCTATTGATTAGCTTTTCTCAGAACGGCGTCGATAGAGCGTGTAATGGCCTGGCGGGGGTGGGTGGTGTCTCCTGCCCCTGTCTGAAAGCCCCCTGAAGCCAGGAAGCCTGTTAGTGACGTGGCTGCTGCAGCCCAGGCCTGACTCCTGCTGGTCTGACTGTTCCCCTTGTCCCTCCTAGCCGAGCTCATGGTCGGACCTGCCCTTGTTGGAGGGGCCATTGCTGAATGAGCCTGAGAATCTTCTAGAGACTCTCTCTTTCCCTCGTCTTCCCCTTCTCCTCATGCTGCTCCTGGGGTCCCTTCGGTGCCTCCCCGGCGCTAGGGGAGCATCCTGTGCTGGGAATGGTTGAGCAGCATTTCTCAGGGGAGTGGCTAGCTTGGCTGTCTGTCCAGCGCTGCAATGGTTGAGCCAGATGAGCTTCCGGCATTTCCCCTGGATGGGCCGTTTTAGGGACACACACCCCACCCCGGCTCGCTCTCTCCCCCCCCTGCTTGCACATGCCAGACTCGGGTGCCTGCAAAGGGGACTTGCAGGGTGGTGTGGACGGTGCCGGGTGAATAAGGTGTCTGGTGCCAGGCCAGGAGGCACGAGCAGTTGCATGCCAGTGAACCCGTCGGGCAAGAGGCTGTTGGAGAGGCGTGTGATTAGTGCATCCTCCTGGCTGGGTTTAGGCCAGGCATCCCTCAGCGGGGCAGGCAGAACCCAGCTCCTGACTGACCCGGATGCCATTTCGGTGAGCAAATCAGTGGAAGGCCAGGAAGGGGACGGGCCCCTGGGCCTCCCCATTTCTCCCTTTAACCCAGCAGGATGCCGCCCTTACCAAGTGGGAAGCAGAGCCTCTCAGGGCCCCAGAGCATCCCTGTCCTGACAACACCGGGGCAGTACGTGTTGGCATCACATCACCATGGCACAAGATGCTGATGCAACATCATGCTTATCTATGGACCTGATTCCTGCCTTTGTCCCTCACCCTCCCAGCCACTGCAGGGCAGGGGAGCATTTTCCCCTGCCTGGTGGAGGGCCCTGCTTGTGTGTGCATGGATGCACCTGACCGGGACAAGAGGGAGCTGAAAAATGGATCTCCTGCTATGGGGTCCGTTGACTCATCCCACCCCACCCCCAGCCCAGCTCTGTCCAGGTCGCACATACCAGCAAGCTCCCTACATCTCTCTGGGAGAGGGAGCGAGATGCCCAGGGTGCGTAAGGACCCAAAAGCCCCATGCAGAGCAGCAGTGGATCACGCGCTGAGGACTGAACCCATCAGCCACGCTGCAGGTAAATTTCCCCTTACAACACTCCAGGGCTGCAGCTCTAAGGCGGCGCTGTGCGGTGGGGGGAGAGGTAGCTGATTGCAATAAAGAATTGCATCCCAGGAATGGTTCTGAACGGCTGCTTGGCTGCCGGTTGCTAAATTTAAAGTCCTGGTTGGCTGTGAGCCTCCGAAGTCCCCCTGTCACACTGGTCCAGCGTTCATCTGTAAAATATGCAGAAGCAAAGCTGACTCTTCTTCAGCGCTGGCCTAAGCGCAGGTCTGACCTTAGGTGCCATTGTCTTTTGGACCACATGCCCTGTAGTTGTCGAGAGCCTTGTTATGTGCTGCTGCTTTATTTATTCCTTCCTGATTCAGTGGCCAGAGAATCCATGCTAAGAAAATGAACCCCATCACCAGGCAGCGCCTTATCAAGGGGCCTGGCCGGACAGGATGGAGCGATCGAAGCTCCAGCGATCTTACCACTTCTATTTTAGTGCCACGTCGCTTTTAAACATATCACTTAGGACCAGCGTCCCCTGCAAGCTGAGCACTTGGGCCACCCAGGAGAGATTTGGGAGCCACTCAGCTGATTAGCAAAGGGCCCACAGCTGGCAGCTTGTGTTTCTCCTTGTGGTGCGCATCTGCCCATGCCTGTGTGCGTATAACAAAATTTATTCTGCCCAGGGTTGGAAAAAAATAGAGGGCGCGCTGCTTGGAACTCATTCGGAGGTTTGGCTGTCCCATGCTGTGGCCGTGTTCTCCAGCAGCAGTAAAAATGGGGTTTACTCAGAGCTTTGGGACAAACGTTTGCCACGTTTTCTCTCCCTAGGCCACAGAGAAATGGTGCATAAAGATGGATTTCTTGGGCTCCAGCCAACGGGATCAAAGTAACACGGGCTGCAGATGTGGCCTCTCCCGGCATCGCATTCCCTGCCGTGCAGGGTGTCTTTGCATTCGGGGAGCTAGCTACCAGGCAAAGTGCGCCCTGCTGTGATAAGTGCTTACAGAATCGGGGCCTTGCATTGTTACTTGATGGGAAGTTCCCCCCCTCCCCAGAATATTCGGTGCCTCCTTTGTGTGCATGAGCCCTGGGAATACTGCAGGTTCGGTCGCTTTGTTGGCTACCAGGAGCAAGGCCAGCTGGGGAGACCTGGCAGGATTCTGGGGTCAAGGGAGGCAGAGGGGCAGGATCAGTTTTGGGGGTGGGTTTGCTGAGCTGCATCCCCCTTACCTCTGTGTAGACGGTGCAGGTGTCCAGGACCCCAGGCCTGCTGGTTGGGCAAGCTTGGCAGTGGGGCCAGCAGCTGAGTAGGACCTAGGGCTGGATGCAGGGACAATGGTAGGAGAACAGTGGGGTTAGTGGCCAGCAGCTGGGCAGCGGGGGCAAGTAGTCGGCATGCCCCAAATCTGGGGGTGCTGCAGCCCCCTCCACTTCCCCTGCCCGTGAAGGGAGGTGGAGGTGGGGGAACATGCTGACCCTACGTCTTGTCCTCGCCAGCCCCCCCAGAGCTACTCTGGGGGTTTGCTCGGGTTTGGGAGGAGCCCCCGCATGGCGGTTTACCCACTGCTGCCCAGGAACTTTGCCTGGCTTGCAACCAAGCTGTCCTATCTCCAGGCCAGGTGCTTCTTGACATGGCAACCCCCTGCGTGGGGGGCGGGAGCAATTCCCGCCCAGCTGGGCGAGTTGGCAGGAAGGCCCCATGGAGACCTGGGGGGGCTTTTCTTTTGCTCTGTGGAATGTCTGTGGCCGCCGTTACCACCAGCCCAACATGAGCGCTCTGTAAAAGCTGCCCTCCGTCTCCCCAGCCAGCTCCCCGACCCTCCGCCGCTCCCGTTTTCCCCTTCAGTTTTACTTCCGAGCTGGAGAAGCGGGAATTGAAATCTGGAGCAAAGCGCAACTGGCCCTGCCGCCTGCATTCCTTTAGGAGGGCAGGTGGATCCGACTGAATACCTCCTGTGTTTAGACTCCCCAGCAGGTTCTGTTGGAGACATTCGTTGTTTGGAAAGTGCCGTGGTTTGAAACACGAACTTGAAATTTCAAATGGGGCTTGGCCCGGCATCAGGAAGTTGCCTTTTGCTGCCCCCATGAAACTCCGGCCAAACGTGGGCTGTATGAAATACATACCCGTTGTTGTTGGCAGGCATAGCAGTGTTCACGTCCCGTCCTCATTTACCCTGTGGCTACTTGATAGCTCTCTGACAAAGCAAAGGTGCCTTAAAGTGGGTATGAAGGCTCCTTCATGCTGCCAGAGCAGGGGAATGGAATTGTGGTGTAACTGAGATAAAACTGAAGGGCCTGACTGTCCAAATGCTTGCAAACCTAGGAAAGCAGCATTGTTCCCATTTTGCAGATTGGAAAAGTGAGGCATGGGCCGGTGGTACACAAGGTTGCACAGCACATTGGTGGCGGGGCTGGGCGTAGAAGCCAGGTCTTTCAGTTCCTACTTGTGTTCCCTCTCTGCTGATTCATCAGCTGAAATGGAAGTATTTCCTCCATGGTCTTTCTATTAACTCATTTTGGGCGGAGTTTTTTTTTTTTTTTTTTTTTTGAACTGGTGGATTGCGACGCTGCTAAGATGTTTTCAAAAGGCGAAACAATTTACAATAATTAGAAATTTGTAAAATGTCTTTAAACATGGCAGTAAAAGGGATAAGAAAACACTTGCTGCAGTGTAATCAGTTATTAGCAGCTGATCAATTATCTCCATGGATAGTGGCTGCTGGTCCACGAGACACGTAATAATAAGACTCTTGATTAACTAATTTGAATATCTTTTGAGAACAAATTCCAAATTCTCTTTTTTCTCCATTGTACCAGATCCGTACATCTGCGAGATAAACACTGAATGAATATGGTAATGAATATGATTCTGTAAATGTAGCCTGGAACACTCCCATCATCATTACAGCTCTGTCTCCGGGCACCGCTGTAATAGATCTAATAATAGAGGGCTGAATGATGGGAGGAAATCTGTGACGGGAGGAAGCAAGGCGCGGCATTCCCATCTGAAAGAGCAACCTATAGCTTGGGAAGGTGGCTAATATGTCGCCCAGAGGAACAGGCAATGTAGCCCTAATTCCTGGGGCTGCCCAGCTTCTGCTGGTGGAAATGAAACTGACAGGCCCGTTCCATCTGATCTCTTTTTGGGGAGGTTGCGTTGGGTCCTCCAGACGTGAGGCTGGATTTTTCCTTTTATAGGGATCCTGAGTGGGAACGGAACTGACGTGTAATCCCATTGCCCACACCTAACCAACTGCACACCCCACTCAGGCCTGGGAGTACCTGTTCCACGGGAAAGATGCCCTCTGACTCGCTGGGTGCTCAGCTGAGGCTCCTCCTGACCTGTCGGGTTGAGGTGTTCTCCTTCTCTTAAACAAAACCCTCCGGGGAGGCTAACTGCACCCTGGGCTGCCTCTTGTCCAGCCCCGATCTTTGAGGTGACCATCTGTCCTGTATTGGGCAGGATGGTCCCATATTTGGGCCATCCCCGGCTGACAGCTGCTGGGGGGAGTCACTTCCCCGAACCTTGGGGGAGCAGGGGGAGCAAGGGTTGTTGCTGCGTCCCTGCTGCTTCCCCAGCGTTCAAGCAGGGCTGGCAGCTGCTGCTTCCCCAGGGCTCCCAAGGAGGCTGGCATCTGTGGCTTCCCCGGGGCACCCTGGGGCTTGGAGGAGCCACCCCCATATCTCCCTGTCTCGTCGCATGCCACCTAGCGGTTAGGGTCATGTAGCGGGCTCGCTCTACCCAGGGGTAATTGTTACATAAAGTCGCCAGCTGTGGCGTCCGCATGCAATCTGCCTGGGGCTTGACCTCCCAGCGCCACCTTCTGTGCAAGGAAGAGGAGGGCGTCGCACCAGGTGGCCCCGCAAAATCCCGGATGACTGGGTTATCGTGTCACAGATAAGCAGCAGTTCTGTGGCGCCTCCGAGACTAACAACTGCATTAGGTCAGCAGCTTTCCTGGGTAAGACCCACGTCTGCCAATGGTTGGAGCACACACACAGAAAAGGTGGAGGAATTGCCTTAGGATAGTTGAGATCTCTGTTAAGGCCTAATTGTTGTGTGTCAAATTGGCAAATTTGGCAGCCATCTGTAAGCTGGCCCATTTCTGTGGGGCGCTGGGGTCCCCCGGGGGTGGCTATCTGTGTAATACATTAGATAGCATCGCTTGATGCTTTTGAAACACTGCTTTTTCATATCTCTTCTGGAATGGAAATCTACCACGCGTCTGGAATCTCGGCCCTCTCCGAGATCCCATTACAGCCCTTTTGATAGAGCGCTGTACACCCAGATTCCATTTTAGATTATAAGATCGTATCACTTACGCTGCAGCACGGCGTGCGCTAAGGTGATTTGTTTCACGAGGTTCCGAATGAGCAGTCGCATCGTGGCCCGCTGATTCTTTTCACTGGCCACGACAAATCTGTAGATTGGCCAGAGCTGATCAGCGGCGGCTCCTGGTGAAAGTTACTGATAACAAACGCACTGCGGGAATTAAGAAGCTGCTCAACTTTTTTCCCAGGGACTTTGGTTTTAGTTGCGCTTCTGTTTTTCTTAAGTGTGTTGGGGGGGGTGATATGAAATCAAAGGCCAGATTTCATTCCTGGTGAACTGGTGTCGGTCTGGAATAATTCACTGGAAAAAACTTCCCACGATGGAGAAGGAGGTCGGGGTTTGGACCACAAATCCCTAATTCACTGTATAAAGCACAACCATGAAAGTGCCATAAAAGGAAATAAAATCTCTTCTCTGTTAAGCCCGTCGGAGCCACCTGGTCTCCCGAGTAAGCCTGATAGCAGAGCTGGGCCCCACAAACTCTTTATTTCACAGGGAGGGTAGGGAGCAGTTCATGTCTGACGGAAAAAATAGGTAGTTTTGAATGCTGGTGTTGCTGGCTTTTCCCCCGAGCTTGGTTCCTGGGCCTTTGTCCCAGCCATAAGTGAATTCTTCAGCTATGGAGTGGCTCCTGCTGCCTGATATTTATTCAGGTCCTGAAATTCTAGTAGTGTTGTCCTCTAACATTAGCATTCCTGCGGTGTACAAAACCTGAAACCATTTGAAAGTGAGACTCCCAGATCAGCTTTATATTTATGAATTGGGGTTTTCTCCCCATCATAATTTCTCCCTTCTCTTCTCTTGCGCTCATGTGCCTGCTCCCCGCTGCCATCTTCTGACTTTTCTTCAGCTGGCTCAGGCTGCTGTCCAGTGCTGCCCCCTGCTCCGCCAGTAAGCAGGACTGGTCTGATGTTGCTTTTTGTTGTGTGTGGGATGGCACAGAAGGGGCTTGAGGGCTCCATTTTTACCCTGATTATGGGCATCTGCCCCAGAGCAGGAGCTAAATGAATTGTGATGCGTATGTGGGGGTTGACCAGGTGCCTTTTCATAATGTCCGTAACATGGCCATTGTCCTTGAAGGAAAGGAGATGACATGACATGTGGAGACTGGTGAAGGCACTGACTGGTTTGGTCAATGGCAAGATTCCACAGACTTCCAGGAGAGGCGGTGGGAGGGGCCACCTAAGACTACTGGGTTTGGTTCTTCCCAAGCTCCGGTGGTTGAGGTGCCAACTTCAAGAGGAGTTGCCTGAGTGAACGTTCCTCCTTGCAAGTCCAGGGCTTGAGACCCCTACTGATGTGGCACTTATCTGCTCGATGAACTTCGCCCAAACAACTTCACCTGCAGGACTTATGAAGGATGCTCGCTGGTATAGACTTTGTGGAGTCAGAGAACTGCTTAAAGTCCTGGGATCTTTTCATCCCTGAGCCCCTGAAGGAAAAAAGGTAGGAGGAGAAGGACCTTCCCTACCCAACCAACTGTGAAGACTAACCAAACCAAAAACCATGGTTAGCCTAAACGCAGCTATTTACAGCCATTTGCACAGAGAGATGAGATGACTTGATTAGAACAACCGAACAGTCATCACAGGCAGTAAGAAGAGAACTGAGAAGTTCCGGCTCAGCTGGGTCATATATAGGCTTGGCATAAACTCCACTCCAGGGAACTCCCCAGCTGACCCAATTGGTAGTTGCTAGGGCAGACTTTCAGACAACTGTACCTGCGTGCGTGCACACACCTAACGCGAGCAGAGATGAGAAACTGATCTCAAAGTGCAGCGTTACGACAGAAAAACCGGCTTTGTTTTTGTTTTGTTTTTAACCTGAAACCTTAAAAGATGCAGTTGGGTGCTTGGATCCCAGATTAGTACCTTCTGATCCAACTCCCACTGAAGTCAGCTGGAGTCTTTGATGCTGACCTGAGCAAAGCTGCCCCAGGCCCCCTGAAAGTAGCTGATGGACAGCTCCTGCCACCTGCGAAATAAGTCGGCGTTCCAGTGGCAGGAAGGCCGAAGGATCTCACACCTTTTAGCGCACTGGAAGCTGTCCCTCATGCATGGTGGCTTTGATTTCTTTCTGCTGCTAGTGTGTCATAATAAACAGCTGTGCGAACACTGGGCGTGGAATTTTGTGGAGGATTTTGATAGTTCAAAAATTGGTTTTGTTCCTATTTCTAGTAAAAACCCAATATTCTGGAAGTCAGATCTTAGCAGTGTCGGGCAGCCCTAGGCTCTGGAGGCCCCAGGGTCTCTGGCTCAGGTTGTCTGGCAGCTGGCCGGCAGCCACAAACCAGGGGAGATATGAACCTCCCCAGAAGCCAGGTAGGTTTCTGGCAGGTAGAGTTACACCAAACAGTGGCTGGGATTCCATCAGAATGTAGCTGAGATCGAATCATCTCCATGGAATTTTCATGTTTTGATAGACTGGCAAATTCTGATGGGGGAAAAAAAATGGTCTTGTCTGCATTTATTGGGCCAGCTGTAGTGTATCAACCAAAAATCTCCTGAGAGCTTGTCGGGAGGGAAGGAGCCCTGATCAGAAAGCACTTCAAGTGGACTTGGAGATTCCAGTGCTGGAGAGGTTTCTCAGCTCTGGTATTTCCTTTTTTTGCCCCTTCATTTGCCGAGTGGCTGGGATCCACATGGAGTTTTCAGCTTCACTAGAGCTGCTGGAACATTTCCCAGCAAAGCAAATTTACACTGGAAAATGGATTTTCAGTTAGGCTGCGTCTATGCTACATTCCCCTTTTGGAGGAGGATTGCAAATGAGGGAGATCAAAAATACAAATGGAGTGCTGATTTACAAACCCTGTGCCTCATTTGTATCGTCTTGTGCGATCGCGTTTCCGAAAGCACAAGCAGCCATGGAGATGGGATTCCTTTGGAAAAGAAGCCCGGTTTCGAAAGACCCCTTCTTCCTGAAACAGGGTTCTTTCAAAAATATGAACCCCGTCTACATAGCTCTTCTGGCAGCATGATTGTGTGATATTATGCAAATGAGGAGTGAGATTTGTAAATCAGTGCTTTGTTTGCATTTTTGCTCTCCCTCATTTGCATTCCTCCTCCAGAAGGGGAGTGCAGTGTAGCCATAGCGTTAAATGACAACTTCCACCAATGTAAGGCTGCAGTTTTTCCACTGGAAACGTTCAGGTTTTTGTCAGACCCCCTAAATCGGTGGGTTTGGTTTGTTCTTTGGGAACGTCCAATATTTGGGTAAGGGCTCTTTGATGAAAAACCAAATTATATGCAAGGGGAGAAAAAACTCATTTCCCATCCAGTTCTGTTAAACATTTTGTAAAATCCTGACTTTGGAGCATTCTGGGCCGGGGCTTATGGTTGTCATCTTGCCTGGGTGAGACTGCTCTTTTTTTTTTTTTCTCCCCCTTCCTTAACGATCAGACACTGACAAACTTAACGAGGGTTTGGTGGCGGGTATCCTGAGACCACTGTCTGTGATGCTGACCAATGCAGTCGCCTTGTGTTCTTGGGCTCCTCAATCTGTCTGTGTCCGGCTGCCGTCTCTGGCCATATACTTTGTAAGATGTTTGGGAAGTGACTGTCTTTTTTAGATTAGCTCATGGAATAGTCTCCCAAGGAAAACGGTTGAGGCTGCATCTGCCAAGGCCTTTGAGCATCAGTTGGACAGAACGCTAACCATCATATTATTCCCTTGGGAGTGCAGTACCCAGAAGCACTAAGGCCTCATACTAGGGTGAGTGAAGTCTCTGCTCTACAGCCTGGGCTGAGAGCCAGCTGGCCTTTAGCTCATGTGGTAGAGTGCAGGGCTTTAGCCCCTATGATTGCAGTTTCAATCTCTGATGCCGGCAACCTGTGTCTGTCAGCTTTACAGGAGGAAAAGGGATGACCTCAATAACCCCCTGGGTAAAGAGTCCACCACCAAATAACAGTGCATCTGTAACTGACCAGGGCTGCAGTGTTGTGGGTGCAAATTATGGTATCTCTTCGACTCTACCCAGTTCTTCTCTGGTCCACATTGTCTAGTGCAAATTGTGCTGCTCAGGCATTGCAAAATGGGAGGGTCCCGTTCCAAACCGAAATGGCCAGCGGCAAATTCTCCTAGCAAATAGGAGCTTCTGGAAGTCACAGCCTGGCAGAGAAGGCTCCCATATGACAGCTAGTCTAGAGTGAATGATGGAGGAGCAGGGGGAGAGGGAATGTGGTGGAGTGTGTAATGTTGATTCTCTGCCCCTGTAAATTTAGAGCAGACCCAGGGCCATTCTTACTAATGTTCTGCGCCTGCTCACGCTGAGCAAAAGATGGAAGGTGCAGAACAGAGGCCGTTTGTCTAAGTTCTTCTGACTGCATGAGGGCTCGTTTCTAGTTGGTGCTTTTTGTTGTTCAAAAACACTGAAGGAATAAAAAAAGGTTGCAAAAAATAACATCAAGTAAACCTGTGCCACCCATCTGAAATAAACCCCCCATCTGCCTGTGTCGCTCAGTCGTCTGTTCTTGAATTCTCCCTGGTGTTGGTTCAGTTAGTTAGCATTGTTATTTAAGTACCTCTGCTTATCACTTTTATTTCCTGCTGGAAACAAAGAAGGCCTCGTGGTGGTGGATACAGTTTATAGGTAATTCAGCTCAACTTGGTGGGGATTTAAACATTAGTATTGATGCTAAAGTTTTTAATAAAATATAGGTAGAGAGAGAGGTATTGATTCTTAAGGGTTTTTTTTCTTTTTATTGTAGCAGAGAAGGGTTGACGTATTGGCAAACATGAAATAAGAATGTCCTATGCTAGTATATGAGACTGCAAATGAGGACGGATATGCTAACAGAGGAATAAGTCAAGAAAACTATCAGGAAAATGTATCTGCAATTGATCCTTTGCAGCCTGCTAGAGTTGGGCGATGCTCATAGAGAAAAGGGCAAGGGACCCAGGCTTAAGAATTGCTAAGACCCCAGATAAGGAAGGTCGTGCAGAGGTTTCCAATGATGGCGTATTAATTTCAACAGTCTGAAGGTGCTGGTGATTCGTTTAGTGAGGCCAACTTCCTGCCCCAAGCTTGAGACCAGCAGGTTTGTGTGGGACAGAGTTGAATTTGGATCAGCGCAGCGGGACATTGCAAGCTGGGCTGGAAGGAGTATTTCTCGTCTGAGTCTCAAGTGGAGTTTTTGAATGGAAGAGAATCCATTGTGCGTGCCACTGGCTTGCTGTGAAATGAGGTGACTCCATGACACAAGGGAACGGTCAATCCAGTCTAGGTACCACGGCACGGGTAGATCTGTGTGCGTGGCGGTGGCAGCAGCAGCCTGCTTCCATTGCATGTAGGACCTAGCCACATCCTTGGACTGCACAAGGAGCACTTGGTCTGCCCAGAGTTTTGGACTGGTAGTGATTTTGTGCGTGCCTCTGCATAAGGAACGTTGCCGTGCAGAGTCAGGTCCCCATTCAGCAGCCTCGTGCGCGAGCCAAAGCGGTCTCCGTGGTAGCTGTGTAGGAGGGCATCCCAAAGTGCCTTGCCTCATTCACAACTCTCACCGTTCTCTATCTGTGGCTCCCAACAGCCAACACCGTGGGAGACGACGGTTGGGTTTTCCTGAATGCGCTGCTCCTTGCAAACAGTAGGTGTGGACAGCTCAACATGCCAGACCCACGCTTGTGCTTCTGCCTGGAAGGCTGCCCTCTGGACCCACAGAAACGGGTTCCCTTGTTGCTGCTCTCTCTGGAGCCTGTCAGACCCTGCGTGTGCTACCGGGTTCCTCTTTGCAGGTGGGAGGCTATGCGCAGGGGACCCGTAATGTGGGGGCCAGATACAGGGGTTACGCTGGAATGAGTTTGGGTGCCTGGCCCCCAGAGCGGCTCTTCAGCCAGGTTGCTTAGCAGCTCAGCTGCCAGCAAGAGAAGGCGGCTGAGGAGTGACTGGATCAGAAGTGCTGAAGGTTTTTGAAACTTGGAGGCACGGTTTGCAGCCCCGCTCCAATCAGAGTGAAGGGCACCCACACACTCCCCTCCCTGCTGGGGGCAAAGCGGTGGGGTCGCTATTCTGTGCTGCTTAACAGCCTCATCTCCCTCTGGGGATGGGGGAACCGCTCTGCAGTCACGGGACCTGCTGCATGGCTCCCCTTTCCGAAGTGTTTCCTTAAGGCTAACGTGCCAGAAATAAATAGCCAGCCAGTCCTGAGGGTCACTGCTTGCCCACTTGTGGACAGAAAGACTCCTGTCAACAAAGCTCTTAATCATGTGCTAAGTTCCTGTTGAAGTCAGTGGAAGGAAAACACATCCACCAGGTGCACGGAGAGTCTGGGTCTCCTGTCTGATCACAGAGGACGTAGCTTGCTCCCAGGGCTGAGGTGCCTGGGGTCAGATGACTCCATGAGCTGTGAAGGGGGGATAGAAGAGGCTTGTCCCATGACATAGGAACCCGTCTCCTGGGGTTCGCGGCTCTCTCACTCACAGGTCTCCGAAGGGCTGGAGGAAGCACCAAGAGGAAGTGCCATGCTTTTCATACAAGTTCACGTGTGTTCAGAAGTGCGACTGGCTTCCTTCCCTGAGGGCGCTGATAGTGGAGGTCCCGAGGCCTCTGTTTTCCTCGGGCGTGGCCGGAAAGCAGTCAGGCGTTTGGCCGCCGCTGGGGAGGCTCCGGCTTCGAGGTGGGGCGGAAGAGGTGGAGAATTGGTGCTTAGCAGAAATAAAGGGCTGGATTTAACCGTAGCAAAGGGGCTCTCGTTTCCTGGCACGCGGTAACACGGAGATGGCTGCGTCTCAGTGCTGGGGAAGCGATTCTTCGCTGAGCGTTTGCACAGTCTGATAGAAACATGCTTAAAATGCCTGGAGATGACAGGCCCAGCTCGCTGCGCATGTGAGATTGTTGCAGTTATAGTGAGGGCCTCCACTTGAGGAACAGCTGTTCTGTTACCCCTTTTATCTCCGTACCTATTGCCATAGCCTCCTTCGACACCCAGCATCTCTGCGTGTGGCGGAAGCACCTTGAATGTTGGTACCGTGATCTGAGACGTCCCTTAGACGACCAGCGAACAGAACGACTCTGGCTGGAGTGGTTAGCGTTGCCGCCGGACTTTTCCCAAGTTTGTTTTTTATCTCTGGGCTGTTCTGTTCTGATTTATAATCTTCCCAAACTGTTTGGAACTGTTACCCTGCACAGAACAAAATCCTCCAGGCAGTGGTTGTGTTGGAAGGCTAGGACGCTATTTACTGTTCTTTTGCTTTTATTAAGTTATTAAACAAGGGAGTACAAGAACAACTGTGGCTGTGATTTATCAGCTGATGATTACACTGAAGCTTTTGACTAAGTACTGCGTGTCACAGAAAGCCCTGGACAAGCCTGCGAGAAATGGGTTTCCATGTACATTTCATCATTTCACTCTTTGATCTCTGTCATGGCCGGAAAGTGACAGAACAAGACGTGCAACGAAGCGGCTTAAAATTAAACACTGGAGCTTGTCGCTCTCTGGCTTTGCAGCCGTGGACTGGCGCTGCTTTCATGTGGATGCCCGTTGCTCTTGCTTTACTCATTGGAACTGAGAACAGGAGCGTGTGCGGGAGAGCTGGGAAGCCGGATTTCTCTGGGTGCTTTCCATCCTGGGTTTGACCGTTGGGGAACCAGCAGTAAAACCTGCCTTGCAACCAGTCTTCCTGGAACGCTCCAAAAGGCCATTAAAAAAGATGCTGACTGCCATTTTTCTCTCCCGTTTCCCTTTATACACACAGGATTTCGTTTTATCTGCTTTCTCGCCAATATTTTTTATATAAGAGTGAAATATTTATATTGGCCAATAAAAAGCAGAAGCTTGCAATCTCTCGCGGATTCATCAGAGACCAAGAGCACTTCATTGTCTGAATTTCACACCCAGCAGTGACCCCTGATAATTGACTCCATACATCTTTAGCGTCCGAAATTTACATAATATGTAGGAAATGATTGATAGCTTCTGTAAGCCGGCCTGTCGAACATCCCATCTACCGTTCGCCGTGTGTGTCACAATCCGTCTTGTGCGTGGCAAGCTGTCTTGTTCTGCCCTGCTTCACAAACCGGGCAGGCCCTCTTCCTCCATGTCCCTTTCTTTGCATAGCCATGCCAGTAGTCAGCCGTTTTTTTCCTTTCGTCTCATGTGGACAGATCTCTTCCTTGCACCACCTGCGCTTGTAAAGAGGAACAGGCCTGGGGGAGGGCAACTGGTTAAGGGCCACACGCTGCTCACTGAGGGGCTGGAATTGGGAATGATTTCACTGATGCTGCTGAAGTTACTCTGCATTTACGCTGGGGTAAGAGAGCAGAGTTTGCCTCCTGTGCTGTACGATCTCAGGCGCTCTGAGCCTCCCTGCACCGTGGCCCCTCCCCACTAGCTCTGGCAGATCCGTCTCCAGGGATGGCTGACATAACGGCTGTATGCTGTCTCCAGCGCGCAGTTATGTTGGAGACGTTCCCAGGGGAAGTTCAGACACAGGATTGTTGATGGCCTGACTCATAACTCTCTAACCGTGGAGACTGGCCCTGCTCAGGAAGGGCCAGCACTGCCTAAGGCTACACCTACATTACCACGGAAAACCACCCGCTCAGGGCTGATCTTCCGGGGTTCGATATCGCACGTCTCGGAGGGACGTGTAAAATGGAGTTACCAGGGGTCACAGTTGCCACCTATACTCCTCGTGAGACACGAGGAGGAAGGGAGATTGATGGGAGAAACTCTCCCGTCCACCTTCCCCTGCATAGACAGACAAGTTAGCCGAGTGCAGATAGGTCAGTTTTTAGCTATGCAATTGGCAGAGCTAGAATTGCATGTCTGCGGTTGACTGTCTTAGTCTAGTATAGACAGAGCCTAAGACCACGGTTAAGAGCCAAAGAAGCATATCCTTGTGAGAGCACTGGCCCTACTCTTGTATGGGTCTGTTATTCACCCCATTTCACAGACTGAGTAGCTGAGGCCTGGAGGCTAGTCTGCTGCCCAGGACCTCAGAGGCTTCCTGGCAGAGGTGGGGAGTTAAACAGGAGGCCTGACTTCTCATCCATAGCTCTAGCTGCTCAACCTTCTGTACAATGTTAGGTTAAAATGACTTCCCATTGTGGGGCTCCAAACAGTAAAGCTGTCCAGCCTCTGCTGCGTCATGTCTGTGCTTACCTGGGGTGTTTTCATCCAGGTGTCAAGGTAGAAACAGTGGGGCAGCAGGTTTCCAGGTGGGATTTCTAGGACTTCTGAGACCAGTTGTGGGAGGAGGTACCAGCCAATCGTAACCTCATTGCTTCTCTCAGAGGCCTGGGGAAGCAGCGTGGGGCTGCGCCAGACGTTGGTCAGGGAATATATGTCTAAACGAAATACAGAATGACTGAACAGTTCCTGGAACTTTCTTTCCTGCCCCTTGAAGGATTGAGCTCAGGTGGGGCTTGGAGCCAAGATTCTCTGTTGGATCAATGCTCTTGGGAGAAGAGTCATGGCCACATCTCTATGGCCTGTCTCTGTTCCCGTCAGAATCCAGCGGCCAAAGCTCTTGTGGAGGCAAAGGAGAACGGGACGGAGCTTGTGGTTTCAATGCTGCTTGCCAGGCTGCCGAAGGGATGTCGCAATCACTGGAGGGGTCCACTCCTGGTGACTCTGATCCCATCCCAGGTTTTCAGCTGGTCGGCATTTGGCTGGAGGACTGAGCCTGTCTGAACCCCGACCGCTGCTGTGTCAGTGGAAAGAGGGATATTTATTATTCAGAACGGGCTGCTCCGAGGCTCCGGCGTGTCTGTGTCTGATGTGCCGTTAATCAGAGGAGCCTATCTGAATGGAAAGGTTGGCACAAGTGACAGGGTGAGTGTAAGCCCGTCCCCTGTAAGGTCAGATGGGGACTTGGGGGGTGGTGATGGTGAGGTACATTCAGCCAGCAGAGGGTGCTTCGCTGGTAGAATCGGCGGCTTGCTGAGCGGCCTCTGGTCTGAAGCCTGGCCTCACCCAGAGGAGCCCAGCCTGGGCCAGAATTGGCTACACGCGCACGGACGAATACAGTGGATACAGTTCACGGCTGTAATCACACCTGCTGCTGATGCACAGAGCCGTCTGGATCATGAGACAGGAAACCAGCCAGCCCCTGGCTCAGCGGCTTCGCATGGTAGGTTATCGCTTTCCGAGCAACGAGCTTACTTTAAACCGTTCCGTCATCTGAGCCCGTCGCCTGCGTGACGCCAGCCGGCGGAGAGGGGGAGGAGCGGGGCGTGCTGTCCGGGGCAGGTGGGGTTAGCGTTCCCTGTATACTGTGGCATTGTGTGGCCAAATGCTGCCCAGCTGGTTAGCAGAGCACCCGCAGCCGGGTGGTCTTTCTGCTGGTGGTGCACATAAAAATTATTCCACATAGGGATGGAAAAGATTAGAGGAAAGATTGGTGGGAGGGCTGGCTGGGACTGGAAGAGGCCTTCGCTGTCCATGGGCAGGGCAGACCGCTGTCTGGATGACTGTGCAGCCCCCAGTGTGAATTCAGCTGCGTTCACCAAGAGCCTGTCCCTGCTCAGCTTATTCTGCTCCGGACAGCAGAGCCTTGGTAATTCTCACGGGGCACTCTGCTGCTGAGGCACCTGAGCCACACCCGTCCCAGCGGTGTCTGAGCGCCAGGGAGGCCTGCGGCCAGAGGTTGTGAATTTCTCCAGCAGGTTGGGGAGCTCTGCAGAAGCTGATCAGTGGATGATATAGTACAATCTGCACAGCCGAGGATTTTGGCGTGACCTACCTTTCGTCCACAGGTTAGCCGAGGCTCAGAGAGGTGGCAGGGCGTGCTCAGGGCCCCCCAGTGAGTCAGTGGCAGAGCTAAGAACAGAACCCTGGTCTCCAAGTTCCCAAGGCCCCCTGGCGCCTGTAGCGGCTGTCTTCTCCAGCCCTACTGCAGCCCCTCCCATGCTTTTATTCCACCGTGAGCTGAAACCGCCCCAATGGCTCCTCCGCACCATCAACATGCATGTTCTTGGGCTGCCGGCTGCACCCATGCCTCATGTCCACCCTTGGTGTGACTCCATCACAGGCGGGTGAACAAAGTCCTGCTGTAGCATTGCTTTTCCAGGCAGCCAGTTGTAGCTGTTGTCCCTCCTGCCAGGCAGAGCAGGCTGTGGGCGTGCTTCACCCCATCGGGACGGTGCCTTCTTAGGGCAGCGTTAGAGGACCAAGGAGCAGTCTGAGATAAATGTGGATAAAGTCTGGCCCTCTGGCACGAGTGCTTCAGCCTGTGCTTTATCAAACAGCAATTAATAGAATTCTTCCCCTCTTACGTTTTATGGCTTGCGTCTCTTCCCTTAGACTGAAGGGTGCGATAATTAGAATCGGTGTTAACAGATAAATTCTAATGAGGCTTTGATGGCTGGGGCATATACGCTTACTGTATCCGTATGTGCAACAAAAGGCCTCTACGGTTTTGCCACTTTTATGGTGCTGATATAAATTTTTACAGATGTTCCCACCTGGTGGGAGTCAGATAATTACTTTGTGTTTCATTGCATGGGGAGGAAGGGAAGAAATGCCAGGAGCAAGGAAGTGAGGTGCAGTGGTTAGAGCTTGGAGAGATGGGAAATCTGGGTTCTCTACCTGGACCCGCCACTCAATTGCCCTGGGTAGAAGCGGAGATAGTGCTGGTTCCCCAGTGTGTGAAGCGCTTTGGGATCTGGATGGCAAGTGCCAAGTCAGTGCACGGTGTTATTTCTACCTAATCGCTGTTGTGTTTCGTTATTTGGTGGCCGGCCTTTCCAGGTGGAAGCCCTGAGCTGTGCTTGTCGGCTCTATGGGTGCAAGTGACTATAAATGTGACGTCTCGGCCCACCGAGTCCTCTGGCGCTCATAAATCCAGCTTTCCTCCAGAAGTATTTCAAGCACGTACTTGGCGTGTTTGTAGTAAGTGTGAGCGTGCAGGTCAGTTACTGCACTGGGTCTCGACAAAGCAGGATTTGATTGGTGCTCCTGTAGTCCCAGGGTGGGCTGTACCACAGCCTGACTTGCCATCGCCACTCCTCTCTCAGGGATGCGTGCGAACAGGCAGCAGAGCACACCAGTAGACCCGAGCTATGCAAGCAAGCTTCATGACGACTACCGGGGCCGTGTGCTCCCCTGGTGCAATTTGCGACCGCAGAAGTCAGGAAGGTGCAATGAAAAAGACATGCCTAACAAACACGGCTATGCATATTGTATGATTTCCTTCCCCCGCCCCAGCCTATCTCCGTAGGCTTGGAGGGTAATTTTTTTTTTTTTTAAATGCCATTTTAAATCCTGCGTCTGATTGCGGTTTCACACACGCAGGCGAGCATTCTTGAAAGCCAGCTTGATCTGAATCCATAATTCTTTAATGAAACATTTCCCTGCACTTGAAGTGAACTGTGCATGATTTACGGCAGGATACCCGAAAGGTCAGTTTACTTAACATCGGCCCCTTCATTTTTCCAAATTCTGCTGAAATTAAAAAGCCATATATATCTTAAAAGGCATATTTATGAACACTTAAGCGTAAGTAAGTCATTGTTGGACTTCTTCCCTCTCTGCTGATATATGGAATCTGGCAAGGAAGCCGGGTTAGAATAAAATCTGGCAATACAATATGCTGCACTTTACTATTTTGACACTACCCCGGTGATGTTTTTTTTGCAGTTACTGTGGAGCTTATGTCACCGTTTCTTTTGGGAGCGAAGGGAGGGGGAGAGAAGCGTATTGATTATCTGAGTTTCTTGATTATCTTGCTTTTAGTTTAGTTTAGTTTAGTTTGCATTGGATACATAGTTTCTTCAATTATTCATGCAACCTCCTTGTCGATATCACCCAGCTTGGCTTTCTAAGGGAGGAAAATAAAATGCTTGGGAGAATTATGTGTATAGCTTTTTAAAAAAAAAAAAAAAAGAAAGAAAGAAAAAAGAAAAAAATTGCATCAAAAACATCTTGTTTCTTTTTTTTGTTTGTTTGTTTTTGTTTTGTTTGTTCCAGAAGGAGCTTAATTCAGTTGCTTCAGAACTGGCTGCTCGGCAGGAAGAGAGCGAACATTCTCATAAACATTTAATTGAACTCAGCCGGGAATTTAAGAAAAATGTACCTCAGGTACAGTATATTTGCTGTTATAGAATTAACTCAGTGGGACGGCATATTTTCCCCTCTTCAAACTAGATTTTGAAAACCGTCGACATAAGTGACTAACAAGAAAGGAAGCTAATTAGCCACAAAGACAAATTATAGTCTCTAACCTTTGGGTTTTCTTTATTGCTTATTCTTGCTGCCTCTGATGGCTCCATTGTATTGAAAGGGACCGATCCTGGGCGATGCTGAACGGTTTCTGCAAGGCACTGCTTCCCCTTGCTGGCACTCAGGGAGCTCAGCGCTCTGCAGCACCTCTCAGAATTGGGCCAGCAAGCATTTCCGCTCACAGAAGTTTAGGTTTATAAAAAGCAAGTGTTAAGCATTCGGCGCTGTGATCTGGCATCCAGCTCTCAGCCCAGATGGGCCTGGCACATTTTTATTTTTTTTGCTAAAATACACTTTATTTTAGTCAGTTTGTTTGTTAGGGTTTTTTTCCCCCCTCTCTGGTTTCTGTTGCTATTTTCTTGCCTGCCTGCCTGTAAAAAACAAAACCGTAAGGGGAGATTTTCAAAGCCCCTGGCACCCCGGCAAGGCAGGTACTCAGAATTCACTGCAGTTCACTGTGAGGGAGAATGTCCCTGTGAAAATCTACCCTTCTGTTCAGGAGACTCACAGGGCCTGAGGCCAGTGTAGTGCCTTGCCTCCCCGAGGAGCCCCACTATTCCCAGTGAGACCACAGCCTGAGGGGAGGCGCTCTCTGTTGTGGGAGTCAGAGCAGGACTCATTGGAATTAGAGAGAGAGGGAAGGGCCTTTATGGTCTTGTCTGACCCATTCTCAATTTCCTGCTGTCAGATTCCTGGTGTTCAGCCCCCTCAGATTTAAGGCTGGTCAAGAAACTTGAGTGAATTTCAGTGGTCTTTGGATACCTGACAAACTTCCTTGGACACATTTGCCAATCCCAGTCTAACTGCGGCAGGATTGAGCTTTCCTCCTGCTCCTGGGGATGACGCCACTTCCCCGTGATACACCTGCCTGATATCGAGCCTCACGTCTCCCTCCATGAATCACGTTGTCTTGTCTAGAAGCTGTGCTCCCTCCATGGTCTTCCCGCTGTTGGTGTTCGTGATTTGTATGAAGTGGATTTTGCATGCACTTCAGTGATAGCCAGCACTTTCCCTCACTAGGGCGTAGCATTTAAAGACCTTAAACCACATTTAGAAAGTAGATGTGGAACACACTTCGCCAGTCTTTGAAATGCAGCCACCTCTGGGGAGGTGCCTGTCTAACAACCCTCACAAACAGTACAGAGCAGGTTAGGGCTGGAGCTGAAGAGCACTCGCGCCTCTGAAAAGGAAGAAAGGAAAGGAAAGTGATCGGGAAGTCATGGATGTACGTTGGCCTGTCACTGTGGGAAGCACTGCGAGTCTGGTGAAAAAGTGCAAGGGGATTGGTAAGCAGCACGAGGGGCCTATCTGGTGAGCAAGGGGGCAGCTCCTGCAGCCATTGGTTCAGCGTGGGATGCCCATTTAAAGGGCTATCATGGCAAAAGTGAAAGGTGGCCAGCCTAGACGGGAGCAGCTTGCTTTAAAATTTCCTTCCGTTAACGCCAGTGAGAGCAGGCCGCCTTTGCTCCTGTGAGTTTGCCTTTTCCGCAAGGGCCCTGGTGGTCTGTGTGAATGGGGGTAACTCCATTAAGGTCACTGGAGTGACTCTGCATTCACATGGGTGTGAGAGAAGGAAGTAGGCCCATATCTGGGGACCCCACTCGGCTCTGTAGCAGTGGGTTGTTTACTAGAATACACCATTGGAGTAAAGGTTCAAGACCTGCTCTGAGCTTGGACAGAAACAGGCACCTCGGAGGGAGTCAGCCTTCAGGGGTTGAATCCTGGCTCTAAGATGCCCACCTGCTGTTTGAATCACCCTGATAAGCCCCAAACTTCCCAGCTCCTCCCTTGCTTGGTCTTGGCTCAGTGCCCCCACCATCAAGCAGGGACCTCCCTTTGGCAGGATCTGTGCTTCCTAATGAAGCCTCCATGAAGGTCACTGAATGTATTTCCCTTTGGGGCACATGCCAGGATTTGAACCCAGGCCCCCAGGGATGACAGTTGAATGCCTGTGTCCAGCGAGCCCCCAAACTGTCTCCTTGTACTGGCTGCACTTGAGGAATACTCTACGCTGCTTCCACTCTCAGAGGAAGGGATGAAGTTAATGCAGAAGGTGCTGGACCAGGTGGCGGCTTTTCCACCTGAAGTGAAAGAACCAGCGTGAGGGGCGGCCTGAGGCGCATCTGATCTGTAGCGCCAAGGGATGGCGGATGCCTGTGTAGACACGTGTTGAGGCTCCAGCCAGCTTGGTGCTGCAGGAGCAAAGCAGCGGTAGCACAGATAGCAGCGTGGCCTCATCAGGCAAGGAATTACCTGGGTTCCAGGTGAATCTGTCCAGCCGGTCACAAAGCCTGTAATGACAGGGCCTTTGCTGTTCTGGTGCCCAAGCGAGCTACAGTAACGTTACCTCAGGTTGTCCACGTGAGCTGCACGCTCAGCCTGGGACTGCAATGATGTCCCTTAGCCCCCTTCTCCCATTTGGTCCTTGGCTTCCCGTCTGATCCCTGCCAGGATGATATGTGACTGGATTTTCAGAGGTGTGGTTCCTGTTCTGGGCAGTGCTCAGCCCCTCTGAAACTCAGAGCAGTAAGAACTCGCCTGAGACCTGCCAGGTGCTGCTGGAGAGGCCGCTGCATGAGGTACCTGCGCTAGAAGGGTCGCCCGGCAAACACTGGCGTTGATCTTGCGGTAGCGTTTTGGGCGAAGGTGCGTGCTTACCGTCTGCTGCGCCTCCATGAATTAGATGCCTCACGGCGTAGGGGCCCACCACATACTCCGGGTTTTAGGGCCAGGTTAGCCAGCTCTCTTCTAGGTAGCACTGCGTGGGAAGTGGCCACCTAGCAATCCCCTCCGCCCCCTTCCGTAGCTCGGCCGTGCCTGGGCCGAAAAAGGGGGATCCAGAGACTTTGAGACAGTGCCGTCTCCTTGTCACACACCTGTGCAGAAGAGCGGTTTGTGCAGGGAGCAGACACAACCCCTGAAGAGGGTCAGGTCCGCACAAGGCGGTAAAACCTATTTTAGGTGCGCAAATCCAGCTACGAGAATTGCGTTGCTGGAGCTGACGTGTCTAAAATCGACTTTTGCCACCGTCTGTGCGGCAGGCGGCCGACAGGGGGACCTCTTCCGTCGACTTCCCTTACTAACTGCCGGGAGCGCCGGGGTTGATGATGGCTCTGTGACAGTCTGATTTAGCGGGTCCCAGCTAGGCATTCTAAATCGAGCCCCGGAAGATCGACTGCCAACACCTCAGTCGTCCCATAATTGCAGGCGCACCCGAGTACTGATTAGTTCAGCGTCTTCCTGAATTACACGCTCTCCTCCCCGCTACACGTGGGCTCCTACTCTGGGATCACGACAGCGCCCCCACTGAACGTGGCCCTCAGAGTGTGTGGAGGAGACAGTCAGAGCCTCCCTGGGGCACCGCGCTGTGAAAGACTCATTGGAAATGGCTGCCACGAAGGCCCAATGTGTCTTGGTAGGCAGAGGAGAGGCGGGAGGGGTTTGCTTTCCGCCTCTGAAGAGAAAGCGCAGGGAAGCGGGAGAGATGAAGGCCGTGCTGCTGGCCTCTTGCAAAGACTCAGCCAGTGTAGACCTGCCACAGGGCAAAACCCCCTTCACCCTCTGTTGACTTTTAGATTACGGTGGGCTGAGAGCTTCCACTTGAGAAGGTTAAGTCCAGCTAGGGTGCCAGCTCTCCAGCTTCATAGAGGAGGCAGACAGTTGCTCATGTCCATAGTTGAGTGTGTGTGGATCTGTAGCTCTGTACAACTGCCCCTGCAGAACTCGTGTGATATCTGCTTCTGGTGAACTCTCTGGTCTCTCTTTCAGGAAATCAGAGAGATGGTGGCTCCTGTCTTAAAGAGCTTCCAAGCAGAGGTAAGATGCCGTCAATCGCAAGAGGTGCTCTGTCCTGGTGGCGTTTGCAACTGGCCGGATTAGACGGCAGCGAATCCTGGGACAGGGTTCCCTGTAAGCTCACCACTGGAGCGGCCACCCTGGAGAAATGCACCCAGCTGATTGGCAGAGCACCCCCAGCGGGCAGCTTGTGTTCTGTTGGTGGTGCACAGCTACTGACCTTGGTGCACGTAATAAAATTTATTCCACCGTGGATGGAAAAAATTAGCTGGCGCTCTGACCCCAGGGATAATAAAAAGCAGACGCTGAAACCAAACTGCACAGTCAGCTCACAGCACACGCCTCGCTTCCAGCTCTCACATGCTTCCTTTGAATCCAGTAAGGCCACTGACCCCCTTGCCGCTACTGATTGCTCCTGGTTTGCAGTGTATTCCCCTGCCTGGTCAGCTCACCAGAGGTGTTGGGTCTTTTGCATGTGCAAAGGAACTCCCCCAGCTTAGGTACCAGGTTGACGTGAAGAGATTTAAACCCTTCCAAAGGGGAGGACCGGGCTGGGGGTGGGAGGCTGGGGGAGAGGAAGAAATATCGCACTTCGGAACGTTTTTTTTAAATGATTGCTCTTCTGGGGGGCGGCTTTCTGTGTTCGTCTAATGTGCTTAGACTGAAACCCCCAGAGAGATGTCGGCACTCAGCGCTCACCACCAGCCGCACATTAGAATCTGTCATCTGCCGAGCATTACGTTAGTTTAAATCTGTCTCTTTGGAACACGGTAACTGCATAAGAAAATATTAAAGTAAACAATAACTGGATTTAAACAAATGCGGCTGATTTCCATATTTCTCATCACTTCATTTTATTACTCAGTTTACTGATATGCTCATTTATTTATAGGGCAATCCAGTATTGATTCATTCCAATGCACTAGGCATAAATACACAAAAGAGAGTGATAACAATAGGCATACATTTTCAGGCTTTTAAATACTGCATTTTTCCCGATAGCTTTCATTAGCACCGCTAGGAGGAGATGAGCTATGTGCTTGGAAAGACCCAGCCTGTCCCTAAACAGGAGTGGCTCTAGATTCACAGCAGCGTAACTCATGTCAGAGTCTGCCCGCCGGTCTCCACGGTGTTTTTTAAGAATACCCCTCACTGACTCAGTGCCAGGTGATGCCAGATGAATAGAGGAGAAGCTTTAGATGTGTTGGGCCTACTCCTGTTTGCCACTGAAGTCATAAGAGTTTTTCCTCTGAATCCAGTGGGTGCAAGACTGGGCAAGTCACTGAAAGAGGAGTCATTGATTTCCAGCTCTTTGGCCAGAAGGTCATGCTCAGCGTCCATCTTCTGGGGTTCGATTTCATGCATCTGGTAGGGAAGCATGAAAATGACTGATCCCGGAGTCTACAGTCAACCACCGTAATGCTTGCTATTGCTATTGCTATTGCGAGGCGTTAAGGGAGGTCAACTGGAGAAACTCTCCCATCGACCTTCCTCTTCAAAGACGACCAGGTAAGTCGATTGCAGATAAGTGGATTCTAGCAACACAATTAGCGAAGCTAGAATTGCGTGTCTGAAATCAACTTATTTTCCTAGTGTAGATTTGGCCTTTGCAGGGCTGTATTCTGCCTAACCACCATGGGCCTGGGGGCAAGGGCGGGGGGGAGCGGCAAGCTCTGGCCAAGGCAGAAGAGGTGGGACTTCAGAGCGGCAGCTCAGCTCTGCAGTTGCATTTCAAAAGGGCCTGGGGCAGCTGCATCCTTTGCCCTCCACCCACCTCAGCAGACCTGATTCTGTCCTCATTCTTCCTGGGCAAATCAGGCTCAGCGCACACGTGGCTGTGCAGCTGGCATTCGCGCAGGTTGCACCCTGTCTCTGTTCAGTTCACTCTGTTCTTTGCAAACGCAGGACCAAGTCCCTCACGAGTCAAAGGCCTTGCTCGGGTCAGCGAGAATTTTGACTGAGTAAAGGCGACAGTGTTTGGGCCATCCTCGGTCCCTACCACTACTATTACTTAACCTTTGTACTCCATGTGCAGCACAGGTCATCTACAAGTCTCCTCCGCTTCACTCTGTCTCGGGACAAAACTTGCAGCTGACCCCAGGAGTACCCCAGTTGTCATCCTTCAGTCTCAGTAGGTCTTCTCCACGTCTGAGGTCTTCCTCTGTTGTGTTGTCCTTGTGGGCTCCATGTGAGAGCTTGATGGACTCTGCTGGATGATGGTTTTTGAGCGTGTGGCCTCACCATCCCCACTTTCTTCTCTTGATTTCAGTGTCAGTTGGCTCTTCTCCTGCTCTATTCCAAAGCTCTTCATTTGTAGCCAAGTCTTGCCCTTTGATGTGAAGGATGTACCTCAGGCATCTGTTTATGAATGTCTGTAGCTTGTGATTTGAAGACTTTTTAGTCCGCTAGGTCTGGCATCCCTACAAGAGCACACTCTTCACATTTGTGTTGAAGATCCGCAGTTTCTTCTTCGGAGATGTTATTTGTGACCTCCATATGGGATGGAGAGTCTTGAATGCAGCTGTTGCTTTCCCTATCCTGGCACTGATATCCTTGTCTGTTCCTCCATCTTTGCCCATAATACTCCCCATCATCTGGGTCATCCCCTCCCAGTGTGATGGTGGTGGTGTTGGACTGGTTGATCCTCATTGTCTTGGTCTTTCCTTTGGTAATGCTCAGTCCAGTCTTTGAGATAGTTTTGTCTAACATTGTGACCTTTCTTCTCATGCTTTCATGTTGGTGTGAAAGAATGGCGACATTATCAGCAAAGTCAATGTCGTCTAGCTGTTCGAAAAGTGTCCACGGAATGCCTTGTTGATGGCCATCTGTTGACCTGTTCATAATCCAGTCCACTGTGATCAAGAACAGGAAAGTTGACAGTGGGCACCTTTCTCGCACTCCCGACAGTGTGCTGAAGGGCTCTGTCAAGACACCATTGTGAACAACTTGGCATGTGGAGGGTTCATATGTTGAACGAATCAGATTAATAATCTGGATGGGATGCCATGCTGTTAGAGCAGTTTCCACAAAGTGTCTCTATCAGTGCTGTCAGAGGCTTTTGCAAAGTCTGTGAAGGTTATGTACAGGGGGAGTTCCACTTGAGTGACTGTTCTGTGATCACTCTGAGAGTTGCTATTTGGTCGGTGCAGGACCTCTTGCTTCGGAAGCCAGCCTCTTCTTCCCTGAGCTGTCTGTCGATTTCTGTCTTCATTCTTTTCAAGAGAATCCTCCTGAATGCTTTTCCTGGAATAGACTGTAATGTGATGCCCCTCCAGTTCTTGCATTCCTTCAGGTTGCCTTTCTTTGGAGGCTTGATAAGGTAGCCGTGTTTCCAGTCTTGTGGGATCTCTTCACTGTTTCCCAAATAAGACTATACATCACGTTGTCTGATGTCTCACTACCTGCCTCCATTGCTTCAGCGGGGATGTTGCCTGGACCAGGTGCTTTTCTGCTTTTCAGACGGGCAGCGGCTTCTCTGGTTTCTTCTTTGGTAAGTCTGCTGCCGTTAATTTGCAGCGGCATATTTGCAGGTGGTAACTCGGGCGGTTCCCTGTGGGCAGGGCGGTTCCGTAGCTCTTCAAGGTGGTCCATCTGCTGAGCTGCTCACTTCAACAGCAGAGGAAGAGCAGCCAAGGTGGAAGCTCAGAGACTCTATTCAGAAGCCAACAAAGAAGTTCAAAAGGCTGTAAAACGGGACAAGAAGAACGTTGTGGCAAACCTGCACAGCAAGCCGAACAAGCTGCAGGACAGAGAAACCTGGAAGAGCTCTGTAAGGTCCCACGGAAGCTAGCTGGGTCTCGGTGTGCAGGGGATTAGCCAGTACAAGATAAGGAGGGGCATTTGCTGTGCTCACCTCGGTCCCGCTGAGGAATAAATGCCCGCGGGAAGCATGCGTGAAGCAGTGAGCAGCACCCTCCTTCTGTGTAAATCAAGATCGCTCCACGGACTTCTGCAGAATGAGGCTGATTTATAACAGCTGGCAATCTGGCCTTTTGTTTGCTTATTCGCTGGGCTGAAGTCCTGACGCCCGGAGAACCTGGGCTTTTTGCCTCCTCTCCCAAGTTCCAAATGCTCTGGGTGCTGCCTGTTGCGTCTCTGTAAGCATGGATTCAGTAGTCGTGACTGGCCCTGGGTGCGTCTGCCTGTTCGACACACCACTCCCTTGCATTCCAGCAGTCAGGTGGCAGCAGCCAAACCACTCCTACCTAGACTGCCTGGTGCTGTCGAGATTTTCCTATAGCTGTTACTTTAGATATCATTAAACGTGACTGTTTACAAGGGAGAATACGGTGCTACATTATGAGTTATGGAGAGTAGTCAATACATCCCCTTCTTTTTTCTCTCTTAAATGGAAAGAAGATGATCCTTCGGAAGTAACAACCTGTGATTTATTGCAGTCCCAAAAAGCAGCTTATAGAGGTTGAGGTGTCTTTATCCTCTCTTTGCACTTTCTTAACGGGAAGGGGAAATTTCTGGGAGAAGAAGGGAATGACATATACTCACTCAAATAAAAAACGGCTTTAGTTTGCCATCCTGATTAGATAAAGGCCAGTTTATTTCCCTGGCGCAGAATTAAAAAAAAAAAGCTGCCATGACTGTAGCTTAATGGCAGCAGCTTGAAATGGACAAAGTTTGACTCTCCTTGCACAGAGAGAAAAGAGCAAACCAAAAGCCCTGCTAATTACAAAAGTTGCTTTATGAAAGATAATTCAAAGCAATAATTTAGCAAACATAATCAAGTAGCGCAGATGGGGATTTTGATGAATAGTTTGCAACATGCAATTAGCAGCTCTTGCAGTTACATATCATTAACCCTCAGAGCACAAAAATTATTTTCTCATTATTAGATGAAAAGGTAAAATTAAGCTGACTAGACAGTAAAGGAACAAACTACAATTAATTACCTTCATTTATTACAGTCATTATTTTAAACTTATTTTTTTCTCCAATAGAGAGATGAAAACATCTAAATTAAAAGTTTTGTTATGCTAAACCAGAGGTGAAACTTTCCAATCTGCCTGTGCACTGGAAGGGCCTCATGCTGGGGAAGGAATGCTCCATTGTCCTGTTGGCGTGTCTGATCGAAGGGATATTTTATTTGAGATGAAAAGACCATTCAGCAATAATTCCAGCTGTATGGTACGTCTGGTTAAACACAGGAAGTAAATTTAAGGTTAAAGGTTAATGCAAACATGTTCCATCCTTTTTCTTGGTCCTGGTTGTACATTGTTTGCAGAGCTAGCGCACCGGAGCCTGTTGTCCTGTCTTATTCTGGATCTCTAAAGCGGTTGTTGCATTTTGGGGGCAATAACGGAGCAGCTGTGGCTGGAATGTCAAATGCACAAGACTGGCTGGTCCTTGGGGAAGCCCGGACAACCCCATTGCAGTCAGTAGAGTAACTGGAGCCGAAGTTAGCGCTCAGACCTTTGAGGAATGAAAGCATCTGTCGTATGGATGCCATCGGACCAGGGAAATGATACTAGGAGTGACTGACTGTGTCCTTATGGTAAACCTCCCCGGCTTTGGTGAGGAAGGACAGCAGAGTATGGTCGAAATTGCGGGTCAGTAACCTTTCCAAGGCAGGGTGCCGAAATCTGACCTTTTGAGCTTTACGTATGGTGTAAGTGTCGGTGATGCTTGTTAAAGTCACTCAGGGCACATCTGTACGCCACAGTTATTTTGCAATAACTTTGCTAGCGTCTACGCTACGCACACGCGATTTTGAAATCACTGCGAAGTAGCGGGTGCATGATTTCGAAATCATTAAACGTCATTGCAGGAGGAACAGCCCCTGTTTCAAAATAAGCCCTGACGTCATCCAGTGGCACTATTTCAGACTAGCATGGTGTGGCCAGAAATGCTATTTCAAAAGAGCGAAGTGCTGCTTTGAAATGCGTTTTGTCTGTAGCTGTGTTATTTCGAAATATGTCTGTAGTGTAGACATAGCGTAATAGTCATACCTACAACGGTAGGAATTAAGATGCAGAGCTTTACTGTTTAGGTGGTGGTTGGTAGCATTAGCTGGTCTTTTGTTAATCCAGCAAGCTCCCGGCTACCTGGCTGCATGCGGGAGGAGTGGGAAGGGCAGGGCTGAGCTTCCTGCCTCGCGTCCTGATAAAAATCAGCCTGTGTGCCACGCCTGGCATCAATCTCAGGGGTTGCTGACATCTGGTCTTAATCAGGGTGAGCAAACTTTACACTGGGCCCCACTTTTCAGCCCTGCAATTAGCAGGGGCCCCCAACCTGTGGGAGGACCACAGGAAGGGATGTGGGGGGGGGGGCGCTCAGGAAGTGGTGGGACACTTGGGTGGGGGTGGGATGCTCAGAAAGGGGTGCTGGGGGGATCTAGGGGGTGCCCCAAAGGAGGAGGGCTCCTTGGCGTGGGGAGGACCCCAGGAGGGAACTCGCTGTCTGCCCCCGCCGCTTGACTCAGGGCTTCTGTGCATTTTGATTGGCCCAGCAGTGGGGGGGCGTTCCCTTCCAGACAGCGGCCGCGTGTGAGAAAGCAGAGGGCTGGTGAGGCAGCGGAAGCCCTGGGAGGGAGAACTGATCACGCTGCCCCCCCCACCCCTTCAAAATGTCACACCCTCCACTACATGCACCCTGGTCTAAATGTCCAGCAGCCAGGTGAAAGGTGGGCCTTGAACATGCAGCAGATTGGACTGCTGGAGACCAGGGCATAAGGCACAGAAGGAGAGGGAGTTTGCCGCAGGGCAGCCGCCAGGAGGGAAGTTGCTAACAGTTCTGGAAGCCCGTTTACGCTCAGTTTCACAGTGCTGTAACTTGCTGTGCTTGGGGGGCGGGGGGGGTGTTTTCAGCCCCCTGCCCCCGTGGTGCTGGAACAGTTTTTATAGCAGGGGTGCTGAGAGCTCTTGAACCCAGTCGGAAACCCTGTATATAATAGAAAACCCCCTCAAGTTGCAGCACCCCTGAGCCCATTCCCCTGAGCTCGAGCACCAATGCCTGACCCAGAAAGTCACAGCGCAGTAAAGTGGCAGCAGAGACTTACTGTGGGTGAGTTTTTGTGGCAAACTTCCGGTGCCGTGACTCTGCACCTGGCAGAGCTGATTGGTGCAGAAGTGAGAACAACCAGGGAAAAAAACGTTTTTTTTCCTGCAAGACACGTTCCTTCAAAGAGCCGAGCGTACAGCGTGGAATGTGCCCTGGGATATCAGCTGGGTCTGGTTAATGCCGACGTGGTTTATGTGCCTGTGTGGGTGCTGTATCCGAGGCCCAGGCAGAGCAGGAACTGGGGAGCGGATGCACACGCTGATTTATTTCGTTCAGGGAGGGAAGGGCCCAGACTTTGAATTAGACGGCGCGTAGTTAACAGATGGCAGAGACGTAAATCCTGCGTGGAACAACAAACCGCCCACAAGCGAGAGACAGCGTGGGTGTGTGCTCTGTGGCGCTAATGCCCGCGTCTGCACGGGTATTAGACAACAGGAGGGGCACAGGTGAAGGTCCTATGAATTGAATTCGAAGGGACTAGTTACAACCAGCATTCCAGCTAGTTTTTTTCCATCTGTGTGGAATAAATTTTGTTACGTGCAACGAGGCATGCGTGGCTGCGCACCAGTGCTCCCCGTAAGCTGAGCACTCAGGCGGCCGCCCAGAGAGGTTCAGGTGCCACCCAGCTGACTAGCAGAGCGCCCGGAGTGGGCAGCCTGTGTTCCTGTTGGAGTGCACGTCCGTGCATGTCTCGGTGCGTATAAACAAAACTTATTCTGCACAGGCAACAATTAGTGGCAACATTGCTGTGCGCCACCGGTAGAAGCACACGCTGCCGGCGCTGGGCATGTTGCTCATCAGCTGGGCGGTAGGTAAATCTCTCCTGAGTGGCTGCCCAAGTGCTCAGCTTACAGGGAACACTGGTTATGGCTGGTCTGCGTAGGTGTGTGATGGGGTTCGGGGTCCCCCAGGCTCTGCACCCCGTCTGCGGGCAGGAGTGACTCCCACTCAGCAGGAGAACAGCGGGTTTATTAGCCGACAGGACACAGCATCGTACAGAGGAGTCAGTACAGCTGGCAGGGACAGTCAGCCCAATCCATGTTGGGGAGAGGAGGCCCCGAGGGCCCCCTGGAGCTGGGGCCTGGCCCCCTCCTTTGTCTCTCCCTCTCCATCTCCCAGCCCAGACGAAGTGCTTCCCAGCTCCCAGTTCCAATTCAAACCCCTCAGGCTCCACCTCCCCCTTTTGTCTGCAGCCCAGAGGTGTCACCTGGTTGCCTCGGTTACCCTCAGCCCAGCCCCGCACCCTCTGTGAGCCACTCACCTACACACACACGCATCTCCCACTCCATCACAAGGTGCACCGGCGGGCAGAGGTGGGGCAGGCACAGCTAAGCAGGCATAACGAGGGCCTGCCTACCAGCCCACTCGCCGGGCAGTGCCAGGGGGCGTACCAGCTGTGCGGTTTCACAGCAGGATCCCCTGCCCAGCACGCTGAGCCAAGGTCCCTGACAAACGCCATCTTCTGCCTCTGAAGTGCTGGAGCACCGAGGGTGGGACCAGGTCAGGGAAACTTAATGGGCGTTTGCTTTTCAGAAGCTGGTTTCATAATATCCACTGGACTCAGCCCTGCCGGCCAGCCCTGCCTGTGCGCTCTCTGCACTCTCCTGGCCTGCCCCAGTGCATTCCTCTGCTTTTCACTGCCTTCTGGTTTGACACACAAATAAGAGGCCTGATCCTGAGAGTTGCTGAGCGCTCAAAGCTCCCAGTGGCTTGACTGGGAGCTAAAGATGCTCAGCACCAATTGGGAACAATTCTGAGAGGTCTCCTAATTCTTTGGCAACCCGTCGTCTGTTCTTCAGGGCTCATCTCGACCCCAAAAAATGCCCCCGCCCGCCTCCCGTCAAAACCAAGCCCAAGCTGAGGACCTCTTTGTTACCTTCTTGAGAGATGCGGCGGTGGCTCTCTGAGCAGCGTTAAGTACAGGTTTGTGACCGAGTGGCGGGTGTGTGTGTGTGGGAGAGTCAGGCTGGATGTGTGTGTGACCGGCAGAGCAGCTCACACTGGCTAAGGATCACCCCCTGGGGCTGTAACCTAAGCTGGCAGGTAACACCTCTGACCTGAACAAAGAGCAGGGAGGAGCCGAACTGGGGTTTGAATCGGAGGCCGCAGTTACAATGGGGGAGAGAGAAGTGGAAGGCAGCTGGCCTGTGTGGAGGGGGAAGGTAGACCCCAGATGGGGCGTCTCTCGGGCACTTCTCCCCAAGATGGGTTGGAATGACTGTGTCTGCCTGCTGTACTGACACCTCTGTACTGAGCTGGGCCTCTGTCGACTAATAAATTTCCTCTTCTGCCTGCTGAGTGAGAGTCACTCCTGCCTGTGGACAGGGTGCAGTGCTTGCGGACCCCTGAACCCCATCACAAGGTTAGAGTCTGAGTCACAGTTGTCGGCATTACCAGTGTATATAATTAAAGGCCGGTTAAAATTTTAGGCCTCAGATCTTAGTTTAACGTTTTCTTGGTTTGTCATCTCATCTCCTGCCCTGTAATGTCTTTAAAGCCCAGCCGTTTTTTTATATGTGGGGTAGTGGGATTCATAAACATTATGGGGAAAAAAATTGAGGGATCCGTGCTTGGGAGCCCCAGGTGTTTTCTGCAGGGGGAGGTGATTGAGCAGGGGGGAAGTGGGGCTGAGGCTTTCTCATAGGCTCTGGTCCCCTGAGAACAGGGATGGGTTTCATAGATGGCCGGTGACGCAGCGAGTGCCTGGGCATGCTCTCCTTTAGGAGTGGCGCAGGCGAGGCTGGACAGCAGCATGTCTCGGGGGAGAGGGCCACCCTCCGGTTACGTATCTGGCCTTCGGCCTCCCCTGCAGCCAACAGAGTCATGGCCCCTCTTTGCTGGGAGTTCTGCTTCCCCAGCTGGACTTTTACACACAGAGCCAGGGCTGGCCAAGTCCCACCTGGCTGAGCCTGGGGCTGCTGAAGATGAAAGCTGGGACAAAGGTGAGGCCTCTACTGTAGCCACTAACACTGATCATAATAGTCTAATCTGGCTCTGGACCTAGACTCTCCCCTGTGGTTCCTCTTCAGACTTTGCAAGGCTTGAAATCCAAGTCCTGGTTGTACAGCATGGGCCCTTCTCCAGCCATTTCTCCCCTTGTGCTGGGGGAAGAGTTCTCCTCTCCCATCAGCCTGGGCTGTGCTGAAGTTGCTCCCAGTTCATTTGGATGTCAGAGGCGGCTTGAGCCCTCCCTGTGGGCTTTTGCCATTGTTGGTAGAGAAAACGGGACAGGTTCCACTCTGTCAATTCCACTTAGCACTGCCCTGCAGCGTAAGTGGATCTTTGTGGGGAGGAGGTGGGAGAGACACAGGGACGAGACCAGGGAAAGACAGGAAGTTTGTTCCAGGGAGTGATTTCTTCCCCAGTTTTGTACTGAGCAAATGCCCACATATGCAAGCTTTTAAAAGCCGGTTTAGCTGCAGTGCCATCCATACACCCTTCTTTGCCTCCACTCCCACCCTTTGTCTGTTTCACCAGTCAGAGCATGCTTCCTGCAGCCTCACCCCGGCCCTTAAAGGCTTTTAGGAAGTTGGAAAGGAATAAAGCTTCTGCAGTGACCCTTTCCCACTGACCATCTAAAAATCAATCGGCTCCTTACAGCCTCGTTCATTTCACTCTGAAGCCTTTCCTTGCAGATTAGACATCAATACAAGATGGTTTACAGTTACCAACTGTCAGTAAATGCACTGAAAAAAGAAAATTAAATCAAAACCCAACTGGCTGTTTAAAAGCAAACAAAAAAACTTTACTTTGGTGAAAAGGGCAAAACAATCCAGAAATATATTTCCTCCCCTGCTCTGTTATAAACACTGTAAGCTTCTATAAGAATAGAATTGTTTAGTGGTTAGGGAGCCAGCTGGGCATTTGGGAAAGCCAAGATTAATTCCCAGTTCTGCCACTGCCCGCCTGCGTGACCTTTTCCAAGTCACTTAGCCCCACTGTGTCTCAGTTCCCCAGCAACAGACTACACAAAGATAAATACAGTCATGATTACAAGGTGCTCTGAATCTCAGTGCTGGGTGTCAGATAGGAGCCATAGATAGATAAGCAGTATAATCCAGAAGTGCCTCTAAATAATCATTCTCTAGATTTTACAGCCCCAGCTGTGAAATCAGTTAAGCCTGTGTTGGGCAGGGATGTGGCTGCATGGAGCTAACTGCAGGTTCAGGGCCCCTTTGTGCGTTCCGCGCTGCAGTCTTCATTGCCTGACCTTTGAGAATGCGTCGTCATAATTTACAAGTGTCCAGACTAAGCATGGATGTATTCCTGGCCAGTGAGCATTCCTGGCTGCCACCGATCTCCAGCGAGGCTTACACCAGTCAAGCTGTTGAATAATGACTGCAGGTTATAATTTTTCATATTAATTTTATCTTCTCACCGTGGGTATATAGTGGCTTGAATTTGCTGGGCATTTTGCAAACACTGAACAAGAAGTTGCTTGCCCTAGAGAGTTTATAAATTGTGGGTCTGATCCTGCAGAAATGTAAACCCACATGAGTAACTTTACTCAGAAGAGTTGCCTCATTAAAGTCAATGGGATTTCTAACAGGAGGACTGTTACCCTCCCCAAATAAAGTATCGATTTAGTCCCAAACTGGACAGCCTGGATTTTCTGGCTTGAAATAAGCCCAGAGTCTCTCAGCCGGCTCTGGTGAGCTGATGTATAATTCTCCCTTAATTCTGGCTGCTGTGCGGTGTAGGCATACAGTCCTGCAAGGAGCTGAGCTGTCTGGTTCTGCCCCAACAAAGCTCTTCCACAACTGCTTATCTTTGGACAGGAGGGTCAACCTAGCGAGGTCTGCGGTGCTCTGCAGCAGCTGAGGATCTCACCCGATAACCTTTTCCCAAGCTGCTTGCTGAAGAATCGGCTCTCCCAGCAGGCTAGTGTGCTGATTTCTGAATGGCGCCTGGGAGCACCAGCAGTGACCGCTCCTCCTTTCCCCTCTGAATGACTTGTCTCATGAGATAGCAGCGCCTTTTCCAGCAAGTAGCAAAACGGGAGTGCAAGTCACCGGAAAAATTCTCTTCAGCTGCGAACTGTGTGTCAGGCATGGTCAATGGGACACAGGTATCAACATCTTAGTGCTGGCTTCTCCTGCCTGTCTGATGTAGCCCACTGAGAAAGATGTGGAGAAATTGGAAAGGGTCCAGAAAAGAGCAACAAGAATGATCCAAGGTCTAGAGAACATGACCTAAGAAGAAAGGCTGAAAGAATTGGGCTTGTTTATTTTGGAAAAAAGAAGATTAAGGGGGGACATGATAGCGGTTTTCAGGTATCTAAAAGGGTGTCATAAGGAGGAGGGAGAAAACGTGTTCTTTGTGGCCTCTGAGGATAGAACAAGAGGCAATGGGCTTGAACTGCATCAAGGGAGGTTTAGGTTGGACGTTAGAAAGGGTTTCCTAACTGTCAGGATGGTCAATCACTGGAATAAATTGCTTAAGGAGGTAGTGGAATCTCCATTTCTGGAGATATTTAAGAACAGCTTAGACAAATGTCTATCAGGGATACTCTAGACAGTTCTTGGTCCTGCCGTGAGGGCAGGGGGCTGGACCCAATGACCTCTCACGGTCACTTCTAGTCCTAGCATTCTATGGTTCTATGAGATACCAGCTGACTGGGCAGCTGTTGGATTCTACTTTTCTTTCGCCCCCTGGGTGCTATGAAAACCCATCACCACCCCATCGGCCCAGGGCGAGAGCAGTTTTTCAGAGCATTCCTGGGGCCTGCTGGTGCTGTACAGGGGCCAGGCCTTGTTTGAAAAAAGAAAAAAAGCCAGCTGCCGGTGAGTGAGGCTCTTGGAAAGGTGAGCTGGTATCAGGGTACGGGGCGCTTCAGCTATCAGATCAGACCAGCTACTGGTCCTTGGTGGTGGTTTCCCACCGGATACCCGTGGACATCTTGGAGAAAAGTCACAGTCTGACGAGGGCTGGGTCTTTAGCATCGTGTGCTGGGCTGAAAGTTTGAGGCTGCCCCTCTGAGTGTGCTCTCCCATAGCATCCAGGGGGTCTGGGCCTCGCACGCCAAGGACTTGTAGGGTAAGTGACCAAGTGGGACAAGGGGGCCAAAAGGGGCATTGCCCCGGGACCTGGTGATACAAAAAGGCCTGGAGCTCCAAGCTGCTGCTACTGTGGCAGCTGGAGACAGGGGCCCTTTAAATTGCCACCTGAGTGCAACACAATCGCAGCAGTGCTGAGGGCTGGCTGCCTCAGCCCCAACCCTGCTACTCAAGACCACACCCCTCTGGGAGCCAGCACCACCCCAACATTGCCCGGGGGCCCAGAGAGTCTGTTCTCTCCCCCGCCCCTCCCCACCTACCTGAAGACTGTAGTTTAGAGATCCGGGGGAGGGACCAGTGGTGAGGGTGCTGGTCTAGATTTGGAGGCCTGGTTAAATTTCGGGCTCTGCCAGAGACTCCCCACGTGTCCTTTGGGTGTATCTGTGCCTCTGGTCCCAGCTGTACAGTAATGGTAATGGGCTCTGGCTTTCCTCAAGGGGGTACTGCAAGGTTAAATACATCACAAATTGTGAGAGGCAGAAGAACGGCCAACCTGCGGTCAAACCAAAGCTTCATCTAACCCAGTGTCCTGTCTCCGAATGGTGGCCAACGCCTGGTGCCCCAGAGAGAGTGAACAGAACAGGGAATCCTCCGGTGATCCCTCTCCTGTCACCCCTTTCCAGCTTCTGGCAAACAGAGGCTAGGGGACCCCATGCCCACTCATCCTGGCCAACAGACCTATCCTCCAGGAATTTATTGAGTTCTTTTATCATCTTGGCCTTCACAATCTCCTCTGGCAAAGAGTTCCAGATGCTTCAGTAACTGGTGACCTTGCGTACCTGACATACTTATTGAAATGTCCAGGACCCTGATTATGTGATAGCTTGTGATGTCCCCTGGGACCTGTGCATAATGGGGGGGTTGCCTGGATTTTGGAGATACCCCTTGAGCTATCGGATCTGACCTTTGACTGGTCCGATTATCTCAGTGTTTGTGCGTATGGGTTTTCTGATTGCTTATACAGTGCCTCTCCGTAAAATTACTCCTGTGCCAGCTGCTTGGTTTGGCGCTCCAGTGAGATACACCTGATATTCTGTTGTATGGTGTTTGAAAATAACCGTGCTTCCCAACAAGTGATCAAAGCCAGCAAGGCATTAGTGTTAGGGGAGGGGAATTCCTTGGAAAAAATTCTAATGAGATGAACATCCTTTGACTGTAATATCTGGCACTTTGCCAAACCATCATTGAGTTTGTCAGGAAGTATTACAACAAAATTAAGAACCAGCAGCAGTTTTCTTTCATTCAGCATCATATGCTTTATAAAGTAAATTATTAAATGCTTTTTTCCCCTCCGTTAAAGCAGTTATTTGCGGCAGTCTTGGTATATTTCTCATTAGAAATAACATCATCTAAAGAACTATATTGATTAATTTTTTTAATCTTAGATTCACGAACGTGAACAACATATTTCTATGACATTCCCTTTAACTAGAATTCTCCTGCTTTATTTTTATAGTATTGATCTTTTGGACGTGAATTGCTTTTTGGCCTCGTGAAAATGTTGTAAGCGTTCTGACTCCAGAGTAATGGACTCTAGCCTGAGCAGTGTTGGAAAGAAGGATAACTCCCATGTCCCAGGGTAATATCCAACATATTTAATGACAGGTAAATGCAGTGGTACCTAAGTGTGTTTTCAGAGTCTCAACATTTACAAGCATTTTAATGGAGTGGATGACAAAGCCTGAGTGCTTGTTGGAAAATAGTTAAAAATATTTAACCCTCGCCCTTCCCACCTGCTGGCTGGCAGGGCAGCCGCGTGCTAGGGAAAAGACAGAGATAGTCATGTCCTGGATTTAACTTTCATGCCAACATTTGGTTTCATTTCGCTCCACTGGGGATAGCTGTTGGGTAAGGTCAGGGGCTCTGCGGTGCCTGAGCTTCCGTGGGATCGGCTGATGCCTGTGGGATGATTCGAGACGGTCTTTGAGAACGGGGACATCTATGCCAGAACAAAACTCCTTGTATACCGCGTGGTGGTTATTCCAATGCATGTGAAACCTGCACAACATACACGTGTCATTGGCAGGCACTTGAACAATATCGTCAGCTCAGCCTCACGAGAGCCCTAAATGCCTCTTGGGAGGACAGGCGCGTGAACACTAGCGTCCTGGAAGAGTGGAACATGACTGGCGTTGCAGCCATTATCCTTCGCCAACAACTTCGTGGGACTGGTTACCTGGTTCAGATGTCTGATCGGTGCCTCCCAGAACAGATTGTTTTCTAGGTTGAAGGAGAGACGGAGGAGCGCTGGGGACCAGAGGAAGCGATGTAAGGGCCTGTGAAGGCACACCCGGAAAAGTGCAGCATTGGTGTCAATACTTAAGGAGAACCTCGCCCAAGACCGTCCCTGGTGGAGAGCGGTAATCCGTGAGGGGCTGGCGCAGTTTGAGAGGTCCCATAGTAGTGCAGATGAGGAGGTGTGAAGAAGAATAGAGCAGCAAAAACTGCCCACAGCCCTCCAACAGCTACCAGCACCTGCCCCTTCTGTGATAAGACCACTGGGTCCAGAATGGCGCTGATCAGCCACCAACGGACTCGCACGTAGGAGGGCGACATGAAGACGTCCTGCTCGTTATGGAGTGACCGCCGAGAGCACGAACGTGTGATGACTGAGGGGAGGAGCGGCCCTTAGTCACAGGGGAAATGCAGCCTGTGGGCAACTCTTAATCAAAATTCTCTCCGATCCCTGCCTGAGCCCTGCCGACGGACTGATCCGAAGGCCAGTGAAGGCGATGGGACGACTTCCGCTGACTTGGATGGGCTTTGGGTCAGATACAGTGTTCAGCGCCATGGTCGGAGGCAGAGCACGTGGCGTTTGGTAGCAGGCTGACAAGGTTCCCTGCACCCTTAGCATCAGAGCTGCAATCAGGACACAGGGTGTCCCACGGCTGTTTTGGTTTCTGCTGAGCCATCCTCCCACCAGCTCAGGGCACTGGCCTTCACTCAGCCCTGCAGCCTGGCCACAGGAAAGCATCTCCCCCTGGAAACCTGCCACCCATCTCCTTCCCGGTGCTGCTCTGGAGCACCCTGGGCTTGAGGTGAGCTGCCCCGATCAGAGCAGACACAGTCCCGCTCCCTGACCTTCCCCTCCCCCGCTAACAGGTAACTGTCTCCCACCCTCCCCGCCTCTTTAGCCGATTCTGACTGTCCTGTGCCAGCCTGGCTCCTGCTCTCTAGCGTCCTGCCTGGGATCACCTGCAGCCCAGCCACCTCTACTAGGTCACCGTGCACACCTTGCAAAATCCATCCCCCTTTCTCGGCTCTCAGGGGCCACTTCTCAAGCCTGTCACCCCCGGAAGCAGCCAGGCTCTGCAAAGGGCTTTCTCCCTTGCAGCCCAGCTCCGCTGGGGCCTTGTCTTCCCTTGGGGACCCCTCATTCCTCTCCGCTCCGGCCTTTGCTGCATGTGCCCCCCGCCCCCCCTTTCCAGTCTGTTTTCCATCAATACTTCCTTGGCTGGGAAACCTGCGAGGGCTTTCAGCACCCCCTGGCTTCAGCTCCAGTACCCGGCTGTGCTGCAGCTTCCCTGCCGGCTTGGTCCAGAGCAGGTTGCGCCTGCCCTCCTCTTCCCAGGATAGCTGGTGTCTCCTGAGGTTCCTTACGAGCACGTCTCCCCTCCCAACTCCCAGCTGATCCTGTCTTCCCTTGTCATCTCTCCCCTTGCTCCCCCGCATTTGTCTTTATTTTCTTGTCTCCATTAGGGCCTAGGAGGACTATGCTCAGTTGCCCCGGCCGTTAGAAGACCCCATTCCACCCCTCTGAGTCAGGCTGGTCTGCACTGCCTCTGGCCAGGCCTTGGGAGTGTTGCCCTGCTGCCCCTTCTTTGCACAGCCCGTCGCTCTGCTCACTCCTTGTCCCCACAGTTCCTCGGCAGTCGACACTCCCATGGAATGTGGGAGCAAACAGGCCCTGGTTGTGGGGGGTCTGCAGGCGTTATGCAAAGCAGAGCTGAAACCTGCCCCCCCTTAGCAAAGCAGCTGTCTCTGCCAGGTTAGCGTCTCTCAGTCTCTCCTGGATTATAACACCCCAGTACCCCACGAGGGATGGAGAGGCGACCCTGCACCCACCACATGCAGGGGCCTGGGGCACAGGCATGATTATGGGGCTCATTCGAGGGCATGTAGGAAATCTGCAGAACTGAACACAAGCACATTGTGCCCCAGGCCTGTGTTCTTTCCACTAGGCCAGTCCGCCTACCTCAGCTTTACAGCGCGGAGGGGTTTGGACCACGTGCTGGGCTGGCTCATGCTAGCAAGAGCGGTGGCTACGTTTTGCCATGTGTCCTTGTGAACTCTCGTGTGTATGTATTTACTCCCCTTCCCATCCTGTGTTCTTATTTAATGCCACCTTAGTCCCTGTAGGCCAGGATAGCCCAGGATCACCCAGCAGCAGGCATGCTTCTCTCTCCCCAGAGCGTCCGGCCAAGCCTGCTCCCAGCAAGAACCAAGTTGTTGTAACATTGACCCCCTCTGAGGTGCAGTCATCAGAAGAAACAGGAGTGAGTGGTTCTAGCTCTGCGCCTCACCTCGTCATGTGACGTGGGCCAAGTCACTGCCTCAGTTTGCCTGCCTGTGTAATGGAGCATGACGACACGGCCCCAGCTTTGTAAAGCGCTCTGCGATGACGGGGGCTCTACCCAGCCAAATGATTATTTATTCACTTGGCTGGGGAAAGCCCCCTGATTCAGCATCTGTGGCTGTTGCTGAGGTTTTCCCTGGAGGTTGTTGTATTTCAGCTAGTCATAGACCTCTGCTGGGTGTTTCTCCTGTTGGTTTCATTGCCGGTTTCACTGTGGCTGGAAACAAATTACCTTCTCACAATCAACCCTGTTGCAATCCTTTCTCCACCCTCTGATCACGTTGCCCCGTTGCCAGTTTCACAGTAATTCCCCAGCAGTGGTCGCTGTGCTCTGGATTTTGCTGACTGTGCTTTCTGAGGGCTGCTGGCCACTGCGAGCAAGCTGCGGTAGAAATTGGAAGGGCACTTCTCCCATCTCAGTGTCCTTACGGAAACACAGCAGCACTGCTGTGCCTGCGGCTGGTCGCTCTGGCAATTAGAGCTGGCTCTGAGCAGGGTGCCCTCCTCTGCGGGTGTCTCGGCCGTCACTGCTCCACTCTCTCCGGCGTCGCTTCCAGGACCAGAGTGCCCATGCTCTTTGGTGGCTGGATGCGGTGCAAGGAAAGGGGCTTCGGGGGGACCCAGGCCCTCCCGCTACTCTGGCTACTGGCCCAGGAACCCTTGGATGGCGGCCTTGTCCTGCCCTCCTTCACTCCCCTCTGCTGCCGCTCCTCGATCACCCTTGCACCTTCATGGCCCTATTATCAAGGTCACAGCTCGGTGGGTATCAGGCGGGTGCCTCTCTCATTCTTCTTCCACCAGCCTGCCCAGCACAGCTCCACCTAAAGTGCTTCTCCCAAGGAACCAGTCCTTCCTGGTTGCTGGTCAGGACCCAGCTGCCTTCTGCTCTGCGGAAAAGCTCCTTTGACCAGGCTGCCCCAGCAAGCTACCCTCTGATCGGCTCCCTACAAGCCTCTCCCTTCTTTAACCCTGTCCCTGCCGGAGTGGGGCAGCTGCTCCGCTATAAGCTTTGTGGCATTTTTATGGTGCAGAAAGAACTCCCGAGAAGTGTTGGCTTATGTTTATTTAAGGGGATGATTTCATTTACATATTTACCTGTTCGCTAGGATAGAAATTCAGACCTTGTCCAAGGTTTTTCAAAGAACACCAGAAACCCAGAAAGCTAAGTAGCCTTAGGACAACACATATTTAAAATGGAAATCTGATGAACTGAGAAAGCGAAATGACCGTTTCTGTTTGAATCAGAGTGAAGTTTAACAAAAACGAGCGTTTTAAACAGAGCAATGAAGAGGCAGAAGAAAGGCTGCATTTACTACCTAAAAAGCAAAAAGGTTTGAAGCCCTCACAGTGGCTTTCGAACCTCCAAGAAGAACCGGGGGAACATTAGGCGCTTCAATTTGGGATGCTTTTGCTTTCGCATAACAACTTTATTGAACCCACAGTCTAATGAACAGTGTTACATACTCTTGTGTGCCGGTAGATGGTGCTGTTCAGGTTGACTGGCTGTATGAACGACACAGTATTTTTACAGAGAAATGACAGATTTGATCGTAAGAGGGAAAAGAGAAAAACAAATCCTCTTTTCGCTCCTCCCTAGTCTGTCTTCATTCTTCTGCAAGTCTTTTTTATGCAACACACACACCCCCACAAAACCGATGCAAACTGTGATTATTATTTTTTTTTTTAACAACCACACACGTTCTTCCTCTGAATTCTCATCCTCTGTTTGATCTCCTGGTCAAAATAATAAAGCCACCCTGATACAATTTAGGCTGTGTTTACACTATCCTGGAAGCTCAACTCACTCGGCGTCGAACTTCCGGGGTTTGATTTTGTGCATGTAGTGTGGATGCATGAAACCAACCTCTCAGGGGTCGCAGTTGACCCCTGTACTCCTCACGAGATGCGTGGAGTAAGGGAGGTCTATGGGAGAAACTCTGCTGTCAACCTTCCCCTCTGCAGACAGCCAAGTTAGCCGAGCTCAGGTACATCGATTTTTAGCTACGCAGTTGCCGTAGCTAGCGTTGCGTATCTGCAGTTGGCTTGTTTTGCCTGGTGTAGCCATAGCCTTAGATACTGCTCCTGGTGAAATGAGACATCTCTGGTTACCAAAGTTATCATAATCACCCACAGGCGGAACTGTCTTGGGGCCTCTGGACCATGAGCCTCTACTGCTTGAGCTAAAAGCCCAATGACTCTATAGAGGAGGCTCATTCTTTCTCTCTGGAAGAGGTGTAAGTCCCACTACATGGGACAGTGAGCCTCATTCAGTAGGTATGTGAGTTATAATATGGTACTGAGAAGAATCAACAGAGATAGGAAAGTTTAACCATTTTGCCAATAAATTATAATAATATTTCTGCTTTGAACTGTTTAAAAAGTTGGCTTCATAAGGTATAATAATGGTGCAGAGGCCAGTCTGACAGTAGTAATTAATTAGGCTATTATGCATTCTACAGTCATAATTGCTTTGCTGGAAAGTCACCAGCCATGAAAAGGACCCTGCGCATAAATGTAATTCATCAATTCGAGTTGTTCCAGCAGAGTTGCGTTTTCTCACCTGGAATCAGGGTATACATTGGAAGAAAATGAAAAACAGATGAAGGTTACATCGATATGTGATGGCTGGGCGCTTGCCATGCCTCGGATGATGGGAGGATTTTGCAGGGGTGAGGGAGAACAGCAAAGTGAAGGTTTAGCATCTCAAATGGTCCGTTCTGTGATCTTGTGGCTGGCAGGAGGCATTTCAGCTCCTCTCCCTTTACTGTGACAATTGGGAGGGTGGGAACACCAGCCACTCTGGCAGGTTGCCCATGAAACGCCACACCAAAGGGGCCAGGAGTTTGTATCTGATCTGAGCAATTATAGCACTTGGTAGGATTTTACCCAGGTGGGCAGAGCCTCCTTGAAAGCATTGAGCCTCAGGTGATGGAAGGGGATCGCTGAAGAATGCAGGGTGGTCAGTTTCTGGGTGGGATTTTCCTCTTTGTTGTGGAGCTTTTACCGTTTGGGTGGATTTCACCTCTGGGCAGATCTAGGTGCCACTTTCATCTCATTTATACCCCCGTGCTGTGTCTTACGTTGCAGTACCTGCGCCTGGTGCAGGGTCCTCCATCCAGTGAGCACCGAGACCGTGGTAAATAATTCCATGTCTGAACTTCTACGTGGTGGCACATGGTGCTTTCATGGTGCGCCCCCCCTTGTTTTCTTGCCTTGAAGAGGGGCTTGAGCTGCAAACACTCTCCTTTTGAAAAACATGTTCCCTCGCCGTGGGTGACTAATGCAACATTTAAGCTAAATAGCTCAGATGCTGGTCGCAGTGGGGAATCTTATTTAAAAGGCAGCTGTATTCTCTAGGTGGACACCACTGGTAATGGTGGAAGAGTTCTTTGCAGACACTCTGGCATCAGTGTGGCTCAGCCAGTGCTATTGATCCATGTCTGCAAGGAGTCTTGGGCAGGAGAATACCCTTTGCTCAGCCCACAGGACAGGCTTGAGGGAGGATGGTTGATCTGATTAGACAGGGTTGGTTGACTAGTCACAAGCTGCTCTGTTTCAGTTACCGGGTGACATTTAACTTTTTTTTTTTAAGAACTCAGGTAAAATGCCATCCTCTGCCCGTCACGTTCTGTGCCAGCGATGTGACATTTGATCCTACGACTGGCCTGACAGAACCGTGTCAGGCAATTAAACAGCCTCGGTGAGTCTGTGCTCAGTTGATGGCTAGTGTCGTCCCAGTACGTGCTCCTTATGCTCTTGCTAAGGGAGGGTAATAGCGTTCTTAGGCGTAATCAGCACTTTGCAGAGAAAATCAGAGAGGGAATTTCTTCCCAGTCGGGTACATCACAACCGGTGGGGTTCCCACACGCGCTCAGCATTGGCCTAGTTTTGTGCCCAGTGAGAATTTACCACTGACTCCGCTGGGAACAGAGTAAGGCTGATGAGAGAGTTTGACACTCAAGCCCTAATATATAGGGGACCTGATCTGGCTCCTGTTGAAATTAATGGCAAAACTTCTGTTAATTGGGAGCAGGCATGAGCCCCAGATGGCCAATTTTCCATCTCACCCCACTGAAGTGGGGCTAAACGTTCGTTATGGACCAGGACATTTTATGGTTTCAAATTCTGCTGCACTGAGAAACTAAAAGAATTGGCCTCACAAAGCCATGCACCTGATCCGACTTGCAGTGAGGGGGATGGAGAGATGTGACTGGGCGTTGGAGGGAGATTTCACTTTCTGATTGTGTTGTATTAGCCCCATCCTCTTTTGCAGGGTTTTTCCTCTTGACGGGAAATAATCAACCTAAAACTTTCTCTGGTGGCGGGTGGGGGGGTTGTTTTTGGTTTTGTTCTATTTTTAAAATATGAAAGTAATTTATGTCCCATTTTTAAAAAGCGGTGTTTGTTTTTTTGTGGTTTTGTTTTGTTTTGTTTTGTTGTTGGGATGGGAAACTCAGCACTATCCCTGGCAGGTTTTTTCAGTGTATTTATTTAATTTGCTGATCCTCAAAATGAATAGTTCCTAGCCATGTATTTTCTAAAGTGGTTGAAGACAACCTATCTGCAGGAGAGAAAGAGAGACTATGGCTACGTCTACACGTGCAGCCAACATCGAAATAGTCTATTTCGATGAATAACGTCTACACGTCCTCCAGGGCCGGCAACGTCGATGTTCAACTTCGACGTTACTCAGCCCAACATCGAAATAGGCGCAGCGAGGGAACGTCTACACGTCAAAGTAGCACACATCGAAATAGGGATGCCAGGCACAGCTGCAGACAGGGTCACAGGGCGGACTCAACAGCCAGCCGCTCCCTTAAAGGGCCCCTCCCAGACACAGTTGCACTAAACAACACAAGATACACAGAGCTGACAACTGGTTGCAGACCCTGTGCCTGCAGCATAGATCCCCAGCTGCCGCAGAAGCAGCCAGAAGCCCTGGGCTAAGGGCTGCTGCCCACGGTGACCATAGAGCCCCGCAGGGGCTGGAGAGAGAGCATCTCTCAACCCCCCAGCTGATGGCCGCCATGGAGGACCCAGCAATTTCGACGTTGCGGGACGCGGATCGTCTACACGGTCCCTACTTCGACGTTGAACGTCGAAGTAGGGCGCTATTCCTATCTCCTCATGAGGTTAGCGACTTCGACGTCTCGCCGCCTAACTTCGAAGTTGGTGCCGCTACTTCGAAGTAGCGTGCACGTGTAGACGCAGCTTATGAGTGTCTCCAGAAAGATTTTATTTTTTCCTTTAAAAGCTCAAGTGGTTGGCTGATATTTAAGTGAATTATCTCCATCCGGAAAAGATCATTTAAATTTTTTTAGCTGACATTTCCTGAAGTTTACTAGGACTCTGAAAGAGCAGAGTCAACTGCTGGCTTAAAATACTGCGGATGGTAAAATTACAGGAGTGTGTCTTAGTGTACCCATCACATCATTCCAGTGTGTTTCACCAGAGCACTCCCACCTCTCCCTTAAAAACAAATCAATGGGGAAAATTTAAGCCCCCTCCTCCCGCAATAAAGCCTAAGGAAAAAGTCTGGAATGTGGGGTACAGAATTCAACACCCTCACTTCCAGCCAATGGAAACCTGTAGGACAGGAAGCAGAGCACATCTGTGGCTGCTATTTCAGATGCCATGGGATGGTGCTGTATTTGCAAAGTTGCACAAAAATAAAAAAAACCCTCCTGATTATTTTCAATAAACGGTGAACGTCTAAAAGCCCAACAATGAGCCTAATTCGTATTTAAATAGCAAATTATGTGTGATCTTGAAATGTTGGATAACTTTTTCTCTGGAAGTGGTCTAAGTCCCACTACATGTAACAGCGAGCCTCACTCAGCAGGTGTGTGAGTTATGTTATGGTACTGGGAAGAATCAACAGATGGGAAAGATTAATTGCTTTGCCAATAAATTTTAATAATTCTGCTTCAAACTGTTTAAAAAGCTGGCTTCATAAAGTATAATCATGGTGCAGAGGCCAGCCTGACAATTATTCATTCTACAGAGATAACCCTTTGATGTGTGCAGTTCATTGTGGGATGTAATACTGTACCTGTGTGTTCTAACTGTGTTGCTACTAAAGTCCTTGATTTTGAAAAGGAAAAGGAAGTTTGCAGCATTTCTGCTGTGAAGGGCAACATGCGTTTTAAGAAGGAAAACTGAAAGTAAACGTGAAGTAAAATTTGTATCATTAAAGTGGGCTTGGGGGTAAAAGTCAGGAAGACAGTGGTACCGTCACTCACATGTAAAGTGTGAGGAAATGGAATATGTAAAAAGTTTGTAACGTCCTACAGTAAACCTGTATTGGATCACAAATCATTGTGTGTGTGCTGTTACAAAAAGTATGGTGGGACATTATTTATTAATGACTGTCTTGTATTCACATGCATTGTGGCTCTGAAATTGTTGAGCTTTTTACCAAATTTGGAAAAAATTGGCTCTTCTTGCTATTTAGGTTGCCAGCCTCTGGTCTGAAGGTATTGCAAGGATCCATCTGAAAGTAGTATACAAAAAGTTCATGTATGATGTGCAGGTGTTGTAAGCATGTTGAATGGTGCATCTTTTGATTTCTAGAAGCACTCACAGGATGGTGCCAGATGTGGTTACAAGCAACCAGTTATCTCTGCAAAACTCTTTAGCAATAGTCCCAGGGGTAGCTGTGTTGGTCTGCAGCTTCACAAGAAGCAAGCCCTCCTGTAGCACCTTACAGACTAACAGTTTTGTTTATTAGGTAATGAGCTTTCGTTGGAAGTGGGTCTTTCCCACAAAAGCTTGTTACCTAATAAATAAAACTGTTAGTCTTTCAGGAGCTACAGGACTGCTTGTTCTTTAACCATAGAATACCCATTTATTAACATCTCTCAATCCTTTGTAAACGCCGCCACTCTGCCCCTAAAATGGGTCTCAGCCGGTACTATCCTCTTGGGTTGGCTCTTGAGATCTCTGCTGTGACGAGTTGTTTGCAGGTTTAGTCCGAGGGCTGCAAAGGAGCTGTATGCAAATTGTTGTACACCTAAAGGTAGGTGCACACTGCAGTCAGGAGTCTCACTGAGGCACGTGTAGACTTGCTTGACCCTAGTTAGCTTCGTTACCTCTAGGAACAAAGCCCCAGGGGCACAGACTTCAGCACAGCTTGTACACTCCTGCCCAGAGCTGGATTCAGGCAGCTGGCCCATGCTGCATAGCTTGCTGCTGAGGGTTCACTGCTGTGGGTACCTCTGGCTCAGGTGAGTTTACAGGAGCTTCCATACACCCCTCAGGGGCTTGGTGAGCTCGTAAGCACTGGCCCGGTAGGTGGAGTCCTTCCCTGCTGCCGCAGGTCTGAAAGACAAGGCTCACAGGAGTGTGGCAGTGCCACCTTCGGGGCAGCACCTGTCACTTAGTTCTCCAGCAGGGCTGAGCCGTGATCGCGGACACTCCTCACGGGCTGACGCTGTGCTGGGGGGGTGGGGCGTGCCCTGGGCATTAGCAGCAAATTGGGGCGGGTGGCTGGAGCCCCTCCCCGGGAGCGAAGCTGAGCTCTGACTAGCGAGGGGCTCTGGAGGTTCTCTCTTCAGCCGCAGTGCTAGCATGGTTGCTGCAGGATCCAGGCTCGCCAGCTCAGAGCCCATCAGAGGTCAGTTTCTCATAGCCTGAGAAAATTCTTAATGAGTTTGCAGACATTCGTGTGACGCTGCTGCTGTGCGGCAAAGAGAGCTCGGTTTACATTGCCGGGAGGGCAGCCCAGGGCCTCTGCATGGTGCTGGGGAGGCACAGAACCTTTTGGGGAGCTTTTGCCCCCAGCCGCTTCATTCACATCGTTGGAAAGGGCACCTCAGTCATCACATCTCTGCTGCAGGCTGAGCCCTGTTCAACTCGTGCCTTCCCAGCAGTGGGAGCTGGTCTTGTCAGGCACCACAACCCTGCTTCAGTGTTGGGGGGAGACTCAGGCATAAGGGAGCAACTGGGGCAGTGATCATCCCTGCTGCTGTTAAACTGCTCTCTCTTGAACGCTGTCACCCCTGGGTTTCCGTGGCCTTGTGGTGAGCTTCACCTCCCAGTGCGCTCTGGGAAAAGAGTGCAATTGGGCTGGAACCAGGCGGGGTCTGTAAAACGGCACAAACTTCCAGAGAAAGGACTGCAAAACCTATAGGATGAAATCTTGGCCCCGTTGACATCCACAGCAAAACCCACGGTTTGGCCCCTACCAAATTGGCAGCCCATTTTGCTCAATTTCACAGTCAGAGGATTTTTTTGAATGGTAAATTTCATGATTTCAGAGATTTACATTTGAAATTTCCTGGTGTTTGTAACTGGAGGGGACGTGACCCAAAGAGGAGTTCTGGGGGTCGCAAGGTTGTTATAGGGGGGTTGCAGCATTGACACCCTTACTTCTGTGCCGCTGCTGGAAGCGGCACTGCCTTCGGAGCTGGGCAGCTGGAGAGCAGTGGCTGCTGGCTGGGAGTCCCACTCTGAACCCAGAGCTACCAGCAGCAGTGCAGAAATGAGGGTGGCCTGGTACAGTATTTCCACCTTTAATTACGTTTGGCTGCCTGCAGAACTGAGCCCTTCGGCAGCAGCTGCTACCCTCTGGCCACTCAGCTCTGAAAGCAGCAGTACAGAAGTCAGGGTGATGGTATTCGCACCCTTGCTTCTGCACTGCTGCTGGGAAGGTGCTGTCTTCAGATCTGGGCACCTGGCCAACATGTGACAACCACCACTCTGCTGTTGCTGAGCTCTGACAGCAGTGCAGGAGTCAGAGTGGCAGTGCCTTGACCCTCTTAAATTAACCTTGTGATTCCCCTGCAACTCCCTCGTGGGTCAGGACCTCCAATTTGAGAAATACTGGTCTCCCCGGGAAAGCTGTATAGTACAGGGTAAAAATGCACAAAGGGCCAGATTTCAACATCTGGGACACGTTTTGCACAGCTGTGAACTTGATAGAGCCCTACCCGTGATAGCCTTTCACTCGGCACATTTAAACCAGTGTGGTCCTTTGCTTGACTTGTTGGAAGCAGCCTGTGGAATGCTGTAGCCAGGAAAAATTTCTCCATTAATTCCAGTGGGAAGCTTTCTGACCCAATAGTCTTTTCTTATGACAGGACTTTTCCATAAGGGCTGAGGTGTATTTAATATGTGGACGCAAAGTCTTTTGCATATTTCTAAGGTGATTAACCTCCGATAATACATTAATAAGTTGATTTGAAAGTTTTTTAAAGTGCTTTGAAGATGAAAAGCCTAATAGAAGCACTAAATGTTACTGTTGTTTAGTACTGTGTTTTAACAAAGGCAGTAGGGTGCACCAGAATGCCCCGTGGAGTAATATGAGAGCCTGAGTATTTCCATTTACTCTCTTATTTCTACTTGTCCCTCCTCACAGCCTTGCTTTTATGTTCCTGTCCCAGGCAGACAGTGCACGAGGCCTGGCCTGGGGCTATGGGCTTAATACTCGACTAAGCTACCAACCTGCCAGGTTGTATATTCTACTCTGGGCCTGGGTTCTGGTCTCTGGGAGGCTCTGGGGATAAAATCCGTCAGTGACTGCGAGGTTTCTCAAATGTCATGAGGAGGACTCTCGGAGGAGACAGAGTTCCTCTTAACAAAACACAAAACTTCTTTTACCTTTTTACTCTTTATGCGTGTGTGTCTGTGCGCACGTGCCCACTATTGTGTGTGTGTGTGTGCTTACAAATAGTATTCACTCTAGGAAGAAAGAAAGATGATCAGTGCTGGAAGTATTGCCACCTTTTGCCTGTGAATTTTAACACGTCTGTGACATGAAATAGCATGCTTGTTGATTTTGCTTGTCTGTTTTCCTTTTGAATATCACAAGTTTTATTAAACCCCCCCCCCAGCCGTTCAAAATGGAGGGGAAAAAAATAAAAACCTCGAAACACCTCGAGCTCTGCATTGAATGCAGATCTCAAAGTGATTTCCATAAGCAGAGAAGCTGAATTAGCTCCATATTACAGATGGGGAAACTGAGGCACAGAGGAATTAAACGATTTGCTCAGTGAGTCAGTGGCAGAGCTGGAACATAGAAAACAGACTCTCCTAAATCCTGGTCCATCCCCACTGGAATGCCCTGGGCCCTCATTACAAATGCAAAACCCACGGAGAATACAAGATTCTGTCCAATTCACTGCTCCAAGGGGCAAGTTTATGAGGCTGATGGTACAGGTTGCAGAGTCAGCACTTTACATGGTACGTTTGTGGCAGTCCCTGTAAAATGGGGCTACCCTAACATTTCCAATCCCATTTGACATGGGAGGTTGTTTCCTCTCCACTGAGATCCTCTGCCTATTTGAAATTCAAAGTTACGTGTTAGTGACTTGGCCCACCAGGTTGAAATGAGGGTGCTCCAAGCTTAAGTGCCAGTGTTCTTTGACACACCAGGGTAAGTGGCCTGTTCTCTACTTCAGCTATGAGTACTCAGCACCTTGGAAAACCAGCCTAGTTCTAGTGAGTGGCTAGGGGACCCAGCCCATGCCCACCGAAATTAATTGGAGTCTTGCACCACACTTCAGTGGATGCAGAATCACAGACTCCTAGGGCTGGAAGGGACCTCAGGAGGTCATCTAGTCCAGTGCCCTGCCTAAAGCAGGATCAACCTCCACTAAGTCATCCCAGCCAGGACCTTGTCCAGCCGGGACTTAAAAACCTCGAGGGATGGAGAATCCACAACCTCGCTAGGCAACGCATTCCAGGGGTTCACCACCCGCCTGGTGAAGTAGTTTTTCCTAATATCTAACCTACACCTCTCCCTCTTCAACTTCAGACCATTGCTCCTTATTCTACCATCTGACACCATTGAGAACAGTTTCTCACCCTCCTCTTTAGAGCTCCACTTCAGGAAGTTGACGGCTGCTATTAAATCACCCCTCAGTCTTCTCTTCTGTAAACTAAACAAGCCCAAATCCCTCAGCCTATCCTCATAGGTCTTGTGCTCCAGCCCCTTAATCATTTTTGTTGCCCTTTGCTGAACCTGCTCCAGCAAATCCACAACCTTTTTATACTGGGGGGTCCAAAGCTGGACACAGTATTCAAGATGTGGCCTCAGTGCCAAACAGACGGGAACAACGACTTCTCTAGATCTGCTTGAAATGCTCCTCCTAATGCACCCTAGTATGCCGTTAGCCTTCTTGGCTACAAGGGCACACTGTTTACTCATATCCAGCCTTTCATCCACCATAACCCCTAGGTCCCTTTTCTCCATACTGCCGCTGAGCCTGTCGGTCCCCAGCCTGTAACAATGCTTGGGATTCTTCCGCCCCAGGTGCAGGACTCCACACTTCTCCTTGTTCAACCGCGTCAGATTTCTTTTGGCCCAGTCCTCCAATTTATCCAGGTCACTCTGGATTCTCTCTTTACCCTCCAGAGTATCTACCTCTCCCCCTAAGTATCCATCCCGTAGTATGTATTAATCGTAGAACGCTAGAACTGGAAGGACCTCAGGAGGTCATTGAGTCCAGTCCTCTGCCCTCACCGACAGCATCAGGCACCATCAAGATCATCTCTGGCAGATGCCTATCCAACCTGCTCTTAAAATCTCCAGAGATGGAGATTCCACAACCTACCAGGCAATTTATTCCAGTCTTTGATCAGCCTGACAGTTAGGAAGTTTTTCCTAATGTCCAACCTAAACCTCCCTTGCTACCATTGAACCCGTTGTCCATTTAGGTGGCTATGGCAAAGTTTACACTTGCGCTTTACTGTGCTGTAACATGTTGGCTGTGGGGCATGAAAAAATGCCCCCTGCTCCCCACAGGCATCGCAAGTTAAATGCTGGTGCTGGGACTCAGAGCCCTGCTCCTGGTGCAGTTTGTTTCTCCCCTCCTGGAGGTGGTTTAGCTGGAGTGCTGGGAGCTGCTGAGCTCTGGTCTCCACGCCCTTTGGTTGTGCTAGCACTTGCTAAGGAACGTCAGTAACCCAATACTCTGGTCTTTGGCTGATAAAACAACGGCACCTGCATGGTGAGTGTCCAGGAAGGCAAAGTCTGCGTTCATCATATTGCACAAGTTAGAGATGGAAAAGGCCCAGCAGATTGGCACAAGAGGGATATTGCCTTATAGCACGGAAACATTGCAGCAGCCTCGCGGCTGAAATCAGGGCTTCTAAGATCACTTAATACAGTATGCAGCTGGGTAATGTAGAGAGCAGAACTTTGTCCTGGTAAAACACACACACGGTTCTGGTGGTGTTCCGCCTCTGTTACTGGCCTATTGCCACTGTGATTCTGGTTGTCTCTTTTAAAGTCCCTGAAGCCAGATTTGTTTGTGAAATGCTAAGGAAAGACCCCACATTTCATCAATGCTGGAAGCACGAAAAGGAGAAAGCGGGTTTGTGCAGTAGATGCTAAAAACTGCGCCACGGCTTATGCAATTTTAACAATCGAAAAATTATCTTTGTGCTCTAGTGACTGTGAGCTTGGTGGGGGGGGAAGGCGGGTTGCTCAGGTGGCTGGTGACTTACAAATGAGTGGTTTGCTTTTGTTTTGAACGGCAAGCAATTTAAATTCACTCTTGTGTGGAGGTTGGAAGCTTTTCTCGCAATGGGGGAGATAAACCCCCACACCTCTCAGCCCTTCATATTGGCAAGCGTGTGCAGCTGCCACTGGGCTGTGGTTAGAAGTTAGGACTTCATTTGATAATTATCAAATCTGTTACTTGTGATCGGTGCAACTGGTTATACCACCGCTCACAGCTCTGCTGCTCTGCCAGGTGGGACCTTTTCAGTGTTAGCTTCAAGTGGGATACAGCTCTTTCTAGAGGAGTGCAAAACCACTGGCCTTCCTCGGGTGGAAAGCGATTATTAAGGCAGAAAAGATTCTCGTTATCTTAGTTTTAGCTCTGGAATTATTGCAGATGTTAGAGTGCCATGTATCGGATGGGTTTTTCACTGAGATCAGCCTTGCTTCCTGGTGAGATCAGGGGTGACTCTTTCCAAGCATAAATTGACCCAGGACAATGTTCTGATCCTTGACTTTTTCTGGAATAAATTGAATTATGTGACAATAATATAACTTGGTTCAGGGACTTTGGCTTGACCCTGAGCACTTATGCAATTGATACTGTACTTTCAAAGCATGGAATTAATGTTCAGGCATGCATCTGTCCAGGGCCCCTGAGTGCTGGCTTCCTGGCCGATCTGGTCAAGTCGCAAAGGCCCAGTTCAGTAAAGCACTTTAGAATGGGCTTAAGGCCCAGGCCCACAAAGGAGGTTAGGTCCTTAGCTCCCAAGTAGGGATTTAGAATCCTAGCTTCCTGGCAGATTGGCACCTAACTGCTTTATGCCTCAGTCTTCCCCATCAGTGAAATGAGAATAACTATACTTTCTACTTGAGGGTAACTGGAGAAAGTAAATAAGGAAGTGTTATCTACTCCTTCTCAGAACACGAGAACTAGGGGGTGGGGGGAGCACCAAATGAAATTAATAGGCGGCAAGTTAAAAACAGACGAAAGGAAGTGTTTCTTCACACAGTCCTTAGTCAGCCTTTGGAGCTCCTTGCCAGAGGATGTTGTAAAGGCCAAGACTATAAAAGGGAACACCTGGGTAAATTCATAGCTGATAGGTCCATTGCTGGCTGTTAGCCAGGGTGGGCAGGGATGCCGTCCCCAGCCTCTGTTTGCCAGAAGCTGGGAGTGGATGCCAGGAGACGGATCACTTGATGACGCCCTGTTCTGCTCCCTCTGGCCCCTGTCAGTAGACAGGACACTAGGCTAGATAGACCTTTGGTCTGACCCCGTCTGGCCGTTCTTATGCAAATGCATTAAGATGAGTGAGGTTCTCAGGTACTCCTGCAACGAGCGCCCTAGAAGAACCGCCACAGTCAGTCAGTGCAGGACGTGGTTTGCAGAAGGGCTAAGAGCCCTGGGCTGCTTCCTTACCTGCCACTCTGGTCTGATGCACTCAGTCCACATCACTGAGCCAGGGCCTTGCCAGCCAGTCCGTGGAGGAGTGAGAACGAGAACCCTGCAATGCCAGGCTCCCAGCCATGTTCTCCGGCCTCCTGAGCTGGGGTGCACGGCCAGCCAGAGGCCACCCCAGGCTCATTCGCTGCTGTGATTTCAGCCTTTCCCCTGGCTTTTGGTACGAATTTAGGGCCTGACCCCCCCAAGTGGCAGCCGGTGAGCAGATTGTCGTGGCAACTCAGTGCCCTGACCAAGTCAGGCTGCTGCATCAGGTGCCGCTGTCTGCTTGACTGCTGCTCCTGGCAGGGACCGAGACTTAGCGGGAGAGAGTCTGGTGGATGCGGGGCGTTACTTGGGGCTGGGGATCCGGCGGCAGAGGCCGCAGGGGGTCACCTCCCCTCCCTCTGCCACTCACCGCACCTGTAGTGGGAGTGGCATCCTGCTCCGCCCACTGGGCCACACCACCCTCACAGCCCCACGGCACCTGGCTTCGCCTCAGGAGGTTGCCTGGGACCCCAGTCCTGAGGCACTGGGGTGGTTGCCTCAGGCCCCCACCACCCCACCTCGAGATGGCCCTGTCTGTGTAGTCTTTAGCCTCTGGGCTGAAACTCTTCTCAGTTCAATGCCCACGGCATTTGCCTGTCCCGGGTTCCTTTATTTTAGTGTCTTTTCTCCCATCTGTCTGAGGCGTCGGGTCACGCTCTAGCATCAGCAGGCGGAAGGCAAAGCACCGTGAGTCCCGTCGGCAGATCCGTCAGGGAGACCGTGGAGGTTCTCAACAAAGTCCTCCAGGCTGCTTACGTGCCTAATTCCCTTCGACTTTGGTGGATGTGAGACACCTCGAAACCTTTAGCGTTAGGGCCCCAGTGAACAAAGAACTCTGCAGTGAGGTTGGAGCAGGTGCTAGAAACGACCAGGGTGGTGTAGGCAGATGCTGAAAAATTCACTGAAGTAAAAGATTCATGCTCATCAATGTTACATGGGGGCCGCTGTGGCAGGACTAATGTATTGGTCTGTCATTAGCCATGCAGTGCGGGAGATCTAAGTTCCTTCTGAATTGCAGGGAAGAAGTCTGGCCACTGCCTCTGTAATGTACATGCTGCTGGGAAGCCCCCCATGGTGTGTGAGGACTGGAAGCAAAGGTTCCAGAGGGCTGGGGTCTCGGCAGTCCCAGCCTGGCCTGAAGATGCCCATGTGGCCCAGGCTTTTCTGGGGGAGGGGGTGTTTTTTTGGCTCCAGCTCAGGAGTTGAAACAAAAGGTGAAATTCTTATTTCTTATTTAAGCTGCAACATTAAATTATAATTTTCATTTACTCAAAGCGCATCAATGATTTAGCTTGGCATGACATGACTGTAGTGTTAGGAAATTAGCCAAAGGCAAAGGATGTGGGGTATGGGGTGTAGAATCTGCGTCCGGCATAAACTAATTGCTTTGTTCAATTCCAGGACTCATTTATACAACCTCCCCACCTTGCTGTCCTGGGACCTCCTGCCCTCAAGGGGTCAGCAGAAATGTCTGGGGAGGAAACGGGACAGTGGCTACAGAATCACAGCCAGACATATTTGTTCCAACCTCCTGATATTTCTCTGTCTGCTAACGCTGTCATGGTTATTGTTATACATAAGCTAGATTAGTGCTTGGAGTTGCGATCTCAGGTGGGGCTGCCTTGCTGTTTGTACTGGGCAAAGTAACAGAGATGGCTCTGCCTCTGTCTGCAATCTAAGTAGAACAGACGAACAACATCAGTATTGTTATCGTTTTCCCTGTCTTGGGGTTGGGTGAAGAGGCACAAAAAGAAGTGACTTGACCAAGGTCACCCAGTGAGTCTGTAGCAGAGCCAAGGGTTGCCCCCACCCCGCCAACCCCCTCCAGGTCTCTCGAATCCCAGTGCAGTACTGTGCCTTGATTGCCCATGTCTGCCCTCTGTTTGGCTCACCCAAGCTCCCTCTTGGGTTCCTGGGCTCCAAATTAAAATAACTGCCTGGTATGGGGCAGTCCAGCTCCTGGCTCTAACGATCGTGCAGAATGTGTGGGGTGGCAGCTGCGGTCCCTGCAAGCTCTGCACTTGTGACTCAGAAGCCCCCCAGCTGATCAGCAGAGCGCCCCCAGCTAGTGTGTTTTCGCTTGCATCTGGCAGGATTTCAGGGCCATGGCGAAAGCTGAGGTGAGCTTGCCATGTCTGAGCTGCATCTTTCTCCTCAGCAGCTGGGGGGTTTCCTCCGGGAGGAGAGAAACGGATTCGTGCACCTAGACATCGTCCGAAGCGAGGTGAGTACTGGAGCAGCGGTGGCACCCGGGGGATAATGTTCTCGGGTAAAGGAATGCGCCCCCGGAGGCCAGGCTAGCACTAAGGTCGAAGCAAGTAAAGCTGACTGAGCTCCATAATTCGCCAGTCTGGTGGGTGCAGCATCAGCCTGGGAGCAGGGAAGCCGGGCTTCAGGGAGCTCTCCTTCTTCCCCAGGTTCCCTCTTGGTAACGACATAGATCTTCCCTCGCAGAGCAGTTTAATGATCCTCAGGGGTTTCCTGCTTGCGTGGGGAGGGACTGGCCCAGTAGAAGGCTGAGCTGAAATTTGCTACCTGTCCCCAGGGGGATTTCACTGAGCGCCTTCACTAGGGTGTGGCAGTAGAGGGAGTCCTAGGCAGGTTGGCTTTGCTCGAAGGTGTTCGTGACTGGTCTCCCACTGGGTTCTTCTGACTGGGATTCTTTGCGTTGTGGTCTTTGCAGCAAGGGTGCCAGGCAGGGAGCCTGTTTAGGTACCAGTGAGCGTTTGTGTCTTTGAGAACACAGGCACTGGGGCTCAGCCAGCAGGTGTAAAAGAAACAGGTGGAAGTACGCCTTCGCACAGCGTGCTGGTGACTTGTAGAATGCTGTGCTGGTGGCTATAGTGAAGGCCAAAACTAACTGGGGTCAGAAAAGAAGGCGAGAAGTTCATGGAGGATGGGTGTACCAAGGGCAGAAATTGCATGAATGTTCCCTCGAAGCTTTTCCAGACGTGTGCAGATTTTTTCCATCCGTGTGTGGAATAATTTGTGCGCTGAGCCATGTGTCAACGGGCACCACCAGTAGATACACAAGCACCCAGCACCTTGGAATCACAAGCACCCAGCTTACAGAGAACACTGGATATAACCCCGAGTGCAGTGTCCCTTGGCTCTGACTGCCCCAAAGATCCATCACCTGCAGCTACCAGAGAGCAAAGATTGACCCCGGTGGGAGCCAGGGTCCGGAGCACTGGCACGTGGTGAAGCCAATTTCCGAGTCTGTCAGCTGCTCTGATGGATGGCAGAGGGACCTGAAAGCAGGGAGACACTGGGTCTGTTCTGAAATGTGCCAGCTCCCAGTGTGACCTCGTGCAAAGTGTGTTCCCCCTCTGTCTGTCTACTTAGATGGCTCCAGCATGTCCCAAATATTAATGCATTTAATCTCACGGAATCTGGGGGAGGCAGAGTTACCCGACGCAGAGGCAGAGATCCTCAGAAGTGTTCAGCTTCCTAACTTCCATTGATTTCAATGGAGTGTTAATTCCTCCCGGGATCTGGCCCAGAGAAGCTAAGTGACTTGCTTGTGGTCTCAGGGGAAGTCTGTGGCAGAGTCTGTGCCCCACTCCCTTGTCAGCACTCCAGGGATAATAACAGTTCTGTCAAATGTTCTGAGCACACTCAGGGAAAGTTGCTCGAGGCCCGTCAAGTAGCATTATCATTCATCCTGATACTGAAGCCTTGTTCCCAGGGTATAAGGCCCTTCCCTGGAAATCCCCCATTGTCAGCTCTGATCAACCAGGCAAACCAGGTACTAGAACTAGAGCGGGCAAAGCCCTCAGCAGAGGGGCAGCACATGGCTGCGTCTTCAGGATTTCCGGTCAGTGGGAGATGGCAAACCATCTACGGGCGAAAGCAAACAGGTTTGTATGCTGTAAAGTGACCTGCAGGACCTAGGAAATACACGCTGTGTTCTCGCTGTCTAACTTAGGCTACATCTACGCTAGGCGAAGTAAGTCGCCCACAGGTGTGCAGTTCTAGCCACGGCAAGTGCGTACCTAGAATCGACCTTTCCGTGCTCAGCTAACTTGGCTGTCTGTGCTGGAGAAGATCAACGGGAGAAACTCTCTCCAGTCGATCTCTTTCTCCTTTCATCTCTCCAGGAGTACGGGGTCGACTGCAACCTCTGAGAGGTCCATTTCACACGTCCATACTAGAGGCGCGAAATCAAACCCCCGGCAGACTGAGCTTCCCCGTCGCGTAGACGTAGCCTGAGAGTTGTCTGCCTCCCTCTAGCTAAACCCTGCACGGGCAGTGAGGTCAGCAAAGTGAGATCCGTAGTCAACTCCATGGAATCTTTTTCCCTTGTCACTTCTCTGGTCATAGGGAGCTCGGCTGGGAGGTTTGTTCTCCCCTCTCCCCTGGCCAACTCTCTGCTACCGTAGTCCTAGCAGGAGCAGCTCCATCTCCTGCAGTGTTCCCCACCGGTTCTCCAGCTCTGCGTCGCTCTGCGGTAATGATCGTAAAGTGGCCGGTGACCTCTAAAAATAATTGCGAGAGCGAGTCAGAAATTACCCCCTGCCCCGCAATCATAATGGGTGATCAGAAGCAGGAGCAAGCAATAAAGCAGAGGATCGAAGGCTGTCGAGTGCTGTAGTTTTGGTTACTGGTTAGAGGAGAGAGCTGGTGGCTTTGCCGTGAACCGAGTTGCCCAGCTCCAGCGGTGTGAGGAGGATGGAGGTGGTAATGATTAATTTTACAGAGGGGGGCATGCAGTGACCTCGGTCACACTCTGGGGAAGCCCTGCTGTACTCCAGCATGTGGTAGGAAACTCCGCCTGTGGCTTAGCTGGAGCCACTCCAGATTCATGCTGAGCTCAGAGCCTGGCCCTCAGGGCCTTTGGCTCTTCTTTAAAGCGCTGGTTTCACATTGCCTCACCTGGTATTTTTCTTTTCACCAGGTGATTGCACTTAGCAAAAGAAGCAAGGAGGCGGAGACGGCTTTCCTCAGTGTTTACAAGCAGTTAATTGGAGCACCAGGTAAGGAATGCTTTGGCGACTTAGCTGAGTAATGAATGTCAAGAACAGACAGCGCCTCCCCAGCTGCCATTAGGAGCAAGGATTGCAGTATATGTCACATGCCAGTGAATAATTGCCCTGTCCGGGTGCAGAGGGCTTTCTGCCGTTCTAACTCTCACCGTATCCACTGCTCCAGTTGCCCAGAATCAGGCCCCAGTCGAGTGCGGATTGGGCCCCGGCACCGCATCCTCGGGGTCTGCTCTCCCCGTGTTGAAACCGGGAGGGTGGCAGCTCATTTTTCCACGTTTCTTTTGCGAGCCCAGCAGACCAGACAAGGGGAAACCTCTTTTGCCATCCTCTGCTTTCCGAGCGTGAGCCAAATGCATCTTGACATTGGAAAAGGAATACATTTGCTCAACCCTTGTAAATAACACTGCTCCTATCCCCACTTGTGTTTTTGATGATAACTTAACTGCAGCGACTGAGCTTCTGTACAACACGGCTTGTGACAAGGAAATGCAGGGGGTTTAAATATGCGTAGGGGCAGCCAACGAACCTTACGTCTCGCACTGCTCCTGCCCAGCTGTATGTTTCTCTGAGCCCCTTTGAAAGGGAGGCCAATCACGGGCGACCCCAAGGTTAACATGCTTGGCCTTTGGAGCCTAATCTGTCGGCCTTCCATGCTCAGTAATGACAACAGTGATTTCTAGGACAGGCTCACACAGCACTTGTGAACGTCAGTACTGCAGCCTTGCCAAATCCCACTTACTGGCTCACCCGGGGTAATCGGAGAATGTTGGAGGGGCAAGTAAAATAACCTGGGGTTTTGGGGGGGGTTTCAGTCTCCTCACTGGGGGTGAGCAGATTTTGCACCCAGACTGGTAAATGTTGGCAGGTGGTTTAGCAAGCCCGTGTTGTCGCCGTGGTATAGATGGGGAAACTGAGGCATGGAGACGTGATGCAACCTGGCAAAGTCTGGTGGCAGACTTTCGGCCAACCAACAGGCAATGCTGCTTCCTGCCAAAGTAGTTGTGGGTGGGATGGGACCGGGGTTACAGGGCTGGCCTAGTGTTCAGGATCCTGGGGTTCTAGTCCTCATCCTGGAAGGGAACTGATGGCTGTATGGAGAGTGGCCTCTAACATGCCTTCACCGGGCTCTGACCAGAACTCCCTCTTAATTTTTTTCTATCTGTGGGTGGAATAAATTTTGTTATGTGCACCAAGGGATGTGTGGATGTGCACCACCAGCAGAAATACGTGATGGTAGTTGTGGGTACTGTGTTAGCCAGCGGGGTGTCATCGGAATCTCTCCTGGGCAGCTGCCCAAGCACTCAGTGTACAGGGAGCACTGGCTGATGGATTGGCTGCCCTGTGAAGGAGGATTGGTCCCCATTTCGAACTGACCAGTAACTCCTACCAGAGAGCCCCATGTATCGTACCGGGGCCCTTTGCTTTGCATCCCCCCTCGCCGCTGCAGCCTCTGGAAGGAAGGAGGAACCAGCCGGGCTGTCAATAAGTCCGAGGATGAAGAGCCCCTGAACTGTCGGCGAGGGGCAGGGTGACTCCAGAAGGGCCCCTAATTCATCGGACAGATACATTTAGGAGTAACACAGTGTTTTAATGATTTCTCCCGGGGATTCAAGAGACACATTTTTATCTTCATTCAGTTGCACCCTGCGCGGCATGAGCCACATGTCAGAGCTGGTTCAGGAGCCTGCGTCCACTGCCCGCCCCCTCGACTCGCGGACCCCACCTCACGCGGCGGTTTCCGATGTCTCGATGAGTTTCTAGGCAGCTGGATGCTGTGCCGAGGACTTGTGAAGGGATGCTGGAGTCCCGATTTGAAGGGTTGGGTTTTGAATGGCGGCTGTCGGCGTGGTTCCCCGGCAGAGGCTGATGGCTCAGCGAGTGTTTTGATAAGTGAGTCAGGGCTGTGCGGCTGCAATTACGACAGACGATCGTAAATCTCTTCGATATTGTTCGCACAGATGTGGCGGGAAGTTGCGGGGGGGGCAGTAAAATGTGTTAAAAGCACAATTAATGTCATTGTTGCTGAGGAAGATTTGATTTAAGCTTCTCTTTGACTGGTGGAGCAGGCGCGGCTGGTTTCTCTCTTGCACTGGGCAAGCTCACAAGGCCCAAACCAGGGTTCCCTCTCATTTTTGTCTATTCCTGGGCAGAATAAATTTTGCTGTGTGTATGTGCAGCTGTGTACCACAACACAAAACACAGGCTGCCTGCTTTGAGTGGCTGTGTGGGCTGTGCTAATTAGCCAGGCAGCACCTGACTCTTCCCTGCGAGCCAGAGAAATTCTGGCCCTCGCCCCCTGTGGCCCCTGAGCGACTGGGGTGGGCACCGGAGGGTTCTGCAACTTCCCCAGAGGGCTTCTAGGGGCTAAGGAAAGTAACTAACCTCCCCTTCCTCCCCAACACAGGGCTGTGGGCTCAGCGGAGCTGTGTCCGGGGTCCAGGAGGGGCTCCGTGTGCCTCACCGGTCCCAGTTCGTGCAGGGAATGGTGCCGTGTCACTCACGCTAATGCCGGCCGACAGGGGAAGGCATCTGTTAATTTTCAACAGCGATGCTGCGCGACAGGCCTCCGCCCTCGTGGGCTGGGCTGCAGGAGAGCTGCTGGACTCGGCCAGCTCTGCTGGAGGAGGCCGGGCTTGTGGAAGCATCCCAGGGAGAGTCCTGCAGATGGGAGACCAGGATATGCCCCGCAGAGGTCAGCCGGCGGCTGCAGGGGGTGGTTCAGAGTCAGCCGCGTAGAGAAGGGCTGGCTGAGGGTCTGGTCCCATGGTCCTTCCTCGGGCAGGACTCCTGCTGATTGCAACAAGCAGCATTTGGCCTCTTGATTTCTGTGTCACTGGGACCATTTGCCCAAGCCAGTGCTGCAGGCCCAGGCTCAAAGGGGAAGCAGTCCCTGGGGATTCAGCCACACCCTTGCTGGGTGGGAGGGGGGATGAGGGAGGGTGTGTAACGGGGGCAGCCACATGCGCAGAGCTGGGTGGCGGGAGCATGCGGAGACGGTGGGAGAGTTAAAAGCAGAGGGCGCTCGGGGGCTGGACGCGGTCTCGGTGAACGATGCTCCCGCTTCGCGCCGGCACCGAGCAAGCCGGCCGTCTGGAGTCCCTCTACCGTGCGGCGCGCAGGGCGGCTAGCGGGGGGCGCGGCGGCGTTCTGCAGCTGCTCACGGCAGCTTTGATGGAGTGTGTAATTAGACGTTAACTAGAGTAATGTTCCGTGAGGATCACATGGAGCCGGAACGTTTCAGGACCCAGGAAGGCAAATGAATTATTCAGTGAGTAACTCTGAGTAAGAACAGAAAAGGCGTGTGGGGAAATACAACCCCAAAACCAAGGGCAGCAGGAGCCAAAATGCGTTAGAAACATCAGGCCAAATTTAACTCTGTTCCGTCCTTTTGGCATCAGCTGGGCAGTGTCGGAACAGCAACCGAGCGTTAACGCTGGCCCCGCTTGAGCCCGGTAGTAATCAGAGCAGTGAGGTCAGTGGTTCACAGGCAATAAGGTCTGTGCAGAACTTCCTCCAGGCCACAAACCTCCAGCTAATCCTGCTCCAAAAGTTTGACTAACTCTCGTGTTTGCAGCGGGGTGAGCTGGGAGTGTCAGCTTGAAACCCACACCGAGCCTCTGAGCTTCCGGGGTTTGCCCGTCACTAGGGCTGAAGTGCTGAAGGCCCGTTCCCAAGGGCACAACTTGCATGTACAGACAGTGTAAATTGTATATGGCTACCCCACAGCTCCATGTTCAGCCTGTACTTGGCTCATCTTCAGGCACAATTCCCGTTGGTGCCCAGGAGCCAAATCCTGGGGCATCCTGAGCATTCAGAGCTTTGCTTACATGAGGACTTGGCACAACAAAGACATCCGGGTTTGGCCCTTTGTGATCCCAGCGGCAGGTTAGAGACGGGACCAAACCACGACCCTGCTCCTGGGCAGGGCCACTTCCAGGATCAGGACCTCAAGCCCCTGATGCAGCTACCCCGGACAGGATCAGAATGGGTAGTCTGCAGCCGTCACTCCAAGGTTTGAGGGATCTGCTCCCCTCCACGGTCCTTTACAACCCCCTGGACTCTCAGCTCAGAGCCAAGCAGTATGAGGCCATCCCCCATCAGCTCTTCATTGCCCCAGACAAGCGTGAGCCCCTGTGCATCTGATGAAGTGGGTCTTTGCCCACGAAAGCTGATGCTCCAATAAATCTGTTAGCCTGTAAGGTGCCACAGGACTTCTCATTGTTTTTGCGGATACAGACTAACACGGCGACCCCTCTGATACCTGTGGGAGGGTTGTTCTCACTGCAGTCGATTGTACCAACGTAGCTTGTCCTTTCTTTACCAAGGAATTGGGTTTTCCTGGAAGAGTTACCAAGATTTCCTAAGGGGGCCAAAAACCCAACTCTTGCAGAGGCAGTGAAAGGCTTTCTCAGTTGTCCATGGATTTCTGCTCCTGTGTGCTAGAATAGCATGTAATAGTGCCAGCTAGTGGTTGTATTTGGCATAGGCGGTTTAAGAAAAATGCGAGGCTAATTTTTATTTTTTAGAAAAGACGCTGTGTTGTATCCAAGTATTTAAAAAAAAAAAAAAGAAACAAAAATTAGCTGGTTTGTAAGGCTGGACTCTAGTGAAATCAAAGCAAGATAGTCGTTTAATTAGGGACCGTGGGTGCAAAGAACTTGGTTATTGCCAGGCAAAGCCAATATTGTTTTCATCAGAGGGCTTGTTCCGCACCCGCCGATGTATGCGCCTGATTTCACCAGCATGGGTTGTCTCGCTCGTGCGCAGAAGTACGCACCTGTGGCGGGGTTTGCAGGATTGGGCCTGTAGTCAGTCAGAGACCTCTCCATGTGCTGGGCTGGGACAGGAAGCTGAGGGGTGCAATGTGACAAAAACCTAACACAAGGATCCCACCGAATGATTTTTCCAAGGTCAGGGATTCCATCCTCTTTATTGCGAATGGCTTTTCCTAAGCGCCCAGCCTCAGGGTTCTTTATGTCCAATGCTAATTGATTTCTAAGGGCTTGGCTGCACTGTTTTTTGTGGGGGAAAAACCTTTTTTCTGTGAGGGGGGAAAAAAAGCCCTCCACACTGCAGAGCCTGCTGTTCTGGAATAACAGGGCATTTAACTTGAAATTGGAACTCCACCAAAACAAACCGTCACCCCCGCCAGGTTCAAAATAGAATCAGTGTGTACTAAACAGAGGTAATTACCACTTAATTGGCCTCCATGGAGGAATCCCATCATTGCTCTTATTTCGAAATTGGGTTCTCTAGTGTGAACGCTCAGTTTGGAAAGGCTCTTGCGGCGTGAACGCTGTTTTCAGAAATAACTTATTTCAACGCTAGAACATCAAAATAAGTTATTTTTGAAAAACCCTGCAGTGTTGACATTAGCCCAACAATAAAAGGGTCTGGTACTGCCTCACCTAAGGGTTTGTCTACACTTCCATGAAAATCGACCCAGTCAGGTTGACTGCAGACCCCCAGACAGATCAATTTTGCACATCTGGTAAAGTCTCACGAAATGTATCTGTCTGGGGGCCGGCGGTCAACCCCAGTTCTCCATGCTATTGCGAGGAGTAAGGGAGGTTGATGGAAGAAATGCCCCCGTCGATATTCCTTGATGAAGGCAGTCGCAAAAGTTGATTTCTGCTACATCGATTCTAACTACGCGATTGCCGCAGCTAGAATTGCACAGCTGAAATCGACTTTCAGGTCTAATGTAGACCCAGCCCTGAGTCAGTGGGAAGTTTTGCCATTAACTTCTCTGGCAGCCTATCAGACTCAAAAGTGTGCTGCATCGGTGGACTGATCAACCCTCAGGGACAACAGTGAGTTGCATCCCTCGAAATGCAGGATGTCTCAGACAGGCGGATGGCGGTCACGGTTGGCCAGATCAGATCAGCGGTGCTGGCCAAATTAAAGGACATATTCAATTTCAAACGCAGTTTTAAAATTTTGATTTGAGGCAAGTTGATTTTATGCCTCTGTTGCCTACCTGGGCAGCAGCCTTGTAGCCCACAGAAGACATAAAACTCCTCTCTCATGCAGGGTAGCTGGGACGGTGTGATAGTACGCTGTTTTTAAGTTCAGCCGTTTTCTTTGGAGATGCCCAGGTCCAAAAATATGTAATCAAAATTCAAACCACTCACAACCAGAGCAGAAGGGTTTAGGAAATGTGCCACCTTTATCTCAGCGAAGTCATGGCTGCTGGAAGAAGCTAGGTGGATATGTTGATACAGACAAATCCCTGTTGAGTTTTATTACACAGGGTAGTGGTTTACATTTTTGCTATTATGTTATTTCTTGTTAAAAAAACACAGAGGAATTTGCCATAACAGCCTGGGTCATTTGGCCTGTTTAGCTTTGTATTCGGCATTGGCTGTTCCCTGGTGCTCCCTTGCCAGCAAGAAAAGACCCAGATAATTTGCTGAACCAGTGTGTTCAGTGGGAGTGAGGTGGGAAGTCCTTCTCACTCCTGCAGTCTATCATCTTTGGCCCCGGAGCTTGAGGTTTAATTACCTCTATCGTTATCATAGCTTGCGTAGCTGCAAATGTTATTAATGGCTGTAAAATTATCCTTTTTAAAATCAGCCATGCTGTATGTCTTCAGATGATGACCCTCTACAGCTGTGAATTCCAGAGGTGGCCTGTGTGGAGTGGGAACGTCTGGCTTCCCTTCGTGGCTGTAAATGTATGGCCCTCTGATTTCATCGAACGTCACTTTCCACTAATGTGTGCCAGCTTTTGATGCAAGGGTTAATTTCTAATGTGCCACAGCTAAGCAGGAATCCTGAATCCACTCTCCTCCTGTTTCTTTACTATTGTTTCTTTGTCCAGGCATAATGCATCAGTTATAGCAACGAATCAGATTTATTCAGTACTCCCGTACAGTAATGGGGCGCCCTTCCGTAGCTGCCTTCAATCCAAGGATCTCAGCGTTTTATGAACTTTATTTGCATTTATTTATTTATTTATTTAGATTTTTAAAAAACAAAAAATTCACCTAGCCAAAGCGCATGACACCTAAGACACCGGTAATAATACAACCAAATCTAAGTAGCATTAAAGTCCTCAGTCTCACAGGGTCTGAGCCGGCCAGCCCCCTCCAGGACCGCCTTGCTGACCTATCGTCATCGGGTGTCTCCCCCGCAGTCCTATCAAGCAGGAGTCTCTTGCGGCATGTCTGGAAGGTCAGCCAAGGAGTTTCGCCTCCTAGCATCCTGGTGCAATCACAGGATCGGCTGATGTTATTTTCATGTAACGTAGGGAAACTGAGGCACCGAGCAGTTAGCGGCATGGGTGCTGGGTGTGAGTCCAAGGAAAGCATTCCCTTCCCTGCCTCTGACCCACCTCCGGACAACTGGGCCCTTTTCCCCAGCTTCGTCTCCCCCCTTCCCTGCCACGAGCTTCCTGCTGCTCAGCACCTCCCTTCTCCGAGGGACAAGAGCCGGTAGCCATGCAGATGGCCAGCAGACTGCTACTGGGGTCAGCAGCTCAGTGGCGGGGGGTGCTGTCAGGGCAGAAGTTCCTGGCACTTGAGAAAGCGGCTAGCTCAGCCCAGCCTGATTCTGGGAGCACTGAGGCTGGCCCAGTGCTCAGAGCGCTTGGTGGCTTGAGCCAGCCTGATGCTCAGGGACCAGGGGAGCAGTGCGGTGTGGTGGGGGAGGTAAACAGCGGCGGCTTGGCCCAATGTGGGTGTGGCTCCTCTGGTCCGGGGAGCCCCTGGGGGGTTCCATTCCAGCATCCAGGGGTGATGGCTTTGCCTCCCCAAGGCGGGGTTCATCCACTGCCCTTAGATAAAGGTATTATTTTCATGACCGGTAGTTGCTTCTGCTCTGGGGCCTCCCATAGGGGACACACTGGGCCTGGCTTTTTATTGCCCGAGGCCGGAGCTGTGAGGGCCCAGAAGCTCTGAAAAGCGGGGCCAAGGGTTCTAAATTGGGGCATCCGAAATTCATCGATACTAAGGCCAGAAGGGCCCCTGGAGATCAGCTCGTCCAGCGTCCCGGGCAGCACAAGCCGGAGGCCTGCCCCACAGTAGTCCCCAGAGCAGAAAACAGCCCTTCTCGACTGAATTGCCCAGGTCTCTTGGTAAAGGGCTCCACTTGGGAAAATTTGGCCTCAGTGCCTTGCTCAGTGGATTAGGCCTGGTGGAGCTCCTGAGCCAGAAGCAAGAGCCCAGTGATCTTTCCCTGGCTAAGGGGGCAGTGGGAGTCCCATTGTAAGCCCTGGCGTTCGTGGGTTCCTTCCTCTCAATCGTTTTTGCCAGGGATTCCAACCAGATTTCAGACCGGGCAAAATTGGGCTTGACTCACTCCAAGTTTAAGCCAGGCACGAGAGGAGAGTCCACTGGAATCAGAGTGTTCTGTTGAGGTAGAACAGGTGCAAGTGAGTGAGCACCCAAGACGGCTGCAGGCGCAGGAGGCGTGCCGGGGAACCATCAGGACAGCCAGGGAAAGGGAAACTAGGGGAACCATCTTTTCATCCACAGACCAAGCAGAGAACGAGCAACAGCTGGTGAGCTTCCACCACCTCGGTCAAAACCAGCGTTCCCTGTAAACTGAGCAGTTGGGTGGCCACCCAGGAGAGACTCGTGCCAGTCGGCAGCAGGTGTTTTATGGTGGTGCACATTTGTGCGTGCCTTGGTGCACAGAACAAAATTTATTCCACCCTGGATGGAAAACCCGAGAGGGGACACTGGTCACCACCTCTTGAATCTGGACGGAACCCTCTTTCAAGGTTAGCCTCTAAGTCCAGAGCTCCTGGATTGTGTTCTTTACTTTGGCACTGACTCCCCTTGACCAGTCACTTTCTGTGCCTTGCGTTGACCAGTGGATCAGCTGCACTAGAATAGCACAAAAGAGCCTTAAAGAGTTTCGAGACTGATCTGACATCAGTGTTGTGTGTTTGACTCATGGCTGCAGAGGAGGAAGGTGAACGCAAGAGCTCTGATCCACCCTTGAGTGTGTTATTTTCTTTCTTCCCTGCTATAATTATCATCAGAACAAGCTTTCCTTTTCTTGGTTCTTGCTGAGATAAGGGAATTTGGAGTGATTCTTTATACAGCTGTTTTGACTGTCGTGCGAAACTAGCTCAACACATTTAAAAGCAAACAGAAGGCTTCCCCCCCCCTCCACTTGTGTACCTTAGTCGCTCTGCCTGACATTTAGCTGATGCCTCAAATAATTCTTCAAGACAAAGTAAATGGGATTTGCTTTGATACAGCGATTCTTCAGTTACCGGCATTTTAAGTATGCATAATTTGACAGTCTTCCCATTGTTTGGCCTTTTATTTCTGTAAAGGAAACCGCCCGGCTGTGTTTCAAAATGAACACCAATGGCTTCTCTGGAATTTGGCAGACATGGGGGTTGCATGAAGAAATTAATGGAGAATAGTTTTCATAGACTAATGGTGGCAAGAGATGGGAAAGGACCAGCATGCTCAACAGGCATGGGGACAGTGCAGGGATATAGACCTATTGTTCACCCTGAGGGCATGCGAGCTCTTCTGAAAACCAAGTGGTAGATTCCCTGGGGAAGATTCATCATTGGTGTACCTCAGTGAAGATAGTGGAAAGCATTTGGCTCATCTCGCTAGAATAAAAAAGTCCAGATATCAGACGAAGGCCTTCATTTTTGCACGCCTACTAATTCTGCTCACTTAGTGCAGTTTTACACCTTGAAAAATGTAGACTTGGCTAAAGGTACATTGAAAATTTGACCCAATGGGTTTTATCCAAAGCCCCTTGAGGACTAGGGAGACACTCGCATTGACTTTGGTAGGAGTCGGCTCAGGTCTTCCATGCATAAAGTCCAAGTAGACATTGAAAGGTATCAAAGGAGCATTTTTGGTCTTTGACAAATATTTGCTTCAGTTTGATTTTTTGTCTTAGAAAATGTGTGGAGCCAATTTTCTCTTCCCCTCTTCCTCTGGATTTTTTCTTCATAAGTTGGAGCTTTCAAGTTTATCTTCTGGGGAGACTTTAGGTTCCCAAGAGGCAGGCTGGAGGAGGAGGGTTAGCTGGGTGAGTAACCCAAGGAAATGGCCCTATATAGGCAAAGAACATCTCCCGCAATTAGGTGAAAGAGTCTCCTTTGTCTTGTGCAATGGACCAAGGGTCACCTGCCCAAGGGAATGATGCACCAAATCAACGAGCTGCAATTTACAGGGATGACTACTTTACAAGTCCGGCATGGAGCGTTTCTAGCTGTTGCTGTTGAGTCTGGCAGTGGCAGTGCATGTCCGGTGAGATCCTGCTCCAGTTAAGGGTTACGGGCAAAGCACCCGCTGAATTCAATGGAAGCCAGGTCAGGCCTAAACTCAGCTTCTTACCTCCATTGCAGCATCGGTCCTGGTTGCTGACGAGATGGCGGTCATTCTAATAACTCACCCACTGGGGTGTTTGTTCAGTTTTTGGAGAGGCATTGAGGGGCGCCCCAGAAATATGGTACAAGCCCCTTTAGCCAAAAGGCTAAGGGACCTCCAAACACTTCCAATAACCATCTGATGAAGCGGGTCTTTGCCCACGAAAGCTTATGCTCCAAAATATCTGTTAGTCTGTAAGGTGCCACAGGACTTCTTGTTCTTCTTGACGCTACAGACTAACACGGCTACCTCTCTGACTCAAATAACCAGGCTCTGATGTGTAGACACAGCTAGGATTTTCAGGTAAAGGGGACTTGGATAGCTGATATTTAATTTTGCACGTGCCCAGCTTTCTACATGTGAATAGTCCCATTGACTGCAATCAGGCTGGTTAGTCATGATTGCAAAGGTAAGTGTGTGGAAGACTGGGGCCTACGTATATAAATATACAGGGCTACCAAAATCCTGGCAAGCGTCCAGGGGTCAAATCCTGCTGCTTCTGGGTGAAATTCTCCCTGTGCCAAAGACAAGCACACGCAGAGGACTTACTCCAGGTCTACCTCTGTGAAGAAGATGAGAACCTGGCCCAGCGGGCTCCTCGCAGGAGTAAGCCAGTCAGGCTGGGTCTACGCTACAGAGTTTTGTCGACAGAAGGCCCCTCTGTCGACATAACTCAGAGAGCGTCTACGCATTTAAAACATTCTATCAACAGAACTCCTCATTTTCCTTGACAGTATTAGTCCTCGAAAATTTGAGGCACAACAACGTCAGGATAGCGTACTGTCGACAAACGTGCAATGTGGACAAGTCTGTCGACAGAGAGGGCTTCCGGTTTCCTGTCAGCACTCTTGGCACCAGAGGGCAGTGCAGTCTGGCAGTTCTCTGTGGACAGAGCGAGCTGTGTGTAGATACAGTCTGTTCTGTTGAGATTTCCCTGTCGACGGTGATTTCTGTCGACAGATGCTTCTAGTGTAGACATGGCCTCAGGGTGAGGCCCTGTATCCCACTGAATTGCCCCATCTAGGATTCCAAACTGACATTGCGCCTTCTTGGCTCCCCTCTGCCAAATGCGGCCAGTTCTGTACAGCAAGACAAACGAGATGTCAGTGAGGCCGTCCAGGCGGCTGTGGCGAGCTGGCACCGTTGGCTACTACCGCCTGTAATTATTCTGCGTCCGATACCGTCGTGGGCTGAGGGAGTTGTTTATAGCAACTGAGCTGGGTTTTATTGCCAGTCATGTGGCAGTTGGATTTGTGCCATAGGCGTGCGGTGAAAGAGAAGGTCTTGCTGTCATCCAATTCCCTCTTTATCCAACTTTTTGACCTCTGAGAAGTTGATTCTATTTTCCCCCCCTTTTCCTCCACCCAAAAAGAAGAAATTAACCTGGCTCAATAGGAGGCATTTTCTTGAACTTATTAAAAATCCAGACTTGTAAATTAATTTGTTCATGTTGTACAATGGCAGTGCAGATGGACTCATTAGCATGCACACAACAAATAATTATAGATGAATTTTTAGCTGGCCTGCTTAATGGGCTTGCTGGGTTAATTATGTCAATGTATAATTACATCAGCCCAGGGAGACATAATGGCACACCCTGCTGAGCAGACACTAGCTAATGATGGTGTAATGCTGACAGAGGGAAGACATACTGTTCTGAGTACACCTGCTTACCTCTGCACAAACTGCTATTGTCTCTGCCTGCCTTCTCCTAAATAAACAGGGAGGCTCAAGAGTGTGGCTTGCTGGCTGCTGCTGGAGCGGGTTACCGGGTGGGAACGGAGGGCCATGTGAGCAGGCAGAGTCCTGCAGGCCTGGGATGAAAGGCTGGATTCTCACAGCACCTAGGAGTGCGCTGGGTCTTGAACCACGCTCAGTGGCTTGCAGGAAGGACGGTCTCGAAGACACCGTGTTTGGATTCTCATCATGCTCCAAAGCCCGGCGCCATGTCCGTGGCACCGAGGCCGAGTGTCCCAGTGGGTGGTTTGTGTACGCACCACCTGGGCCTGGAGGTGATGGGCAGCCGGGCTGTCAAAGATAGGGACCTAAATCCAGAGCGATCCGCCTGCTTGACCGCAGTCACTCTGCGCTGAGGCTGGTGTCTCTGAGAGCAGCGTCTGGCCCCTCTCGTTGAGGAAGGCGGCTGCTCTGTGCACTCTGTGGAGAAGTGGTAATGGAGGGTTGCATGAGTGAGCCCTCCTGCCCTGCCTGGCGCGTGGGACATTGTGAGCGCGCAGGGAATGCGGCCAGCAGCTCGCGCCTATCTGCCATGGCCAGCACCGTCTGGAGCCACCGCCTGCTCAGGGAGGCCCATGTGCCCATGACGCAGACCGCCTCGATGCAGGGCAGAGAACCAGTGACTGTCGTGTCGGTCCCCGGACGTGCATGCTTGGATCCAGGCTGCAAGCGTCTGCGTTGTTCCTGGGTGTCGCAGGGGGCGGCTGGCTGCCCGCCACTGCCCCTCACCGCCTGCCTTGCTCCTCTTTAGACCCCGTTCCTGTCCTGGAGGCGGCACAGAGCTTAGAAGAGAGGCTGCAGCAGCTGCAGTGCCCCGACCCCGCAATCCCACCCCTCAAGGAGCTCAACAGGCCGCGGAAGAAGCATCCGGAGCTCCTTGGCGCCAAAGGTACCGGCCGCTCCTCCTGCCCTGGTGTGGCCTTGTCCTCTTGCCCCCAGTGCGGGGGCAGGCAGCGGCTTTGCAGGCCTCCAGGGGAGTTTCTAGCTGGGAAATAATCACCACCCTTTGTGCATGTGTGGGGCAAATCCTCCGCCCTGTGCCCCACCCACCTGCAGGGATCTGGGTAGGGGACACCCGGCCATCTGCGGCAGGGAGCTTTCCCGCACGCTGCCTCAGGCCTCGCTCGCCGGGTCTGGGCCAGCCCAGCAGTTCCAGGGCAGGAGCCGCATCATGGGCTTTTGTTCCCAACCAGCTTGGTCCCTTCCAAGGCAGTTGTCTTCCAGACCCCGGCTCCGCGAGGAAGGCTGGGAGGAGCTCCCTGTACCTCACTCACCTCCTCTGCTGGGCTCCCTGGTGGCATCCCCTCGGGCGTCTCTCTGCCCAGGGAGGGGCAGCCTGGTCTGATCTGTGCTGGCAGGTGCCTGTCACTTAACCCTCCCCTCCCCAGCCTGGAATCCTCCCCCGTGGCGCGTGGGTGGGTTGTTCTGTTTGACACATGCCTGGTCCTGTGCGTCTCCGGTGATTTGTCGGGTGCCCTCTACTTCCATTCACGTCACGGGACCCGACACTGGAAGTGGAAGGAGCTGCACTGATTTGCTCCCCGCCGATCACCTTGAAAGGCCCTGGGCAGCTAGGGAGCGGAGTCAGCAGCAAAAGTGTTATCTAGGGCGGCCCCCCGCCAGGCCAGGTTCTTTGCAGTAATGCCACGTGCTCAGTTCTTTCTCCGCCAGTGCGGTTCTTTGCCCAGGGCCCCTCTGCAAACCCCCGTGAAGTCGCACCCCGGGTGGAGAAAAAGAACAGGAAACAGATGAACTCTCAGGAATGTTCATTAGCTACAGCACAGTTAACAGTGGGGGACTCGGTCAGAATAAAAATCCCAGACCAGTTCCTCGCCTGGTGTAATTTAACAGTAAGACACAGAGTTTGTCAGCCGCGGATCGCAACTGACTTTACAAAGGAGACAGTGCCCTGTTTTACAGATGGGGAAACTGAAGCACAGAGCAGAGAAGGAGCTCGCCCACTGTCACCCAGCAGGCCCCTGGCAGAGTCAGGAATCAGATCCAGGTTTCCTGCGTTTCCCTTTGGTGTTCTACCCACTAGGCCACATAGCGCTGTTGATGTGAGGAAGTTGTACAGACGGACGTCAGCTGAAAATCTGGCCTTGTGCTGTCAACAGACCTTTGTTTCTTATTGACACCTCTGATGGTTAAAGCCCTAAAAGCGCCTGAATTGGCTTATTTTGCCCTTCACGCAGCTCGCCTGGTGTTTTGCCTATCGGCAATGCAGGCAGGCGCTTCCAGAGCTCACTGCAGTCAGTTTCCCGGTCCGGTTCCCAGTGCAGCAGCATTTGGGGTGCAAACCGCTTTGGGCTGAGACTGTGTTTGCTGGGCCCAAGAAGATGCAGCTGGATCCTGCCTGGTGCACAGGGACTGGGAAGGGGCTCGGCAGGGAAAACAAGAACTCCGCTTTGTGTCCCGGTTCCAACACCTGTTTTCCTTCTGCATTGGAACACCCTCCAGAGCACTCCACCAAACGTGTCAAAGAACAAGAGCGAGCGAGCGAGCGAGCCCGCCTCCTGCCAGCAGCCCCAGCGGTGGGATGTTGGAGATGCAGGTTGGAGCTCCTCACCTTCCTATTACACCAAGTGATGGAGCTGGAGTTGCTTGACGTTGTATCAATGCTATTTGTTGGGCCAGAGAGGCAGAGTCTCGCTCCGTGAGCTGGGTCTGGTTGGGGATGTATGTGTTGCTCTGGTATTGATCAGAGATGCCAGCCTGGGTCTCAAAAACTTCCCTCCCAAAGTTTCTTTGAACCTTGTCAGTTTTCCTCAGAAACTTTTGGTTTTGACCAACTGACATTTCATGGTGAAAAACCCCTTTTTGACACTAAATAAATAAATCCCAGCCAGCTCTGTACAGAGGAGGCTAAGGAATACTGGCTTCCAGTGCTGTAGCCCAGAATGCTATACTCTTCCAGCCCCCAACACACACACACAAATCCCATGAAAATTGCAGCTGCACAGGGTGTAAATGGATCTTGAGAGCTTTATACGCAGAAGATTGGTTTAATGCAGACATCCTGTGCTCCAGGTTGGAGACGCAGCGTAGGATAGCTCAGACAGCTTGGCTGGTCATTTGCAGACCTTGCTGCCACTAGCAGCTGAAGTGGCTTGAATGAGACTATTAGCAGATATAAGCCAGCTGGGAAGCTGCCACTTTGACAGGCTTCAGGCTGCACTCAGGATCTCATGCCCTGCTGTGATCCTCTAACGCAATTGACCAGTGGAATCTGGAGAAGGTATTAAGTCTGTGGCTGAAGTTCTGGAAATCGATTCGTTACCCCCGGAGGTTGAGCTCTTGCCCCCCAGAAGAAGCGGTTGCTTTTTCACTTCTTCTCTCGTGCTGCTTATGCGATTTTTTTTTTTTCTCCCTGCCCCCTGCAGAGCAACGAGGGGGAACGTCCCCAGCTGGGCTCGCTGCGTCGGAAGGAGCCAGGCTCGCGAGCGTCAACAGCAGAGCGCTTTTCAGCGACGCCTTGCTGCAGAGAAATGAAGCCGAAAAACAGAAGTACGTGAGTAATGGGGGATAAGCCTAAAACGAGATAAGCAAATAGGATCTAGAGGTGCCTGGGTGGGAGTGGGAGTGTCTGTCTGTCTGTCCGCCTACAGATCCGTCTGTCTTCTTTATAGCTCACCATACAGCTCTGTCTATCCACCCTAAGCGTGTCTCTCCTGCTGAGCATTTAATCAGTGCTCCTTCCTCTTGCAAGCTGGGCTGAAGTTTGCACATCCTGCCCTGGCAACACCGATCCAAACTCTGAGCCTGTGTCACACCAGGCCCCATCCACAGCCCTCTGCCCCTCCTGCGTGCCTCAACCGTCTCCTCTGCCCTAGAGGATTCTGACTGGCCCCAGCCCCTTGGCCCAAGAGGCCAAAGCTGCCTAAGGGATTTGGGTTCCCATGTGTCATTCCCTGGGGTCACTGACATCCTCAGCCCTGGCGTCCCAGCATAGACAGCAGTAGAGTGGCCCCAAAGGGCCTGTGGCATGTCTGGTTCAGTCCGACCCAGTGTGAGCACTAAGTCACTTTGACCAGTCCCTCAGGGACGATGAGGCTCTGGTGACGCTCGCTGGGAATGCTCTTCTCCCCCTTGTCTCTGGTATGTAGGTTTCCTTGCCTCGCAGGCCGGCTGGCAGCACAGTCAGCTCTGGCAGGGGAGCCGAGTTTGAATCTCTCAGCAGAAGAGGGGACTGGCCCTGCCCTAAGAGACTTTTTTACCCAGTGAAGTTCCATTAGGCTGGATTTGGTCCGTCGGGCTCATCTCCAGATGCCGGGCTCTGAGAGTCCCCTAGGGCTCTGGAGGCAGCTTTTCAAGCCTGCCATGGACGCCATCTCCAACCAGGGCTGCTGAGGAGAGAAAAGGGAGCCCTGGACCATCCACAGGAACTCTGCCCCCCACTGCCGCCATCCGGCCAGTGCAAACTAGATAGAAAGAAGCACCCCCACCAGCCTGGGGAGAGATGCCCGGTTGGCACAATTTGTCCGAGGGAGAGACCTGTTTGCACGCTGCATTTGGAGTCCGGCGTGTGAGTTGGTTGTGCTGGAGAGTGAAGGAGCCTGTTAATGGCACGTACTCCCTTCTGGGTCATTTCCACTCTGGCAGGAACTCCACAAGAGCCGAGTGGATTTTCTCTTCTTCGCTCGCTCACTGTTATGTATCGATAGGTAGATCTGAAATTCTTTTCACCAATTTTTGTCAAGAAGTTTATTTCTGGACCGAGATCCAGCATGCCAAGTTTTTCAGCCCGAAGTGATTTTTTTACAGCCGGGGCTATAAACCCCTGGAAAGAGAGGTTTTTAATGGAAATGCGGACTGTTCCCGCAGCAGGAAAACCTCTGGGCTGCAATAGGCGCATAAATTTCCTGGGGAAGCTTCTGAATGATGGCTTTTAAGTACCTGGTCAGAGAGAGAAATTAGCAGATCGATGGCCGGGTGTGAATGAAGCTGAGCTGCGACTGCCTTTCCCACCCTTGGGAGAGACAGCAGCTGCCTCTCAGAGCGGGAGGTGGACGTGGGATGGTAAAGGCCAGTACAGTGTACCGATAAGAATTGGCCTGTATATGGATTGTCCCTTTTGCACCCCCCATCTGCAGCATGGATGGGCCCTCCCAGCAGGGTCACCAATGGGGGCTGGGGTGGGGTAGGGTGATAAGAGGGGCAGGTGCCCTGGGGCTTGGCAATTTAAATGGCCCTGAGGCTCCTGGCTGCTGCACCAGCAAAGGGCAGGGGCTGGATGGGGGGAGTCTGGCTTTGGCCGAAAGGCCCCTCACTTCCAGAGCCCGGAGCCATCCCCTTCCACCCCTTCCTAAGAACCTCAACATCACGGTAAGTCCTGGCCGTTACGTTCACCCCTGGTGGGTGGACGGCCTCACCCAGGGCCGGGGTTAGCTGTGTGGGAGCCCAGCAGGCGACCGCTGACACCAGCTCTTCTCTCCACAGAGGACTGCAGGAAGCACAGATCACTCTGGCGGCGAGGCTGGGGGAAGCAGAGGAAAAGATCAAGGTGCTACACGCAGGTACTGAAAGATGTGAAGTCCCAGTGTCACACCTGGGTTGGGCTCCTGAGCCCGGCTTCCTTCTGGCTTCCCTTAGAAGTCGGGAGATCCCAACATTTGGGGGGCCGGGGGGCGGCTCGGTTATGCTTGGCCATTTCTCAGCCCTCGGCGCCCTCCTGGCCGAGCAGCCCGGAGTCACACCTGCATGCCACAGGGAGAATGTGCGGTGGAGGCAGCTGCCTGGCCCCAGCCTCGGGCACGCATTCAGTATGTACTTTAGGAGCCCCGCTCTACCCAAGCAAGGGCCTGCTCCGAGCCACAGTAACCAGAGGGTCTCGCTGATGTCTGTGGGAAGTGGATCTTCGCCAACCTTCCCTGTAAGCCGTGCGCAGGTACGGCTGCCAGGAGAGAGTCAGACGCCGCCAGCCGATGAGCATTGCGCCCCCAGCCGGGTGGTTTGTTTCCGTCGGTGGTGCCAGCTGCACCCCGCCTCTACACGCACTGGTTGTTCTGCACGGGGGTGGAAAAGTGGAGCGGGAACGTTGGCGCTCAAAGGGCTTTACCAAGGAAGTCGGCGTCGTTATCCTCGTTTTACTGATGGGGAAGTTGAGGCACAGAGGGGAGCGACTTGCCTAAGCCCAGCAGCAGAGCCAGGGATATAATCCAGCTCTCCTGGGCTCCGGGCCGGTGCTCTTTCTACGAGAGCAGTGTGACTCCATTGACTCAGTTAGGCCTAGGACTGCTGGCCCCAAGGTGGAGTGCCTGGCCCCTAGAGCCCCCCCAGCCAGAGGGGAAATGGCAACCACTCTGGTTCTGCCACCGGAGGGAGCTGCAGGCAGGACGTGGCTGAGCCTCTGTGTTTCACCGGCCTGCCATGGCCTCAGACACTCTCGTGTTCCTTGCGCACAGGGCTGGCCGGCAGCCTGGGATCAGTAGCTGCCTAGAGGCAGGTGAGTAGAGGCTACTGTGCCCCTTTGTCGTGCCACACAGCTCTGGCTGTCCCTGCGGGTTTCTCCCGTAGGCAGGGACGTGCTCAGAGCATCTGCCCTGCTCCGCTGCTGCCGGGTATAGGCCTCGCACATCCTGGGTTTGGCACGCACACGGCCACGGTGCAGGAGGAGGGGCACGCTGAGCCAGGAACCCCCTCCTGGTGGTGTGGTACCCACAGCCATTGGCTGGGCTCTGGCCACCGGAGGTTAGAAGGGGAGGAGGTCTGGGTACCACCAAGGCAGATGAGCTTTATAGGGTGGTACAAGGTGGATGGGATGAAATTAAGTGGAGGAAGAGTGGGCTACATCCTGCCTCCAGGTAGGCCAATGACTGCACTGCCATTGGCTTCTCTAGGGCCAGGCCGTAGCCCCTTTCCAGAACTAACTTTATGGAAGTATCAGCTTCAGCTCTCCCCAGGTAGGAGTGGAAACTACTGTGGATACTGAATTAGGAGAGAGAGAGGGTCAGACACTCAGCTGGGATAAATCAATGCAGCTCCATTAGCTTCAGCAGAGCGAGGTTGGGTCACTGGAGCTGACAACTCGCCCCAGACTGTAGCATGAGGAATGGGCCTAGGCGATCTCTCCAGGTTTCCTTTCGCTAGTTCTCGTGCTCTATTTCTGCTGCTGTGGGAACCCAGAAAGTTTCTGGGGCGTGAAAAACATTCATCCCTTCTCTGGGCTAGCTGAGCATTTCGGGAGCTCCGAAAAGGTGCGGGTAGAAACTCTCTTAACTGGCCCTAAATTCTCCAAACATGGTAACTTTTTGGAAGCCTGTTTCATTGTCTTCATTTGCACCTTGGTTTTGCGTCTGGTTGGCATAAGAAATAAAACAATATTCAGTTGAACTGCAGGAGATCAGAGGGTTGAGTGGTAGCTGTCACAGGCTGCTCCGGCCACCTTCTAGTGAGACGGTCCTTTGCCAGACACTCATCAACCTCCTTCCAAGACATGAGCGTCACCGAGGCCCAGTCTACGCCAGGGAACAAAGTCGATCCCAGATACTCAATTCTAGCCGCGCTATTTGTGTAGCTAGACTCAGTGTATCAGGATCGACTTTGTTCCCTGGTGTAGATCGGGGCTCTTTGCACTCACGAGTGTCAACGACCAAGCCCAGAGAGAGCGAGCGTGACACGTCAAACCCGTGGCAAGTATAGAATTACCCTTACTGTGCATTGTTTTATTTTCCACATGCTCAGCACTAAAGGCGACCCAGACGGAGCTGCTCGCCCTGCGATGCAAATATGATGAAGAGGCAGCTTCCAAGTAAGTCCTGTTTTGTCTGTTGGCCCCAGGCTGGGTGTGGTCCAGGCAGAGACCTTGTGTCCAGCCGCAGCCTTTGAGGAGGGCTTGTCCTTCGTGTCGTATGTGGGGTGTTGGAGCGGCCAAGCTGACACAAGGCCCTTCATCCCCTGTTCTTTACATTCCCACATGTATGCCACTATTGCTGCCCTCTGGAGGCTACAGCTTCAGCTCCATCCATTCTCCACTCAGTGCAGGGCCAGTGTGACTCCCTACAACCTTTGTTCTCCAACCAGCCCCCACCGCAACTCAAAGCAACCTCAGCGCTACCCTACGTCACACCTGGTCAGCATTTCGTTTCCTCCAGCGATCTCCCGAGAGGTGGTGGTAGCTGTCGGCTGGCCATGGAGTTGGGACCGAGGGGTGAAGAGGGAGGTCTGGAGTAACGTATCCCATTGGATAACCCCCCTGGGATTTAATCCAGCCTTTCACCATCAGAGCAGAACAAAGAAGCTGTAAGGGGCCGGAGGTCTCCAAGTAGCATCCCAGAACTAGAGGGCCAGTGCTTCTGGTCCAGAAGAATCACTTTCGCGGGGGAGTTTTCTGAGACTGACGCAACAGACCCCGGCTCAGCTGTCAGTGAAATACTCCACTCTGTCTGGGTTCAGGGTCTCTACAGGGAGCTGGGTCATTCTCATGAGCAAGCGAGTGATCGTCAAGGGCCGTGGCTCTGTGGCTTCGCAGTCCTCAGCCGCCAGGCTCAGGGACGTGGGCGGATGGCCTGGGTGTAGGAGAAGGAATCAGAGAGCACTGCCCCTTGGCTGCAGCCATGTGTCCGGGGCAGACTGGGGTGTCGTGACACAGCTGCTGCGAGACGGCTCCGAGGAGAGGGGCCGACTCATCACAGCCAAGAGGAGATTCAGAAGTGGGTTCAACCATCCAAGACAGAGAGGAGACATTAGCCAGGCCCGGGTGGGGCATCCAGGTTCCTAGGTTTTTGGCTAGAGATGGGCCTCCAATAAGACCCCAGATCCAAATGCTCTCCAGCTTGTGGCCAATCTGGATTTTGCAACTACAGGTTGAAACTCTTGTCCGGCAAGACAATGGATGTTGCTGGACCAGAGAGCTCCAGCTGTGTGGGGCTGGAGCGGAGGCCTGCTGGGGGGCAGGAGGCCCAGCTGGTGGCCCACTCTGTGAAACGCCAGGCGTAGTCCTGAGCCAGGAAGCCGGCTGGGGTTGGGAGCCCAGCCCCAGTCTGGAGCCTTGCCAGATGCCCCGTAGTGGAGAACCAGCCCTGGCGGCAGCCCCTGGGGCGGGGAGCTGGCTGGGGTATGGAGCACCACCAGCAGGCTTACACTGCAGCGACCCCAGTAGGGGCCAGAGGAGCCCAGCTGCCCCGCGGTGGGGAACCAGCTGAGGTGGGGAGCCCCGCTGGCAGCTGCGTGGCTGGGAGCCAGCTGGGATACAACCCGCAGCAGCCACACGGCCGTGGGGAACCCGGCCAGGGCGGGGGAGTCCTGCAGGAGCGGAGCTCAGATGGAAAGCAAATGCCCAACAGTCTTGGAAACCGTCATGCCGTAGGGCCTCCTCCACTTCATTCCACGCACGCTCGCTCGCTCTCGCTCTCGCTGGTCGGGTGCCACGTACTTCTCCGAGTCGGGAACGTCTCTCCCCTCCCTCCTGCTCTTGCCGGCTGTGGTGTCTGCCCAGGACGTCCAGCTGTTGGAATGTTCCACCGGTCGCACGCAGGCATGTCCGCTCGTTCCCACTATGCAGCCGAGGCAGCGCACTTAATCATATAATACCAAAGCAGATGTTCTTTGATCATCTGAGATGCCGCATGTGCCACCAGTGCTGTAACTAATTTTGCCTTTGATGGTGATTGCACACAATGCTGGCGATGAAAACACGGTTGCTCCCATCTCTGGGTATCTTTGCGTCTCCCGGCAGCACGTTTTTGGCTCCCCCCGTTGCATTTGTTTGGCTTGGTTATATATTAGGAGTTTGCCAGCCAGTGCGTGTTGCGTAGCTGGGCCTGGAGAACCCCAGACAGAAGCTTTGGACGTTGACCCTCTGCCCATAAACAAATCCGGTACCATCCACAGAACCATGGTGTCAGCTCCCAGCAGCTGGCGAAGTAGCGGCTGGGTGGCCATTAAACAGATGCAAATGTTCCTCCTTGACAAATAACCAGAGGGCGCCTTGGGGAGCTTCATTTGGGTGCAGTGGGTGGCTCAGAGAACTGGCAGTGGGAGCGGGAGCCTTTCATGTCAAGATCACCCCGTTGCATACAGCCGTGGCTTGTTAGTGACCCAAAATTGTTCCCCTCCCGTGGCTGCTTGCTCGGCTGTGTCAAACGACCTGGGGTGGGCAGTTGCCCGCTCTGTAACGCGAGCATCGCAGCTGGCACGAGCTGCCTACTTTGCTGGCTGTTTAGCAGAGCAGCCAAGGGTTGGGCCGTAGAGGTGGAGCTCCGTGAAGTAGTCGCTCCAGATCCAGCGAGGTGGGGAAGCGAGATTCTCGGCCACCCATGTCGTACCCGTCTGCGGTTAACCAGCAGGGCCTGGTCTGCCTGGCTGCGGAGAGGAGCATTGAGCCAAGCCAGCAGAATTCCACTCCTCAGACGGGGATGTTAGTTTTGATGGATGAGTAAAATACCTGACAGTGTTTTCTTCATCAGTCAACCCAGCAGCATGGCCGTCGGGGCAGGCGCGACGGCTGTGTGTCCAGGTCTGTCTGTTTCACCGACAGTTTTTTGCAAGGCTGCGGTATGCAGATTTTGCACAGGTGGCGAAAATGGCCTATTCCAATTAGGAGCTTCGAAAAAGCCCCCTGCTGTATTGTTGAACACAATGGAAAGTTTGGGGAGCCGCACCGCCCCCGCCCGCCCAGTAATCGATGTTTTGCTTTTCTGTCTCAGGGCAGACGAAGTAGCAATGATCATGACGAACCTCGAGAAAGCCAATCAGGTGAGGAGAAATTCTCTCCGCTGTCTATCTAGCCAGCATGGCCCAAATGACTGATTTCCTTCCCTTTGCTCCCTGCGGTTATCCAGGGAATGAGGTGATTAGCAGTGGAGGCAGATCCAGGTGAGTGCGGACTCCTGCAGCCATCGGCAAAGCCTGCGCAGGATGCCCCAGCCCTTAGCTCTGTCCGTGTCAGTTACGACCCCGGGGTCCTGTCTGTGGTGGGTCGGCCGCCTGGGGAAGAGCAGCTCGGTGACAGAGCCGGATGCTCTGGTGGTCACTCCCAGAGCTTGGCAGCAGACGGGGAAGCAGCTCAATAAACCTCGGATCTGCTTACAGCTCTGGCAGCTGGATCAGGGGCTGGTGAAGGGCTCTGAGCTCACACCTGGTGGACATGTGGCTTTCTAATCCCTACTGGGAACACTCCTTCAGTAGCCAGGAGACCTACAGAGATTCCTTGTGAGCAAGGTAGCACCGTCGTCCATTGATGCTCTCTAAAAAGGCCTCGGCCCCATCAGCACATAGGACTGCTCAGATGTCACTGATAGCAAAGTTTGACCTGATCTCTCTTGTTTTGTGCTTTTGTTGTCATGCCGCTGTTTGTGCTATACGGCCATAGTTCAACTGTGGCCCGTGCTGTAAATGATCAGCCCCAGGGAGTTTTAGGGCAGGGATGTGGCCTGGGATCAGTGTTCCCCGTAAGCTGAGCGCTTGGGCAGCCGCCCAGGAGAGGTTCAGGTGCTGCCCGGTTGTTTAGCAGAGCGCACACAGCCAGCAGCCTGTGTTTCCATGGGTGGTGCACATCTGTACATTTATTGGTGCACTTAACAAAATTTATTCCACCCACAGATGGGAAAAGTTAGAGGGATCTGCTGGACGCATAGAGCAAAATGACGCATTCCGAGCTGTGTACGTTTCTGGAGCCCCGGCTAACTCATTGTATACATTGCCATGCGGGGGGGCGGGGAGGGTTTGAAGTCACAAAAACATATATATGAGCAAGGCATGAGTAATACAGCCGCTGATGAGTAGCTTTTTACGTGTGAATGAGGCCTTTCATGCCGAAGGAATCAATGTCTTTTCAATGACACACCCACTGCGTGGGATCACTTTGCCCAGCCCAGGAATGCAGCTGTCTCTGGGGTGGACTGTAGCGGCTGCTTAGTGCCCCGGAACACAAATCCAGAGCCTGGGGCTGGAAGAGAAGAGAGCAGCGTCTAACGGGAATGAAGGGGGTTTTAGAGGCGTGGGCATTAATCTCCCACCTTGGCGTTTGTGTGAAGAGGGAGTGACACCCCTTGTCTTGTGCCTGGCATGTTTAGGGAGTAGAGCTGATTCACAGCTGGGTTCAGGCACAGGGGCTGCTGTGCAGTGTTAAGCAGGATGTTGAAACGCTAACGGGCGCCAAACCAAATCTGAACTTGGGGAAGTTTGTGTCGGGACCAGGACCCCTGACCAGCCCTACTTCTGCAACCAGCCGCCACTGCCCTCTGCTTCCAAAGCCACCGAAACCTGGGACGCCTGTGTGTGTCGTGGCTGGTGCCCTGGGACCAGCTGAAACACGTGGGGCAGTGAGCTCATACAGGCAGCCTGTGCTCTCACCCCCACAGAGGCAAACCTCCCCTGGAAGCAGCGGGCATGCCCGGCTGAATGCCCTGCTAGCCACCTGGCCTGCTTTTCACCATCCCCTTCCTGACGTGGCCAGGCAGAAGCCAGACACTTACAGGTGGTTTTGGCTCTGCGTGCCCAGAGCTGGGGCCAGTGCTGAAGTGCTGTCCCGACTCCACATAGGTATAATTAGGGAGTGGCCAGGGCTTAACTGTGCCTGGACTTGCTGGGCTGAGCCCCAGAGTCTTTGGGCCTGGCAGGTCCAAGCCAAGCCTCTCCTCCAGGCCCAGTGGTTCTGATCTCTGCTCCCTTGCGCGCCTCTGGGCCCAGCGGGATCCAAGTCCCCAGTGCCTCTGGGCACCACAGACCTGAGGCCCTGGACCCGCTGGACCGGCATCTCTGGGCCCAGCAGGTTCAAGTCCTTGCCTCTGGGCCTAGCAGGTTCAAGCCCCCCAGCACGCTTGGGCACAGCAGGTCTGAGACCCCAGCACCTCTGGGCGTGACAGTCCTAAGCCCCCCCGCCAGGTCTGAGACCCCAGTGCCTCTGGGCATGACAGTCCTAAGCCCCCCCGCCAGGTCTGAGACCCCAGTGCCTCTGGGCATGACAGTCCTAAGCCCCCCCGCCAGGTCTGAGACCCCAGTGCCACTGGGCATGACAGTCCTAAGCCCCCCCACCAGGTCTGAGACCCCAGTGCCTCTGGGCATGACAGTCCTAAGCCCCCCACCAGGTCTGAGACCCCAGTGCCTCTGGGCATGACAGTCCTAAGCCCCCCGCCAGGTCTGAGACCCCAGTGCCTCTGGGCATGACAGTCCTAAGCCCCCCTGCCAGGTCTGAGACCCCAGTGCCTCTGGGCATGACAGTCCTAAGCCCCCCACCAGGTCTGAGACCCCAGTGCCTCTGGGCTTGCCATGCCGCTTGTGAAAGTTAAAAAAGTTGCTTCCGCCCCAGCCCTGCATTCATAAGCCCTGAGGGCAGCTCCCCCAGGGGGCCCTTCCCCAAGAGCCACGCAGCTCTGGGTCTGGGCCACGCGTTGACCCCAGGAAGAGTCTCCGGTGCGTCGCCGGTTGGCCCGCTCACGGAACGGCAAGCCCTGGTGACGCGTCTCCTCTCTTCCCTTGCAGCGAGCGGAGGCAGCCCAGAGGGAGGTGGAGAGTCTGCGGGAGCAGCTCGCGTCTGTAAATAGCTCCATTCGCCTGGCCTGTTGCTCTCCGCAAGGGCCCAGCGGGGTAAGAGACGGAGCCTGACGTTCAGCAGCAGCGGCTCTCGGCTGCTCAGAGCCGCAGCTGGGGGAACCAGGAGCCAGGCCAAAGTACGCCAGCTGGGGAGCTGACCTGGAGCCTGCAGAGTCGGGGGGCGCAGGAAATGTCGAGGGCCCTGGTTTTTCAGTGGCCATCGTTAGAACTTCCCTGGGCCGGGGCCTTGTGAGCTTTGCACGTGGCCGGGTTGCACGTGTGCAAAGTGACACGGGAACAGAGAAGTGGGCGTGGCCTGGCTCGCCAAAGGGCCTGGTTTTCCAAAGGCGATAAGCACCATTGCTGGCAGCCAGCCCTGTGCAGCATGTGTGTGTAAGAGCTCCGGCCTCAGTCTTTGGAGGTGCCTAACCGGGGCCTCAATACCTCTGAAGATCTGGGCCTCAGTTAGCAGAAACTGCGTAAAGCTTGTGTCCATCCGTCCACTTCAGCATCATCGGTCCATCATCAGACAGGTAAAACGCCACCACCAGGGGACCAGCATCATCCCCTGAGGCACCCCGCTGCCATTGTCCCCCCGGCTCTGTTCTACTGTCGTGCAGCAGAGACTCCGTTGCTTCCAGACCAGCTGTGGGTGGGGGCTTTGTGCAGAATCAGAGTTGGAAGTGTCAGGTGATGGGTGACTAGCCACAAGCCCAAGCAGCAGCACCTGCTGGAAACGCCAGAGCAGCTCCCAGAGGAGCTAGAAAAGTCTTTGGTGCTTCCAGCTGTTTTGGGCTCCCTCTTCCCTCCTTTCGCTCGGCGGGGCTGGACTTTGGGCTAGGAAGTCCCAGGAGGCAGCATTTTGGGCTGAATCCTGGCTTCACCCCAGCAATCCCTTGCCTAGTGCATGGTTTGCCCAGATAACCAGACAGGCAGAGCTGTGTTACACCAGGTCAGTTGTATTTGCAGACGCTCCTGGTGGAGATGCAGCTGTACCAGCGAAAGGACACCTTTGCCAAAATAGCTTGTACCAGTGTGGGAATCCCAGCAAACCTGTCCTGGCCGAGGCCAGGCCTCTGGAGCCCAGGGCCAGGGGACAGAGGGGTTTCCTGGTACTGTAGATAAGAGCATGTGCTGGTGGCAGACCTGATTCAGAGCCCGCTGCAGTCAGTTGCTGGATTGCTGGGCTTAGGATCCAGCACCACATCTGCTGAGTTCAGAGCAGCAGACAAAAGCCCAGGGACCCAATCCTGCATTGCACTGAGCACGCTAACCCCCTCCGCACTTCACAGCATCGGGCGTCTCGAGGGATAGAAACTAGCGGTAATTCTGGGTCCCAAGCCCTGCCTGAGAGTGTTAATTAGCACCAAACCACAGATCTCGGGCAGGGAAGACAGAGTCGTGTGCCACAAATAAAAGCTAAGGGATAAAAATTATGTGCGTGTCCTCCCTTGGCGCTTCCCAGCCTGGTCCATCTGGGCTTCTGCTTCCAGGAAGCTCATTTAAAGATATATTTATTTTTCAGTCTCTATCCTCTGCCCATCGGCGGCTGCCCCAGCTGAGTCCTTCAGCAGTAAAACATTCCCTAGCATGGAGGCACATGAGAAGGACGTTTCATTGTTAGACCTGTGTCTGGCTTCATGTGTCTCCCCTGCCACACACCCACTCCAGCCCCCAGAATTCAGACAGCACCCCTCCCTGTGTGGTGTCAGGGCTTACAGCTGGAGGACTGCTTTACTTCAGCCTGTGTCTCGCCAATAGCAAACACAAAAGGGAGGATCTCGCCAGTGTCCCTGCAAGCTGAGTACTTGGGCAGCCGCCCAGCAGAGATTCAGGTGCCGCCCAGCTGATTGGCAGAGCAGCAGATGGTCTATGGGCAGTGCACATCTTCGCGCGCCTTGGTGCGCATAACAAAATTTATTCTGCCCATGGATGGAAAAAATTAGGGGGAACATTGGCGCTTTGGACTTGGGTGCCATGCCAAGGGCTGGCCAGGGTAGATGCGATCTGGCTGGGGGAGGAGTCGCTATGGACGACAGCCATCTGGAAGCTCATAATCCAATCAAGCTGTTTGTCGCGGCAGCGTTACAGGACTCCTCGCTGCTTTTGCAGCTACAGGCTAACCCCGTTTCCCCCTCGGTTCAGCCGTAAGGCTGTCTCTCGAAGAGCCCCTACCAAGCTGGTGCAGCCAATTGTCATCACAGTGCATAGCGAGGCACGCCAGAGAGGCCTGTGGAACTTAGATGGGTCTCCTGGCTTGTCTCAGGCTTCTCCAACCTCTAGAATCAGAGAATCCTAGGGCTGGAAGAGACCTCTGGAGGTCATCAAGTCCAGCCCTCTGCTCAAAGGAGGACCAACCCCAACTAAATCATCCCAGCCAGGGCTTTGTCAAGCCGGACTTAACAACCTCTCGGGATGGAGGTTCCACCACCCCTGCACTAGCACGGTCCTGCAAGAATACTCAGGTGGCTTAAAGCCACCCGAGAAATAGAGTAACCCATAGGTTGCCAACAAGGCCTTAAATGCAGGCCCCAAATCACCCAGCCAGGTGGGATCTTGGGAATCTGGATCCTGGAGCCCAGGCTGGACAATAGCCTGGCCCACAGGCTTGCAAGCCAGCAGTGAACCAGAACTAAGTCCCCCAGGGGCATCTGTGCTGTGTGACAAGGAGCTAAGGGGCTCCGCTACCCATCAAGACGGCTGCTGCAAGCTAGCAGCTGAGCTGACGCACGGCGCTGCGTCGTGCTGGGCTCTGGGGCCTCGAGGGACAGGGTGTAATGGGACACGGTGCAGCAGGTGGTGGGCACGGCAACCCCTGGGAAGCAGCGAGGAGCACCACACGGGGCTGTTTTGCAATAGCCCAAGACCTGGGACCGGGAGCGTTCGTGCTGCCAGCCCAGTGGTGCTCTGACCAGAGCCCCGGGGCAGCCGCTGGCAGCACATGCAGCTGGTTAATGCTGTTCCCATCTCCTTGCAGGACAAAGCCAACTATTCGCTCTGCTCTGGGTCCAGGCTGGAGGCCGCACTGGCGGCCAAGGACCGGGAGATCCTCCGGCTGCTCAAGGACATTCAGCACCTCCAGAACTCCCTGCAAGAGCTGGAAGAGTCCTCAGCCAACCAGATCGCCGAGCTGGAGCGGCAGCTGGCGGCCAGGAACGAAGCCATTGAGGTGCGGGCCCCTTTCTGCCCTTCCAAGCGGGAACAACGGCTGCGGCTTTCCTGCGGGAGCAGCCGCGAAGTGCCTAGTCGAGTGCTGAGCGGGGCGTAGGGGAGTCCCCCGGGGAAACCCATCCCTAGGACAACAACCATAAGGGCCTGATTCCCGTCTCAGCCCCGTGGCGTAAATCAGCCGAGACGCCGCTGGTGTCGGGAGAGCTCAGCGAGGCCAGAATCAGGCTCCCCGCAAAGGGGAGCAATGTGGCGGGGTGTGGGCCAGAGCGTGAGCTGGGGCAGCGAGCCTCGTTCCGTGAAAGCCAACGGCACTGTGCTGATTTGCACCCCCGGCTCTGTGGGACAGCTGGGCGGCAAGGGGTTAGTTACCCCGCGATGGCTCCCGGCCAGGTGTAGCCTTCATGGAGCAAAGAGCTGCTGCATCCCAGGGGGCAGGACCGCGCCATTCTCACTCGCCTTTCACCCTTGTTTAGAAGCTGGAAGAAAAATTGCAGGCCCAGTCTGACTATGAGGAGATTAAAACAGAGCTGAGGTAAGGGCCCGGCCGTGCGATCCCTTCCCTGCCCACGTGCGCGGCCCGCGTGTGTGAAGCTGGGGGCACCGAGAGCCCTGCAGGCTGTGCTGGAGGCAGGATCCCCCCCGAGTGTCGCCACAGCGGCCTAGCACGTTTGCCAGCCTGTGGCTGAAGGCAGAGGGCGGCCTGCCCGCCCAGCTGGTGCCTCCAGGCCCCCAGAGGTCGGCCACAAACGTAGAGTGAGACTGTCACATCGCATCCAGCGTCGGTTGCTCTGATGGGAAGCAGCAGCCGACCATTAATAAACCTTCCCCAGTTTCAAAGGCCGGGCCTGAGTGGGACAGACGTCCCTGCAAGTCACCTCGCTTCCCCCGCTGCACGTCGGCCCGGGAGGCAAGCGGCAGTCACCCTCTCTGGTTTCTCTTCCAGCATTCTCAAGGCGATGAAGCTGGCCTCCACGAACTGCAGCTTGTCCCAGGCAAGTGCAGGATCTGCTCGGGCATCGCTGAAAGCTCCGCCTCCGGGCGATCGGCAAACGTTTCCTGACCGCTGCTCTCTGTCTTTCAGAGCATGTCGAAATCGGGCGAGCCCTTGCTCCTCAGCAAAGAACCTTTCTATCCTTCCCAGAAGTACCTGCTGGAAAAGCCAAATCTCTTGGCCAGCACTGGTAGGACAACAGTTCTCCTTGGTTGGTTTTGTGTAAGCCTTCCTGAGGCGTTTATTGTTTGTCATAACCGTCCCTGGGCGTGGCCGGGACCTGCGGGTCCCCCACGCGCTCCCCATCGTCTCCTCCTGGGGATGCTCGCTGACACTCAGCGGGGACGGGATACCGGTTTCCCTGCGATTGCTCCACCGGCTCGTTGCATTTGTGTGGCACCTTCCCTCAGCGACAGCTGCGTGGACGCCAGACCTAAGCCTTGCAACCTCCCAGGCAGGGAAGAGATTGCTCACCGGGGAAGACTGAGGCAAGGAGCAGTGAGGTGGTTCGTGCCAGCTCACGCAAGGTGTCTGTAGCAGGGCTGTGGAGAGAAGCTGAGTTTTCAGAGCCCGAAGGGCTGCGTCAGCCCCAAATCATTCCCCCACCCCCTGCTCTGCTGTGGTTTCCTCACAGCTGGCCCTTCTCCCCCCTTTGGAAGGTGCGTTTGCAGCTGTGGAGAGACGGTGTAGTGGAGGTCCTAGGGGTTAGCCTGGAGGCCGTCGGCCTTTGCTCTCGGTGGTCATTGTACTGAGGGTCCCCTCAGGGGGTTTAGCTGGGGGCACAGCTCTCCCTTGGGGAAAGGCCTGAGAAAGCCCCCTGGCCAACAGAGGGGCCAGCCCAGGCTCCGTGGGACCAGGAGGGGCAAATCCTGGAGCAGAGAGCCCTCTGGCCCTGTCTCTCCCCTGGCCCTGCTATAGGGCTGATGTCAGGAGCTCGTCAGCTTACATCCCGTGTCTCTGGGGCGGCTGGGGCAGAGCTGGCCTCTCCCTTGGCGCACAAGTCCAGGGGAGCGGGTTTCTTGCCAGCAGCAGGGCAGCCCAGCGGGTGCGTCTGCAGCGCCCTCAGACGCCCCCAGCTGGCCCGGCCAGCTGACTCGCACTAGGGGGCTTGGGCTAAGGGACAGGTTAATCTCTGCCTTATGTGTTCCTGGGATGCAGCCAGAGCCCTACGATCCTCCCACCTCCAGACTGAGCTGGAACACGTACCCTGCAGTTCAACAGCCTGAGCTGGCACAGGCCAGCCGTGGGGTTTTAACCGCCCCGGCTCCATCCCCTGCGACCTGGAGCCACCGAAACAGAGCTCAGCAACTCCCAGCTTGGAGTCACTTGGCTGCCCCTTCCCCTAGTCCAACCCCTGCCCCCAGCCGGTGTGCGGATGGTGTGGCCGTGCCAGAGCCGTAGCCCGCTGGCTCCGGGCCTGTTGTGGTCCCTGCTGGACTGGTCCGGGTGCAGCGACACAGCTGGGAACACCAGCCCCAGACCGAGCGCCCTGTGCTATAGTGTGCGTGTCTCTCTCTTGTCTCTAGAGGAGGATCCCTCTGAGGACGAGCTGGCGAAGGATTCCCTGGGCACGGAGCCATCCTACCCCTCTCCCCAGGAGCTCTCTCAGCCCCCCGGGGAAGACCCTGCCTCCCCCAGCCCCCTCCAGCCTCTGCTCGCCCCCACCGTGGCCCAAGAAGTCCAGAGGACTTTCTCGTTGTCCCCTTTCCCCAGTATGGGGACAGCGGAGGCCTTGCTCCCCAAGCAGATGATACCGCCGGCCTACAAGAGTGAGAGCAGCAGCACTCTGGCCTTCCCCTCTCCCTTCTACGCCACCAAAGGCCCCGCACCGCCCGCCCACCCCAGCCAGGCCACCCCCACCAGCGACTCAAGCCCGCCCAGCGACCCGTCGGAAGGCAGCAGCGCCAGCTCGGCTGACGAGGAGCAGCTTGACACGGCCGAGATCGCCTTCCAAGTCAAGGAGCAGCTGCTGAAACACAACATCGGCCAGCGCGTCTTCGGCCACTACGTCCTGGGGCTCTCGCAGGGCTCGGTCAGCGAGATCCTGGCCAGGCCCAAGCCCTGGCGCAAGCTGACGGTGAAGGGGAAGGAGCCGTTCATCAAGATGAAGCAGTTCCTCGCCGACGAGCAGAACGTGCTGGCGCTGAGGACCATCCAGGTGCGCCAGCGAGGTGAGTGGCCCAGAGGCGGAGGGAAGAGGGAGGGAGGGCGGAACGCAGGCTGTTGGCTGTGCCAGGCCGGGGCTGATTCCATGGCCCAGAAAGCCCCGGGGGGACCTCCCTGCATGCCGTAGCAGCTGGGAGGAGACAGCCCTGCTGCGTGTGAACGGCAGGCCAGGGTCCAATCCAGCCAGGCGCTGAGCCCCTGCCACCACTGAATGCGCTTTATTCATTTCTTCTGACAAGTGGCTTTTAATTATTCATCGCGCCGTTTCAGGGCATCCCAATCAACGTGCCGGAGGATGTGCAGTGCAGCGCTTCCTCTGCTATTAAATAATCATCTCCAGCCGGTCCCTAAGGCCTCCGCGTCGGGGAAGGTGGCAGACACGGCCTTAGCCCTCCCTCTTGCGGGGGAAACTGAGGCACGGTGGGGCAGCGACTTGTCTCAGGGCACACAAAGTGCGCAGCAACACTGGATTAGAAGCCAGGTAGTCTGTCTCCCCAGCCCTGCCCCCGGGCCACAAACTCAACCAGCTCTGCCAGCAGGGGGGGATGTTACTTCCTTTGCAGATTAGCAGTGTGAGACTTGGCCAGGTGCTGTGGCTCCTGCAGGCAGATGCTGGAAAACACAGGTCACTTTTATTGAGGAGCTGACCTGGGCTGGTATTTGTTGGGTTTTGGAACAGCTGCCAGAGGAGGAGAGATTAAAAGACTGGGACCTTTCGTTTTAGAAAGTGGGGGAGTCAAAGGGTGGATATGTCAGAGGTCTGTAAGCGGGGTAGAGAAAGTGACTAGGGAGAAGTTATTTACTTGTTCCCATCGCACAAGAACTAGGGGTCACCCGAGGAAATTCGTAGGTAGCAGGTTTTAAAAAGAGAGGAAGTGTTTCTGCAGGCAACGCGCAGTTAACCTGTGCAACTCCTGGCCAGAGGGTGTCGCGAAGACCAGGACTTTACAGGGTTCAAAACAGAATGAGACAAGTCCGTGTAGGACAGGTCCGTCAGTGGCTATTAGCCAGGGTGGGCAGGGGTGGTGTCCCTCTCCTGTTTGTCAGAAGCCAGGAATGCCCGACAAGAGACGGATCACTTGGTGTTCCCTGTTCTGACCATTCCCTCTGGGGCACCAGGCAGTGGCCACTGTCAGAAGACAGGACACTGGGCTGGGTGGACCTTTGGTCTGACCCAGTCAGGCTGTCTTTATGTTCTTACTTCTCTAGGGCCTGGCTGCCCCTGGCTCCCAGGCCTTTCAGCACTGAACACCTGCAGACTGAAATCCCTAAACACACCCGGCTCTCCCCACGCTCTTTCAGACTGGGCTAAACCCATTGATAAAATCAGCACACACGCCCCCCCCCACCCCCAGTAGTGACAAGTATACAGGTCACCTAGACTGGGGTGAGCACGTCACCTGCTGTGTATGCAGCCTAGGAGCTCGCTGCTGAGAGTAACTTCCGGCTCTGGACGTAGCCCTGGACGCACAGCAAAGGGACTCTGAAGATGCTGCTGCTCCGTTTATCCAGGAGGCCCTGGCCATTCAGCGATCGATCTGACCCCTTTTGCAGCCTCTTCCCTCCCGCCGGCAGGCCCGTTGTGGCTTTGGCCACATGACATGCCAGAGTGACTCGCTGAGCTGCCGCGGCCATGACCAAGAGCCAACTGGCACAAAACCCGTCCCTGGCAGCATCCGACTAGCAGCATTTTCCCATAGCTCCACTGGTGCTAAGCCTGGCTGGGCAGAACCCAGGGGTCTGGGTCACATCAGCGCGCCTCACCCCAGAAACGACCGACATCAGCATTTCCCAGGCACGTTACAAGTCTCATCTTAGCCTGGGGGAGATACCTGGAAAGCTGAGAGCTGAGCATCCCTGCCTCATCTGCCAGAAACAAACTCCCAGCCCTGCAGTGTTTGCGGAGGCCTGGAGGAGGGGTGGCTCTTGCAGTCGCCTGGTGCAGGAGTAGCTCTGTCCTCATGCTCCAGCCAGCCTCTCCCACACTTCCTGGCCTCTAGTTCTTCGCAAACGAAAAGCCAGATGGCGGGTGGTGTCGCAGAAGGCATGTGAGCTGCTGGGTCTTTGCTGTACCATAGGAGGCACAGTTCTGTGTTGCAGCAGGAGGGGAAAGGGGCTAAGCTGGCGCATCTGTTAGTGTTCCAAGTGATAACGGCTGCAGTCAAGAGCTGCGTCTACACGTGCACGCTACTTCGAAGTAGCGGCAGTAACTTCGAAATAGCGCCCGTCACGTCTACACGTGTTGGGCGCTATTTCGAAGTTGAAATCGACGTTAGGCGGCGAGACGTCGAAGTCGCTAACCCCATGAGGGGATGGGAATAGCGCCCTACTTCGACGTTCAACATCGAAGTAGGGACGTGTAGACGATCCGCGTCCCGCAACATCGAAATAGCGGGGTCCTCCATGGCGGCCATCAGCTGGGGGGTTGAGAGATACTCTCTCTCCAGCCCTTGCGGGGCTCTGTGGTCACCGTGGGCAGCAGCCCTTAGCCCAGGGCTTCTGGCTGCTGCTGCTGCAGCTGGGGGTCCGTGCTGCATATACAGGGTCTGCAACTAGTTGTTGGCTCTGTGTATCTTGCACTGTTTAATGAAAGTGTGTCTGGGAGGGGCCCTTTAAGGGAGCGACTTGCTGTTGAGTCCGCCCCGTGACCCTGTCTGCAGCTGTGCCTGGCTCCCTTATTTCGATGTGTGCTACTTTGGCGTGTAGACGTTCCCTCGCTGTGCCTATTTCGATGTTGGGCTGAGCACCATCGAAGTTGAACATCGACGTTGCCAGCCCTGGAGGACGTGTAGACGTTATTCATCGAAATAGGCTACTTCGATGTAGCCTTCACGTGTAGACGTAGCCAAGATGAGCTGCTGCCGGAGCTATATGTAATCCAGACTGGTTTTTTTTTTTTTTCCTTCGCTTCGAAGGGCTGGTCTGCATGGGGAAATTGACCAGCAGAGCTGCTCTGGAACCAGAAAATATAGGACAGGAAGGAACCTCAGGAGTCCATCACCCCACACAGAGGCAGGGCCCAGTATACCTGGATCTTCTCTGATCAGGTGCTTTTCTAACCCAGGGGTCAGCAAACAAAATAGCGAGAAGAGCCGTTTTTTCAAATTCGGCTGCAGTATCAATACTTCAGGAGTCAGGTTGCACATGGATGCAGGACGGTCCTTAGCAGATACTTTTTATACAAGCCAGGCCTTTTGTAACCTCTATTTGAAGAACAACACACACATACACACACGCGCGCGCGCACCTCCGGAGCTGCAGGTGGCCAACCTCTGGTCTAACCCGTTCTTGGAGAAACTGTCCCAGAATAAAATCACATTCCCATGGGGAGTTATTGCAGAACAGCTAGAACGCTCTGGCACAGGTATTCTGGAGGTGTTGTTCTGCATTACAAGGCTGGTCCGTTTCTCCCAGGTCCATGCGCCCTGATCTGCCCACTGTGGGATCCCAGGGGATAAAAACCCCACTTAACCTCTGAGCAGCTTGGCGACCACGCCCAGGGATGCTCAGGCTGGTTTAAAACTCTGCATCGTTGCTGGCCGTGCCGCTGGGAGAGTCGCTTGGGTGTCAGCGTGACTGGGGGATTCCAGCAGACCCGGGACCCTAACAAATGGAAGCATCCTACTGCTACATTGCTAGTGGAAGATCTGGGGAGATGGGCCGTTCTCGAGAGAGCCAGTAGCACCCACGGGTATTTCGGGGGCATGTCCCGAGCAAAGCCTGGCTTGCAAGACCCTTAGGAATGTCTGCTCTCTGCTGCCTTCTCGCAAAGCTTTAACCCTCAACCTGGGGGCAAGCACCGGCTCATGCAGGGGTGACCAACCACCGCTATTTAGTGCCAGGGCTGGGGCTGGACAGGTCACAGCCGATGCTTGAGGAGTGATTTTTAGCTTGTGTGTCCTGGCAGGTGTGATGGCCCTTGTGCAGTCAGAAACTACCTTGGACACAGGCTAAGCTGGCTGAGCTAACACCCGGCCTCCCTTTGAGGCTTTTAATTTGATCAGTTCAGCTCCTGCTAACATACCTCTCGAGAGTCTAGCATGGCCAAGGCAGCACATGACTCTAAAACACACAGGCTTGTTGAGCAAGGGCCAGAATGGGCATGTGTGATAGAAACAGAATTATAGAGCACTGGAACTGGAAGGGACGCGAAGGGGTCATTCCATCCAGGCCCTGCCCTCGCAGATCATCCTGTGCCATCCCTGCCAGATGTTTGTCTAACCTACTCTAAGATATTTCCAGTGGTGGTGATTCCACAGCCTCCTCAGGCAACTTATTCTCATGTTTAAGGGACCAGCACTTCACTAGCTCCTCTTCTGGGCCCATCACTGCAGTGTCTGGGTATGAGAACACCCATGCAGACCCTGATCGCTGACATCTTCACGACAGCAGGCCGGGTAGCTCGGTACCTGTGGCCTGATGGGCCCTCAGCCTCTCTGCCAACGAAGGGCAAGGAAGGCAGAGGAAGGCTCAGGAGGAGGCGTCAGTCACAGCCGGGAGAACAGTTATAACAGGACAGTGGGATCTATACCAGCTTCGCAGCCTGAGGCTCCCAAAGGCACTTTGTCTCTGTACCTCCCAGGCAGCCAATATGTAGCCCTTCCGGGGGAAGGGGGAGCCAGGATTAACCCCTTATTCTCTTGTGTCCCTGTCTCATGGCCAAGCAGCGCTGGCAGGGGTGGCTGAGCTGCGAACACCGTGCTGTGAAATCCCCCAAGGCCAGTGGTTCCCGACCTGGGGTTTGCGAGGGTGTTGCAGGGGCTCCATGGGAAAAAAAAATAAAAGAGCTATAAAAACTATCATAGAAAATGAGTTTTAAATCAATTGCAATGTTTCAATCAATTGTTACTTTCACATCTTCCAGGAACGTTGTTAGTGGCTGTCTGAAACTCTGTGTTGCGGTTTCCTCTTCCATTTAATGAAGTGTACAGAACAGCTGGAATTGGCTTTGATGGGGGGGGGGGGTCCATGATCCGTTTGGAGGGGTGCTTGGGGGTACCAAAAGGGAAAAGTTGGGAAACACCGCCCTAAAGTTTATTTGCCCGGAAGTGAGGTTAATTCCCAATGTGCAGTCACCCACCCCCCGACTCCAGCCTTCCTGCTCCGTTCGTGTGGTCCTGGCTTCGTTGCAGATGGGATTTCAGTGCCCTTCAAACAAGGTGGCAGTGGGAAGAGGGAGGAGGCTGTGCGGCCTGGTGCGGGAAATGAATGAGGCAAAAACTGACAGCAAGATACCTGGCCTCTCTTCAGTCTTGCTAGCGACTAATGGGGAGTGAAGTTCTCTTAAAACTGGCATTCCCAAAAATAACCCAGCAGGAGCCTCCATACATACTTCCTGACGTACCCAGTTGAGCTTGTAAAAACCGCACCAGTGACAAATCTGTTATCGTGCCTCTTTGCTCAGGCAGCATTACTCCGAGGATTCGAACTCCAGAGACCGGCTCCGACGATGCCATCAAAAATATCCTGGAGCAAGCAAAGAAGGAGATTGAGTCTCAGAAGGGAGGTAGGTGGGGCAGTCATGGAGCCAGGCGAAGCTCCATCGGGCACATGTGGGTTCCTCAGGGTGTGCCCTGGATTTATGCCACTCTGCTGACACAGTAATATGTGGGAGCTGAACCAGCCCAAGGAGGCAGGGTCTGGGCCCACTTCTCTCTGGCAGTTCCCCTCCTCCTGAGATACCTCACCCAGAAAACAGAGTCCCCCCAGACTTGTTCAAAGAGCAAAACCATTGTGGGTGCAGGAGGAGGATGCGAAGAGGGGTCAGCCGGTCATTCTGTCAGCCACACCGATAGTAAATGAGAACAGTAATAGACCTGTGAGTACCCATCCCAGCACTCGATCACCAGCAGGGAGGCAGCCTCGTGCCAGTCAGATGGGGGGTGTGCCCGTTCCAGTTATTGCTGCTTCCAAGCTGAGCAAAACCGGGAACAGATTTGACTGATTTTTTTGTGTAACCTGAATGAACAGCGCCCAGCTCTGCTGGCGTCCCACCTGGCACCTTGGTGTTCATACACACAGGGATGGGAAGTGAAACCGACCCATCCTTCAGCGCTGGTAAGCCGGGGGAAACGCCACCAGTAAAGCAACCCGCAGGAGACTGAAAACCAAACACCTTCTCTATTTCATCCCCAGGGTTAGCCTGTGCACAGGGTTTTCCAAAGCGTCTAGTGCCGTGGTGGGCAACCTGCAGCCCCCACACCCCGCTCACCCACCGGGGAGCCCATGTTTACCTACTCCTCTCCCTCCCTGCACTTCCTGAGTGTTAGGAATCAGCTGATTTGCAGCGTTAAAGCTCTGGGAGGAAGGGGACTGGTGGGGACCAGGTGCGAATCAGCCAATCGATAGTGCTGGGGGGAGAGAACCCGCTTGTGAGAAGAGCTGAGGAAGAGGACAGTCAGGGGCGTGATGTAGTAAAGTTAGTGGAAATGTTGTTTTGTTATTGTTCGAAGTTGACAAGGGTTCTATGAGTACATGACTGATTAAAGCATTTCTCCTTGTTTTGAAATATTCAGCCTGCCATGTATATTTCATCCTATCCATGGGGTCACGGTTGCTGCACATGACTGATTTTCAATCTTGCAGCCCACTGAGACAAAGGAGGGCTGCTCCGGCTGCCCACTCACTAGCATTATTGTCCATCCAGTCCAGTGATTTTTCAGCACCTCCATTTTTAAATACCTAGCTTAGTGGGGTGTGACTGCCAGCGAATGGCTGCCCCTGGCTTTCTGAAGACCAAGCCCTGCTTAGGATGTCTCCTGTTGGAACTCCAAAACTATTCCTTTTTCAAAACCTGAGACATTTTGCTAAACTTCGTGGCTGAAAGCATCCAACTTGGGTACCAATCTGAAGGTGACAACCATCATTCTGAATTTAAGAGCTTCTCTTCAAGCCTCCAGTTTGAAAGCGTTAGCCTGATTGTTCTTAATCGGGAAGTGTCCCTTTAAAATTAGTTCACTGGTATTCTTAGAACGCCTAAATCCTGAGCAAGATAGGTATAAAATCCAACACTTCCTTTCCCAGAGGTCTGTGGAAATGCATGAGGTGCCTGGTGCCGTCTGCTGGACACAGGCTGAGAAGCAGCTCTCATTCTGGGAGTAATTCTACAGTTGGGCTTTTCTGGTAGTTTCCTGTCTTTGAAGAAGAATCTATCCTACTGTGGCATGATCCTGCCGTTGGACTGAAGCTGATTCTTAGTAGAACTGCAAGAGCATCAGTTTGCCAATCCACACACACAGGTGTAATAAAAAAATGAAACCTTTGGTGTGGGTTTGTGACCGTAGGGGAGAGCGATGGAAACAAACCATTTCAGTGGCGTTAGAGAGAGAACACTTTTCCATGGTTCACCTCCTTGCTTACAAAAGGGCAAATGTACACTGAGTTGCTGTTGTATGTGATCTTTTAAAAACTTCGTATCTAACCTTTTTCCCCCTCCGAAACAGATGATCAAATGAGAATGCACAATCCATGTGACACGAGGAATCGTTAAGCCAGCTGTGTTCAGAGTCAGTTACAAGAAGTGAAACGCTTTAAAATAGGTAGTCTGCTGACAAAGCAGAAACCCAAGAATTAAATTAGATGAGAATGGTGGGAAAACAGGCCAGGAAAGCAAACACTTTTGCATATTGGCATAATCTTTAGTGGGTGCTTATTTTGCAGTGGTAGAAATAGAATACTGGCTTTGTATGTGCCAGGCAAAACATAATGCCTTTCTGGGCACTTCTGCCCAGATGAATGCTCTGATTTTGTGTGCTGCCGACTTCCAAATCCATCCCATTAGAGCAGACGTTTTCCAAGCTGGGTGTGTGTGTGTGTAAAGGGGAATTTTATTAAGACGGTTGATGTAAAATGACTCAAGTTACAAGAGGATTTAAAAATTATCGATGTGTTAGAACATCAGAAATCCCTTGTGAAGATACAGGAAGTATCATGTGGACATATGGATTGCTGCCAGTCATCCAGAAATGCAGGAGACTGACTCCAGACACATTATACCGGCCAACATGGAAACTCCTCTGTCCCCTTCTCTTTCATAAGATACAAACATCACTTCCATATTGGGATGATTTCCGTGCTAACAATATGAAGCAGAGGCATTTAAAAAAAAAGGGAAAGGAAATGTCAAAAACTAGACTGCAGGGATAAAGCTTAACATAAGAATGTTAGAATTTAAGGATCAAAGCAACGATAAAAATTAGATCACACAGTATCTCTAGCTCTACCACTACAGTTATCTATGCTGCTCTAATTTCTCCCCTATATCTCCTCTTTGCCAACAGAAGAGAGCTCTCTTGTTGGCAGTGTTCCCCGTAGGCTGAATGCTTGGACGGCCACACAGGGGAGGTGCAGGTGTCGCCCAGCTGACGAGCAAACTACCCACAGCCGGCAGTGTGTGTTTCTTTGGGTGGTGCACACCCACACATGTCGTGCTGTACATAACAAAATTTATTCTGGCCAGGGATGGAAAAAATTAGAGGGAACGGTGCTTGCTGGCATAATGAAACCACCACCAAGGAGTGACGTTCACTGTGTCATCAGGAGAGCCTCTTTTTTCCAACATAGTGCTGTGCCGACCTTACTTTTCTTGGTTAAAATTTATGTCAGTCAGGGAGCTGGTTAGCAAGTGGGTTTTTTTTTTTCACTCTTCTGACCAACAAAAGTGCTAGTGCAGACAAAGCCGGAGTTGAGTCAGTTCCTGTGGCAGAATTGTTTTGAAAACTAGGCATTGAGATGGACTGAGAACCCCACAAAGAAGGGATTGATCTGCATGCTGTTTGACCCCCTCTGTTCCAGGCCTGGTGTACGTATATACATATAAGTTGTTCTACTCTGGGTAATCCTAGACACCATATTGCTGGTTCCTCCTCCACTGTGAAGGTGATGGCTAGGGCCCTGCACATATGCTGCCTCTCACTAAATGAGCAACAGTCTATTCTGTGTGTGCACCATACATCTGCTTTTCCTGACTTCTGGGGTTTTAACCGCATATCCCGTTAATAGAGATTAATTGCATTCTTTCTGTAGATATTTGCATTGCGGTCCGTACTCCCCTCTGGATCTGGCCACGATTTTCCAAAGCGTCTTGTGATTTTGGGATGTCCAGTTCATGACACGTGAGGGAGTGATTGTGTGAAATTTCAGCCCCCAAGGGAACACGATTAAGAAACTGGAGAGCTGGGGGGATACAAACAATGGAAAAGTTTTCCCTGTCCTTTCCCTGTGTATTAACAGGCCGTCCTTAGGTTGCGTTTGTCTGTTACATAACCCAGTCTTTCAAAGAATTAATACTATCTGCAAAAATAGCTTATCATTGTTCCCTCTCCACCTACAAACATTCAGCTTCTGTTCTCTGCAGAGGATGTTGCCCAGGGTGACGCAGTGCATGACACCTCAGTGAGGAGGGTTAGATTGATCTTCGGTGATTTTTTCCCCCTGCGGAGGGTGCATAGATCTATAAATAGCTTCCATTGTTGTTTGCAGTATTGTGCTAGCCAGGTTGGTCCCAGGATATGAGAGAGACAGAGGTTATATCATTTATCTTTTATTGGAGCAAGTTAGGGTGGAGAAGGAGACCAGAAGAGCTCTGGGAAAGCTTGTCTCTTTTGCCAACAAGCTATTGTCTCACCCACCCTGTCCTTCTAGATTTCGAACTATTGTTCCAGACTGCCCCCTGAAATAACCCCATGCTCTACAATCAGCAGCTCTTTGCCCAGGGTCCCAGCAATTTAAAAGGGCCCAGGGTAGCAGGCTGCAGTAGCAGCAGGTGTCAGAGCCCTGGGCCCTTTCAGTTGTTGCCAGTGCCCTGTACGCTGCAGACCGGGCAGCGCTGAGGGCTGATTGAGGGAGATGTGGTGTGGTCCAGGTGGTGGCTGAGGACTGGCTGTCCCTAGCCCCGCCCATTGTGCCTGAGGCCCCACCCCTTCCAGAGGACCCAAAGCCAAGCCCTCCTCAACGTTGCCCAGGGCCGGCAAAGTCTGTCGCCAGCCCTGATAATCAATATTATCCTATTGGTAGGCAAGAGCTGGGTTAGTTGTTAATGATTTTTAATAAACATAGCTCTTACATAAAGAGATGGTGGTGGTAAGTGCACTCAGCCTGTGTCTTTAATGTAGGGGGCAGACCCTCAGCTCCTCCTCACACAACCCCCCATAAGGGATTTCAGGGGGCGGCTCTCCATGAAACACACAGACGCATGTTCTGAACAGCCTTGTCCATGAAGGCTAGGGCAGCCCTTGGCTCTCTGCTGCCCAAAGGCATCATTTGCAGGCATTTCTTTCCAATGCAATTACAACCAGCTAATCCCTGGCTTGTGTCGAGTCCGGCCCTGCGGTGCCCTGCTACCGCTGAGAGTTGTTAGCACTTTCCGGCTGTAGATCTCGGAGCGCCTGGCCAAAGAGTCCCTAGAGGCAGCTGAGCAAGTCTGTTACAGCCCCAGCTAGGGAGGGCTGGTGTTCCTGTTAAAGCTGTGGCAGCTCGTGCGTTCAGCTCTGCAAGTCCCTGGTTAAAGTCCCGGTGTGTTAGCCGAGATGGTGGTCCTCCCGTCTCCTGTGCGGAGAGGCCAGTGCTGGGTCCGGGAGAGTTGATGCCACCAGCAGGCCACGCCCCAGCTCCGTCCGGTGCAGTCCACTCTCAGACGTGGAGTGGAGGCTCTAGAACGGAACCCGTGTCCTGAAAACTTCTCCGGGCCTGTCTTGGCCTGCAGGGAGTCAGTGGGGCCTGCCCTACGCCCAGTGAGGTGCCGCTTCTCAGTCCCAGGCAGTCCCCTTTCCCTGCCTCCTCACTCCTGCCTTGTCTGCCTCGCTCCCAGGTGAAACCAAGAGCTCAGCTGCTCCCCAGGTGGTCGCCAACGGCAACAGCAACTCAGAAGAGGCCATTAAAAGCATCCTGGAGCAGGCCCGGCGGGAGATGCAGGCCCAGCAGCAGGCTCTGCTGGAGATGGAGTCTGGCGGCAGCAGCCGGCCCGTGGCCACGCCGCCCACGGAGCGCTCCACCTTGGCCACCGTCAGCCAGAACGTCGTCCAGGCCTACATCAAGCAGGAGGAGGGGCCGCTGGGCACCAGCGCCAGCTCGGCCTCCACGCAGACCTCCCTGACGGTGCTCTCCCCGGCCGCCTTCGTGCAGAGCATCATCCGCAAGGTGAAGTCGGAGATCGGAGAGGCCGGCTCCTACTTTGACCAGCACTGGGCCTCCGAGAGGAGCCTGCTCAGCCGGCCCTACACCTCTGTCTCGCCGTCTCTCTCCTCCTCCTCCTCCAGCTACTCCAGCCTGGCCAACGGGCGGGCCTGGCCGCGGGGAGAGCCCAGCGAGGAGGAGCTGCCTGCGGGGAGCGAGGAGGAGCCCCACAAAGTGGTGGAGATGAAGTCCGAAGGGGCCGGCCCGGAGCCGCAGAGCGCCAGCCGCCTCTCCTATTACCCGGCCTACGTCCCGCGCACCCTGAAACCCACCGTGCCCCCGCTCACCCCGGAGCAGTATGAGATGTACATGTACCGGGAGGTGGACACCCTGGAGCTGACCAGGCAGGTGAAGGAGAAACTGGCCAAGAACGGAATCTGCCAGAGGATCTTCGGGGAAAAGGTACCGACCTGCCTGGGGCTGGCCCAGGGGCTGTTTGGCGCCCGGAGCCCAAGCAGGCCCCGGTTTAAAGCCCGGCTTCCCGCTCTGGTCTTCTCTGCTGGCAGAGCCACAGGGCCCCCAGCATCTCCCCTCCCCTCCAGTGCCACGGGGAAGGGTTTACGCTTCGCCCCCAGCGGAGCAGCCCCCCTCTTTCCCCACAACGGGGGAGGGGCTGCTGGGGGCAGGGGAAATTTTTGTCCATTCCCAGCTGTTGCTGCTCTCCGCCCACCCTCCGATGCTCGCGGCATGGACTGCCCGTGCTAGCAAGGGGCAGGCATGCCCCCGAAAACCCACTCCATGGGGCTGGAGACCGGTGGGTGACTGGCTGGCTGGGGACAGGGAATATGAACCCGTTTCTCTGGGAGGTGGGGAAAGTATCCCAGAAAAAGCCCAGGCCCTGTCACAAGGCGTGGGGCCTTCTTGCTTTCAGCTTTGCCTCCCCTGCTGTGCCTTTCCCAGGGGTAGCCCTGGCTCCCTGCCGTGCCAGGGCCTCGCCCTGCCGCCAGCCACAGCTTCCCCTCCGCTCCAAACAACAAGGCCCTGTCTGCCCCTTCCTACCCCTGCCCTCCCCACCAGCCCTCTGAACTGTGCCCAGGCCCGGGGTGGGATGGCCAGAAGCACAGCACCCCTGTGGAAGGGCCTTGGCCACGTCTGGATGGAGCTCTCCCATGCACCGGGCTCATGGCTGGCGGTGCCGGGTGCTGGCGGCGCCGGCCGGGGAGGAGTCTCTCTGGGGATGCGCTAACGGAGCAGCATCGCCTCTGTTCTGGCTGCCGCTCTGCTCTGCCGGCACGGCACAGTGCGTGTGGAGCGAGGCCTGGTGCCCGGGCTGGGAGCAAGGGGCTCTAGAGACGCTTGTGGTCCAGACCCTCCTCCGAGTGCTAGGAACACAGCCCTGGCGCCCACAGATCCTGGATGAACTGCAGGGTGGGACTCTGTCCCCTGCAGCCCCTGCCTGTACCTGAGCCAGAGAAGCCCCGCAGCCTCCTGAGAGAGTTCACACACACAGGATGGCCTGGGGAGCCCTGCACACCGGGCAGACTCCACCTGCTGGCAGTGGAAGAGTTTGCCCATGGGGGGCGGGGGAGCTGGTGAGGGCACCCGTGTTTAGAGCAGCCCTGGGGGTTGACTCTATTATGCTGGCTTGGAGCAATCAGGAGGTCACACGGATGGCCTCACGCTGCCTTCCGCCAGGGCTGCGAGCTCCCAGCACAGGCTCTGAACTGGGGTGCAGGGCGTGACAGCATGATGCCGGGAACACCAGCTCTGTCTCCTGCCTTGGTATGTGGGGCGCACAGTGGCCAGAGTCTCCCACTGAACACTAGGTTGACATGAGGCAGAGGAAAGATTTCAACCACTCAAGGGCAGAAGGGACTGTCAGACCCTCCTGGGTATCCTAGGCCGTTATTTCTCCCAGCTGCCCCTCTCCTGCGTCCAGTCACTTGAGAGTGCCTGAAGAGAACGCTAACTGTGCCATCCCACCTCTCCCACCATGACCCTGCTGTAGGTGCTGGGCTTGTCTCAAGGAAGCGTGAGCGACATGCTGTCCAGGCCCAAACCATGGAGCAAGCTGACCCAGAAAGGCCGGGAACCTTTCATCAGGATGCAGTTGTGGCTCACGGATCAGCTGGGTCAAGGGATCAGCCAGCAACCAAACCCTCCGCAGGGTAAGTTCACGTGGCTATTTGGCTGATGACTGCACTAGCCATACTGTACATAGAGGAAGGCCTAAGTCATATCCGGGATCCAGCTTCCATGTAGTCAGAGCTTGGGGCTCTTCACAGGGTTTGACTCATCTGTGGTATGAACTAACCAGCAATGTTCATCTGAGCCATTGGCTCAAAACCAAGGCGATGTCGCCAAACCAGGGAAATACAAAGTAGATGGGGCTGCTGTAAGGTGGGCACATAACTGGTTGGATAGCCATTCTCAGAGCATAATTATCAATGGTTGACAGTTACGCTGGAAGAACACAACACGTGGATTGTTCTATAGGGATCAGTGCTGGGACCGGTTCTGTTCAATATCTTCATCAACAATTTAGATATTGGCATTGAGAGTGCGCTTCTCAAGTCGGCAGATGATACCAAGCTGGGAGGGGTGCTTGTGCTTTGGCGGGGAGAGTCAGAATTCATGATGATCTGGACAAACTGCAGAAATGATTGGCAGTAAATAGGATGACATTCAATAAGAATAAGGTCAAAGTACTTCACTTAGGAAAGCACAGTCATTTCACCCGCATAAAACGGGAAGTGACTGTCTAGGAAGGAGCACTGCAGGAAAGGATATAGGGGCCATGTTGGACCACAGGCTAAATATGGGTCAATATTATGACACTGTTGCAAAACACCCAAACATTGTTCTGGGAAGGAATTAAGAGGAGCTTTGTGAGCCAGACATGAGAAGTAATTCCTCTGCTCTATTCTGCGCTGATGAGGCCTCAGTTTGAGTACTGTGTCCAGTTCTGGGCACCACATAGCAGGAAAGATGGGGAGAAATTGGAGACGCTCCAGAGAAGAACAACTATAATGATTAAAGGTCTAGAAAATGTGACCTATGAGTAGGGTGACCATATCTCGGAGCCCCGGGGAAGCCGCAGCTGCCAGCCTCCCTGGGAGCCCTGGGGAGTGGCAGCTGCCCACGCTCCCCCTGCTTTCCCAAGGCGGGGGTGTGGGGAGGGCAAATATGGGACAATGAGTCCCTTTTAAAAAAAAAAAAAGTTGGGATGCCTTTTTGGTGTCCCAGCTACAGGACCGTCCTGCCCAATACGGGACGGGTGCTCACCCTACCTGTGAAAGAACTGAGTTTGTTTAGTCTGGAAAAGAGAAGATTGAGCGGGGACATGGTCACAGCTTTCAAGTACCTGAAAGGGTGTTACAAGAAAGAGGGAGAAAATGTATTCTCTTCAACCTCTGATGATAGGATGAGGAGCAGTGGGCTTCAATTGCAGCAAAGGAGGCTTAAGTTGAACATTAGGAAAAACTTCCTAACTGTTAGGACGGGTCAGCACAGGAATAAATTGCCTAGGGAGGTTGTGGAATCTCCATCATTGGCGATACTTAAAAGCAGGTTAGACAAATATCCGTCAGGGATGATCTATGGTGTTTGGTCCTGCAGTGAGGGCAGGGTACTGGCCTTGATGACCTCTTGAGGTCGCTTCCAGCTCTAGTATTCTATGAGTCTGATTTACCCACCTGATATATTAGTAGATGGGTCATTCCACCCCTCAGACCTGTCAATCAGTCTGATCATTGATAGGGTTAATCCAATTAAGCCATTGAACTTTCAGTGGAATCTTTACTTTTTAGCTCTCTTGAGTGACACCCAGAAACAGGAGAACACCCAGCAGGATAAATATCTCAATAACATCTGCATTTCCCATTCCGGGGGATAGATCTGCAGGACAGGAACTGTCCATTTACAGACGACCAAGCACAGTGAGGTCCTGGCCTTTAGGTGCTAACCATAACACAAAGGATAAATTACAGCGGGAGTGCCAGAGTAGAACAGCTGAACGACGTTTTTCGGCTGAACCCTTTTTTCATTTAAAAAAAAAATGCAGCTTCAGTGACATCAAAATGTTCTGTGAATTCATGTCAGTCTTGCTGCTGCTGCTGTTCATCTTGGGGGGGAGAGGATTCCAAAATCATCAGCATGTTTCATTTCAGCATTTTCTAAACACAGCGTTTTGTTAAATTTGAAACAACTTCTGGTTTCAAAATTGCTTTTGCATTTCATTTTTTTTTTTAAATCCAAAACATTTTAAAGGGGCCAGAATTGAAACAGACCATTTCATTGCGTTTGAAATGAATTCTTTTTCAATGCTTCAGTGCATGGAATTTTTTCGCTTTTTGATCCGAAACCAAACATTTTTGTTGTCAAACTCTTGAAATTGCCATAGAAGCGAAAAATCAGTTCTTTACAACACCAACACCCGCCCACCCCCAGCAGAGACCAGCCTCACAATATTGCTTCCCAGCTAGAAGTGCTATTTATTGCATAAAACAGCCTGTGCTCAAGAAACTTCTAGCCTAATTTAGTTAGATCAGAGTCATTAAGAAGAGGATCCAACAAACAGTTGAATATTTTTTATTTATTTCTGTCGACATTTGACAGCCATACCCATCCACCGGTCTTTAGGACGGGGTTTGAACTTGAGACCATTAGCACCACAGCAGTGTCACTTGAGCTAAAAGAGGGATTCTGTTAGGGGCTCCAGTAGTAGGTGGTTATCTTCTCTCCCTGGCACAGCCACAAGCGGGTGCTACGGTGCAATCCACAATGTACAAGCACTCTACAGATATATACATCCACAACAACTCTTGCAGAGTTCCATGCACAGATCTCCAAGCCAAATTCAGTCCTCCATGCAGGTGCAAGACAGAGGGGTCTCTGTCCAGATGTGCTGCCTCATCCATTCCCCAGTAAAATCAATGGAAGGATTCCCATTGACTTCCCTGGGCTTTCATCTGCTGGATCGGGTGTCAAAGCTGGTTTACACAGAGAAAGCAAACATAGCTGATAGCACCAGAGACTGCAGGGCCACATGGCAGCCTGCCTCAGCAAATGGGTGTATGAGAACACACACACACACACACACACACACACACACACACACACACACACACACACACACACACACACACACACACACACACACACACACACACACACACACACACACAGAGTGAGTCATCTTTTGGAAAGGATGCGTCATACATCTTTTCCCAGCCGTTGTTCTGACACAGCCGACTCGTTTCCAACCCCCTTAATTAGTGTGTTCGACAAGATAAGGTTGTTCTACAGATCCTTCAAATGTTATTGTGTCAGAAATGGGTTTTGAAAGTCATCTAGTAGGGGGAAAAAAACGAACAACAACAAAATCCTTTGGCAGTGTGCCTAGAACAGAGAAGGAACTGGGGGGAGGGGTTAATATTGTGTTTTTCTCCTTCGTTATTTCCACTGCCAGAGGCGCCGGATAAAAGATTTTGCCTTATTGCTTTCCCACCTTCAAAAAGAAGAGACATGCAGCATTTCCCCAGCCTCTGTGTGTTGCAAACACCGAATCGCCGCGATAAATAATGTTCCAATTCTTTTCTCTCTCACTGATTTTCTTTTTTCCTCACCCCCTCCAACGCTCCGCGCCCCCACCCCAGGTGAATGCAACATCCAAGTGGGATATTTACTGAAGAAAGAGAGTCTCGGTGAACTCCTGTTTGCCCCCCAGTGGTCTCAAACTTGACTGGAATTGACAGTTGTTAAGACGGGCAAAGACAGAGATGGCAAGCCATGAGATTAGGCTGCAGCCATGGCAGGCAGCCGATGGATTTGTACAAGGGTTTTGTTATCAGTAAACCCATTCACAGTGATGTTTCAGCTGCACTCAGATGTCTTCTCCTGTGATCTATCTAGGTGGAGAGATACTAGAAACTGGAAGGGAGAGGGAGGGCAGAGCGAATATTATGTTCGTTGTCACACACCTGAGATCTAGGGGAATCGTTTGGCTGAATGCTCATGTGCAGACTTCCATTGGTCATGTTTGCAGGTACCCCCGGAGCCAAATTAACACTGCCCAGTGGCCTGCTGAGGCTGCCTGTAGACTCAGGCAGATGTTGCTGCCTCAGTCACATTTGAGCCATTTCCAAGCTCTTACTCTCAGCCAGGAGGGCCAGCGAGAGAAAGAGGATGTAACGGGGTCCACCCACTTATGAGCACCTCTCTATGGCCAAGGGTCTTTGCCTAGTCGCCTGGCAAGGTCCTGGGGCTAGTATCTGACTAGTTCTATCTGCAGTGGTGTTGGTTTCTGTTAGGCTTGTGGCCAATCTCCGGCCACTGGACCTGGGTCTCTCCCAGGTCAAAGTTCAGCTCACCCTCAGAACTATCTGTAGTGCTGCTGGTATCCCAGTCAGTATACAGCCCTGCCTGGGTCAAGCTCCTGTTAGGAAGTGCCAGGTTCTAGCCCAGCAGCTTCTTTTATAGCACCCTGCTGGTTACTGATTGGCTGACCCAGAGACAGCCACTCTATCCTGCCTGGAGGACCTCTTTTCTGCTCCTCTCACTGGGATGGAGTGTGGCAAGGCCCCTGGTCTTCTGCAGAGGCCATTAGGGCTTAGTCCACCCCATGACACTGGATTGGAAAGAAAGCTTAGATTCTGTGGCCATGGAAGGAATCTGAGATCCAGGACTGTGGGGGTGGGCCTGCTATGCCCACAGCCTGGGCTTTTGTCCACAAATCTGTAGGTATCTCATGTGTGAGAATCAGAACACAGTGTTTGCCAGGGACCTTTGGGTGAGTAAGGCTTGGTCTGACCCGCGTGTCACACGTGTGGCTGACTAGGAGACAGCTGCCAAGCGCAAGCGACTAGATCATGGCTGAAAATCCTGGCCGCTTAAAATAAACCAGCAATGGGAAGTGGTGTTGACGAGTCAAGAGGCTGTGTCCTTGCCACTGAGTCAGAGCCGAACCCCGTGCCCCAGCCCAGCACTCAGGGTTACAGTGCTGGGGAGGAGAGCTGGGTTTCGAAAGCCGAGACCTCCTCTGGCCAATAAAACCCCTGCAGCATCTTTTGTAAGCATCCCAGTGTCAGCCCTGCTGCCCTGGACAGGTTCACCTAATGTCCTTCCATCCTGCCTTCCTAAATGCCCCGCTGCGGTTTGAATTGGAGCTGATATTCTTTTCTCTGTGCTGGCCCAGAGTGTTATTGAGCGCTGTTTAATAGTTGCAGTGTTCTGCCCCCGAAGTGGCTGCAGTGATGGGTGAAATGTTCCCTGGGCGTGGTTTGCCTGGAACCCTTCAGGTCAAAAGTTGCTCTGGGGCATTGTCAGTGAATAATTAAGTTTTTAAAGAAGTCTCTGTCCCACACGGGGTTGAGTAGTAGCCAACAGGCAACCCGAACTGACCAGGATAAGCTTGAGACCACAAGGGCAAACCCTTACAGATAGGAGGAAGCAGGATTGTGTGAGTGGCAACAATAATCTTTCTGTCTCCGTGGTGTTTGACAGCCAGTCCTGGGGAGACCCAGCCTTCTCCGTCCCCACCCCCCAGCCCTTTGGAGCAAGACAAAAGCCCCCCGGAGCCACTCACGGTCACTCTGGAGAGCAGCAAAGAAAATCAGCAACCGGAGAGCAGGTCAGCCTCATCCCTGAGTGGCAAGCTGTATCCCAGCAGCCACGCCCCTGCGGGCATCCAGGAGATGGTCGCCATGTCGCCCGAGCTCGACACGTACTCCATCACCAAGAAGGTCAAAGAAGTTTTAACGGACAACAACCTAGGTGCTGATTTTGAGATACCTCTGGGCTGGTCGTGTGCTTAGCTGCAGAGAGGGGCTAGGGTCAGGAGAGGTTGTAGCAGGGAGAAAGGTCGGGGATACCATTTGGATATGGAAGCAGATCCCAGAGGCTCCAACATGGATTGGGCTGTTTGCCCGGGTGTCTTAGGGTACATCTGCACTACCCAGTAGATCAACTCTGTCCGAGTCGATCTTCCAAGGTTCGTGCACCTCGTGGTGACGTGCGAATTCAAACCCTCCAAGCCCAACAGTCCTCAATCTCATGAGGAATAAGGGAGGTCGAGGGGAGAAGCTCTCCCGTCGCCCTCCCTCAGTGAGGACGGCCGGGTGAGTCGATGCTAGGTAAGGCAGTTCCAGCTACGCAATTGCCGTAACTGGAATTGTGTCTGTACGATTGACTTTAGGGGCCAGTGGAGACCTGGCTTCAGGGTAGTTCTGCACTCCTTGTACGGCTTGCACCCTAAGCGTGTGCCTCTGGCCCCCGGGGGAGCTAGCCCTTCCCGCCCTTCGTGTGACATCGGTACTGTCCGCGCGCTGGCTCGAGGAGCGCTAGCCTGGGTCTGCCGGATGGAAATTACACCTCCCGCTCCAGCGGAGAAGTCCCAGCAGAGCCGGATACCGGACGGGGCCAGGCCGACAGCTGGAGAGGGGGCAGCTGTCAGCAACATGGGCACTGAGCGTGGCTGATCTGCCCACCCCCCCGCGCAGTATTCTGTCACGAGAGCAGCAGCTTGGGAGTAACAGCAGCCGGGCCAAATTCCCCACGGGGGTGGGACCCGCTCCCCTGAAATCAGGGGGGGACTTTGCCATTGGCTCAGGTAACCCAGGACAGCTTAGTGGCAGGCAGTGGTGCTGGCAGAATGTGCCAGCTGGGATAAGGGACGGTGCTGAGCTCCAAACCTAGCTCCTTCCAGAGCTCCCGCGGCTTCTCCTGGTGTGACAACCTCTGCTTCTCCTCCGCCAGGCCAGCGGCTCTTCGGGGAGAGCATCCTGGGCCTGACGCAGGGCTCGGTGTCCGACCTCCTCTCCAGGCCCAAACCCTGGCACAAGCTGAGCCTGAAGGGCAGGGAGCCCTTTGTCCGCATGCAGCTCTGGCTCAACGACCCGCACAACGTGGACAAGCTCCGCGACATGAAGAAGCTGGAGAAGAAAGGTGAGCAGGGGGCCGGGTTCTGACCTGGGTGTAAATCCGGAGTCTCTCCCTGAACAACCACGCTGGAGTGACGCTGCTGTGCACCAGATTCAGCCGCAGGCGTGTAGCGGGTGGGCAGCAATCCTGTCGGCGAGGTGGCTCTGCTTCTGCTCTGGCCCCGGTTTAAATCGGGAGCGATCCTCCAGCAATCGGTAGAGTTACCTCAGTGGGGCCCAGAGAGAGGCAGATCAGAACAGGGCCCCGCTGCTGCTCAGGGTCTCCAGTTCAACGTAGCTGGAGTCCCAGCGGCTGCCAATCACCTGGGCTTTGGGGCGCTGCCCGTTGCAGTCTGGTGACGTTGCCAAGGGGATAAAGAGCACCCCCAGGTGCTGTTCCTGGGGCAGGCTCAGTGTGCGTGACCAGAAGCTTCCGGCCCCTTCCCAGGGTGCAATGTGCTGCTTGACGGTCCCCTCCCCCCTAGAGGTGGCTGCATTTTGCCAGCGCAGGATGTATCTGAGGATGCTGTGCTCAGGCAGCCTTCAGCGCCGGCAGGGGCCCTACACAGGAGAGGCATCGCTAGCAGCTGTTGGCTAGAGCTCTCCAGCAGCCGAGGCTTATTCTGGCCTTATCGGGGTATGTTACGAGGATGCGGTCACGCCTTGGATTGCAAGCTGCGGGTGCTCTGGTAGGAGAGGGGTTGAGGCAGGTGAGTGAGCAGCAGAACGGGCTTGGAGGGAGGAGTAGACACACAGGCCTCCATGTCCCCACTCCTTGCCAGCAGAACCCAGATCCCAGGGCGACTCCCTCCCCTGCTGCAGCCCAAGGTTCACTCCCTGGTCTCCAGGGAGAAAAGCCGCCGTAGCTTTCACTGGCGAGGCAGGGGGCCAGGGCATTTCTGGAAGCTGCAGCAGCTGCACTGAAATGGACCATGCCGCGGGCAGCTTCCAGCCACGTAGCCTCAGAGGGTGGCGTTGGCTGGGACTTTTTGCCAGGTTCCCCACTGGGAGAGCCTGTGGGGAGCAGAGTGAGCAGACAAACTGGGGGGAGGGAGGAGGCTGGCAGCACAGGCCTCTCGTGGACCACCTGCATCTGCTCCTCTCCCTCTAGCTTATCTGAAGCGTCGCTATGGGCTGATCAGCACCAGCTCCGACAGCGAGTCTCCCAACACCCACTCCGAGTGCACCAGCCCCAGCCTGCAGCCCCAAGACCTCAGCCTCCTCCAGGTCAAAAAGCCCCGGGTGGTGCTGGCGCCTGAGGAGAAGGAGGCCCTGAAGAAGGCCTACCAGCTGGAGCCATATCCCTCCCAGCAGACCATCGAGCTGCTCTCTTTCCAGCTGAACCTCAAGACCAACACGGTCATCAACTGGTTCCACAACTACAGGTATGGCGGCGGGCTGGGGCGGTCTCCATCTCGGCAGGGCACAGAGCAGGATGGGGATCTCAGGCAGCTCTGAGCTTGCCAGGGCCCTAGCTCTGTTTGCAGTGGCCAGATGTCGGCAGAGGGCTGCCAGCCCTGCTCAGGGGAACAAGAGGGGTGCAGCGTTCTGCGTTGAGCGTTGCTGCTCATAGACACAGCCAGGTTCTCCCAAGACATGCCTGGCCCTGGCCCAAGGGTGTGGACACTGGGGCATCAGTGGGCTGTTTCTCCACGCATCACGTAGCAGTGAGCAAAGTACAACTGCCATGAACCTCGCAAAGCTGAGTGGGGCATCAGCATGAAGGGCCCAGCAGCCCCTGGACATCCCCACCAAGCAGGATCCCTCCACCGCGGGACCCCAGCTCCAATTACCAACACCTTTCTGGCACGGCCGGAAGCCCGGTGCTGGTTCCTGTGCCGGCAGCCAGGCCAGCCAAGGGACATGCTTGCCACAGCAGTTCTCAAGAGAGGAGCCAGCAGGCCATGTCCTTCAAACAAGGTGTTGATTCTGAAACCTAATGATGGCACATTCAGTGTCAGCACAGATTGCTACTGCGGCTCGCTTCCACAGAACCCCACCCCTGGGTAATATGCTGCTGTCACAGAACTGAACGAGGCAGGATTTGTGCACTGCGCAAATTCAAAGGCTGCTGCTGGGCCTGTCCAGTCTATCCACGAGCAGACACGGGCAGGTGGGAGGCCAGAAGTCTGTACCCCTCCATTTCCGAAGGGACTGCTGTCCTCCATCCACCGGTGTCAGCTCTTCTTCAGTGACGAGCATGGGCCTCCAATCCAACAGCTGCACAGGCCAAGGCTAGCACCAGATCCGTGCCCCCCCACCACCACCCCGCCAGTCTCCAAGTGCCCTGCAGCCCTGCTTTCCCATCTGGAGGCATGCAGGTGGGTGGGGGGGCCAAGTGACTCAGTGAGATTGACTGGCGGCTTTCTACTTGAGTAAGGTGCAGAGAGGCACAGTAGGTCATTAAAAGGATCACCCGGAGTTGTTCTGGTCCTGCTTCTAGGGGCTGATCTCCGCGCATGTTTTGTACCTTGCTACAGACCTCTGCTGGACACCTCTGTACAGCTAATGCTTTTCTGTCCCCAGTGGGGCTGGTTACACTGGTACAAAGGTGCTCATATCTGGCCTTGCTAGACAATTTAGCCTCACTCTGCCTTATATCCCCCAAAGTAGCAGGAGGCTGATGCTAGGGCTGTGATGCTGAGAGAGCTTCTCCCCTTTTTTTAGACATCCCAGCCAGTCAGTTACATTACCCATAAAGGGTTAAACCCAGAGGTCTCCGGGAAGTGTTGACAGGCAGCCAGGTGAGCCAATAGGAAGGGAGAGTGGTTATCGAAGGGTTTCACGTAGGTGTTGGCCAGTGACTTGGCTAGAAAACTGCCGGATAAAGTGAGGTGGAAACGAACCGCAGGCTGAGGGGAGGCCAGGTGGAAGCCAGCAAGACAGAACCAGTGGGGAAGTTAGCACAAATGTTGACAGCTCATGTCCCTTGCAACCCACTGGAACCTCGACCGTCCAGGGTCGTTGGGAGCCTTCTCTCAGCCCACTAGGCTCTCGGACACGCCATGCGGTGAGGGGAGGAGTTCCTCCCTCCCAGAGAGGCGGTTGCTAGGTTACCTCCATCTCTCACCCACCGGAGCCACCTGGATGTCTGGCGTGGGCCTGCCCTCAGTAATGTCGCAGCCTGGGCCCCCGGCAAGGAGAGGGCGCGACCCTGCTGCTGCTCCAAGGAGCTCAGCTGCAGCATTGGTAGCGCGTGTCACCGCCCTGTTGTGCTTGTGTCGCAGGTCCCGGATGCGCCGGGAAATGCTGGTGGAAGGGGCCCAAGACAACGACACGGACCCGGAGCCGAGCGGCTGTGGGGGCGTCCTGCCTGGCAGCAGCTCTCACCAGGTTCCCAACCCACTGAGCTCTGATTCGGACGGGGAGGACAGGAAACCCATCTTCAGGGACGTGAACCACAGGGCACCAAGCGAGACTCCCATGCGAGTCAAGCAGGAGCAGGCGGAGGCTGAGGTGAAGGGCGACGGTTGCAATCACCGGGACTCTTGCAGCCTGGAGGGAGAGACAGCGCATGTGGCGGCCTCCATCCAGCACTCCCGACTTCTCAAGGAAGAACAGGTAGATGCCACCTGTGCAGAGGCTGCCCAGGACGCTCCCCAAAGCACAGCCAGCCTCACCAGGAACGGCGCTGCGTTCAGCGGAGCGCCTGCAGCTGGGCCCCCAGACTGCACGGCCCCCCATCCGCCCCAGGAACCAGAAGGCGGAGAACGGCTGCACCCTGACCCCATTAGCTTTAAATCTGCCTCGGAGTCCTCCCGCTGCAGCCTCGAGGTCTCTCTGAACTCGCCCTCAGCTGCCTCCTCCCCAGGCCTCATGATGTCCGTCTCGCCGGTCCCGTCCTCCTCTGCTCCCATCTCACCGTCGCTGCCGAACGCCGTCTCCGCCAAGGCGCAGGGCTCCAGCCCTGCCACAGACACGGGCTCTCTACCACACAGCGTCAAGCTGAACACAAACATCCAGCGAAGGCACGAGAAAATGGCCAACCTCAACAACATTATCCACAGGCTAGAAAAGGCAGCCAATAGGGAGGAATCCCTAGAATGGGAATTCTGAACAGCTGGGCAACAGCCAAGGATCTGATTGGTTGCTCTTGTAGGAATGATAAACTCTCTGGAACACACTGATGGAACAGGTAGCCCTACTGGAGTACATGTGTGAAACAAATAACTATATATATATATAGTTAATTTCATCACCTGCTGAGGACAAAAGTAAACCCCATTGGGTTAACAAGAAAGGGAAGGAAAAACAACACATTGCTTCTGAATCATCACGCCTGATGAAAGGGAACAAAAATAAATGAGCCCTGGTCTTTGTTTTAAATGTGAAAAACTGGGAACACTTTTAGAAATAAAATATTTATAGACCTCTTTTAGATATTTTAATAAAAGGATACTTTGGAATTTATTAACAGCTTAAGCTGCTTTGATATTAAAGATAGCTATAAAATCAAGATGATGTAGCAGTTGTGTCATTAAATGTACACTGAAGTCTTGTAGTTTGCCACTGGAAGAGATTAAAAAAAAAAAAAAAGACTTGTTGATCAAAGCCATCGAGAAGCACTATAAGACTGACCAAATTTAAGAAACTTTGAAGAGCAGTTTTTCCACTTTTGTCTGTAAGACACGGTATTGCTACTCTCCATTCCAGAGACTGTGGTATAGTCCATGAAGACTCTAAATTGAAAATCTTGAGGCCATCAAGTATGTATTTAGTTCTGGTGGTATGTTTTGAACCCTTTGTAACACAGAATGTCACGTGCAGTTGTATATGTTGTAGAAAATGTCTGCAGTAGCCTTCCCGAACAAGATGTAGCATGGTACATAACCAATTCCTTCCACTTCCTCTAGTTAGTAACCCAGGACTAGTCAAAATGAACGAAACTGTTTCAGCTGTTGGCGGCAATGCTTTCTGTCTGTTTCAAGAACAAATCATGAGATCACCCATGTCTCTGATTTTAGGAGGGAAAGGTCCACAGGTGCAAAATATCTTTGCTGTATCTGGTTTGATGGTAACGTATGTTAACGACGATCATGACATCACAAGATTTTTTTGTTTCTATGCATGAGCCTCGCCGCCATGGGCCAGTGGGTGTCAGCCAGCCAGACATCTTAACTCTGGGACGAGCACTCAAAAAATATAAACTACTGGCTCACATCCGGACTCTCAATTTGTTTGGCTTCACCCAAATCCGTTCCATCTTTTGAGTTAGAAGCACTTTTTGGTTGCTAGATTTTGGGCTCTGCAAAGAGCACCAAGGAATGAGGATTAGTTGGTGGGTTAAAACCTCAAGACAGTGAATGGCTTTCTTTAAATGCTTTGGCTACTGCATGTCAAATAGGTCCTCAGCTATGGCTGAAATTACAGCATAAGACCAATCGCCTCCTCCTTCCCTGCCCAGTCCAGGGTGTAAACCCTGGACAATAGAAAGGCAGTGCTGCAGCACTTAAGGGTGTTTGCTTCCAGCCCACCTCCACTTTAAAAAATTGTCTTCTGGGGCTCCCTGTATCTTCCTGTGCACAGATGGGAAGTCCTTGGTAACTGATCAGAGTCTGGATTCTGCAAAGCCCTTTGAAGCACATGCTTTGACGTCAGTAAGGCTAAGCAGGTCTGTGACGTTACAAGTCAGAGTTGTGGCAACCTGGGGGCTCCCAACCTGATCCAGAGCTCACGGAAGAGTGTGGGAGTTTTTCCATTGATTTCCAGGGGCTTCGGATCAGGCCTTCTTTACAGAAAGGCACCTGCTGAGTTGTCAGCCTTCGAGCCACGTGTTTCTGCAGCATCAGTTGCACGTGTATCTCTATGCTGTTGAATTGCCCCTCGGATGTAGTTTACCCCACCCTTACAACTAAGCACTGTTAAATAGACCAGTGGCTTTCAACCAGTGCGCCGGGGCACAGTGGTGTGCCGTGAGAACTGTCCCATTGTGCTGTCAAATTTTGTCAATTTCTCCTCCCCACAAAGAGCCCCCACCCCCCGCCCCGCAGGGGTAATTGACAACCCTGCAACAGCTGGGGCTGCCTGCTCTCTGCTGTGACAGGGGGAGCAGGCCAGGAGCCTGTTAGAACTGGGACAGGGTTTAAATGCCACACCTCAGCTCCAGTGGGTTGCCGGGGAGTGGTGAAAGAAGCTGAAAGAAGCGGGGCACTGTTTGTCTCATTGAAGTGTGCCCTGTTACTGAAAAGGATGGGAATCACTGGAATAGGCCGAGCTCCAGCTCAATCTGTGCCAGCGATCAAGCCTTGGCTAGCACGTCTTTAAAAAAAGAAGAGGGGTTTAAATGAATGTCGTTAGTTTGTTCTGCATTGGGCATGGGGGTTTAACCACATTTGGCAAGGACCGGAATGCAGCATGCAAAGACCTGTCTGTTCCCTCCCTCCACAGATGCAACCAGTTAAAAAATCTCTGCACCGAGTGGCAGCTGAAGGGCTCACGAGCGCCCTGAGGCAACGCACGGGATTGTTTTCCACTGTATACATTTTTATCAGAATAAAAGGTATTTTTATACTTTGGTGGTAGGTAATGACCAATTTTAAGAGCAAATCCATTTGACGCCATGATGGCAAAGACTCCATCTGCCATATTTTAGAAACCGTGGCCCTGTCTGAGCAAGTGAGAGGTTGTCTAATGGTAACGATTTGTACTGTTTCAAACCCCAACATGCCATAGAAGGTCGAGGCGTACACATTGACGACTTTAGTGTGCTAGTGGTTAGCTTTAGTGGAACGGGATTTGATTAAGCACTTAGTTTAGTCTTTTGAACACAGAAATCCTGTTGTACTGAAAGCTAGTGGGACATGTTGATAATTTTTTGTCAGGCTCACGTACTGTACTTAAAAAGTTTCTATGAGATTGATGAACTTTGTTAAAAATTTTAAAAGGAACAAGTTCTGTAAAGAGCCACTAAATACAGAAGTTGTATAACAACTTTGGAGTTTTGGTCTCTTTTGTTCTGAGTTGTGTCCTAAGTGTGCCCTTGCCTCCTTCCATTCACCCCCCTGCTTTCAGAACTGGCAAAGAATTAGTTCTTGAACGCAATGTTGATACAACGTGAGTCATGTTCAGGGCCCAGCCTGCCTCCCATTGCAGTCACTGAGAGCTTTGCCTTTCCATTCCAGGGGAATGGAGTCTATTTATACTATTCTACTCTTTGTAACAATCACCTGCTTGCTTACACACACATGTATGTCTCAGCAGGAAGAGGTACTGTCATTCAGTGACTGGGGCACTAGCCCAGAAGTCAAGGGACCAGAGTGGAAATCCTGGCTCCAGCAAACTCAGTGCCAAAACTCCCATTGGCTTCATTGAACCAAGGCGGGGGGGGTCCTCTTGTTCCTACCACTGATTCACTGTGTGACCTTGGGCAAGTCATTTGCCCTCTCTGTGCCTCTGTTTCCCCAGACTGATGGGCTGCTCCTTTGCTGTAACATGCTCTTGCTAAGCATTACTAGTGAGTGTTCCTGAGCATGAATTTGCCAGCACGCAGCTTGGCAGACAGAAAACATTTCCCACCAAAGCAGATAAAATATGAATTTCAGAGTTAAGCTTTGTACTGGCCTTGTGAAGCCAGAAGCCACCGGAATATTCTCCTGGGGATGGAGAGCAAAAAGGTTCCTTCTCTAGCCTCCTCTGCACCTTCTCCCTCTCTGTTTATCACCTCCTCAATCCAGTGCTTGAAAGCTAATCCTGAGCCACCAGTTTTTCCCCATCTGGGACTGTTCTTTGCGCTGTAGGAGGGGCAGCTCTGACAGGGGATGTCTGCGCTACATCAGAGGTACGAGCAGGGTGGACGGACAGACCTGTGCTACCTTTAAGGCTTGTCTTCACTTACCCGGAGATCAGTGTTCCAGAGATCGACCTCCCAGGGTTCGAGTTAGCAGGCCTAGTAAGGATATGCTAAATCAACCGCTGATGCCTCTCCATCCCAGCAACACCAGTACTCCACCAGCTCTCAAGAAATAAGGGAGGTCAGTGGTGCATAGTGGGGATGCTGCAGAAATTCAGCCTAGGGTATGTCAACTCCACCTATGTTTTTCTCATAGCTGGAGAGGCGGATCATAAGTTGACTTTTTCCAGAAGCATATAACCAGCCTTAATCTAGCAAGCCCAGCTAAGGCTGTCACTGAAGGCCTGGTGTCATGGGCTAGCAAGCTAAGTGCATACCCAGGCTGCCTGAACATGAGCATCTAGCCACGCTGCCACGTGTTCATTGCCGCTGTTGTGTGTGCTAGCCAGATAAATCAAATGCAGGTATGCTGAGTCACGCTACTGCCACCCCTGCACGGCCATAGTCGACGTACGCAGCGTCAACCCAGCTGCATCCTCAGCACGGTCCTCCTGAGTGCTGTGCAAGGGCAGGTCGGAACCAAACTCCTCACCCCAAACAACCCTGGACCAGAGCAGTCAAAATCCGCCTGTGGAGTTGGGTTTGAACTGTGCGACCAGCCCTCTCACCAGCCATTAGGTGCTCACGTTGGTTTTCTCCAAGCAGTGCGCATTACACTTCCACTGCAGGCAGGTCTCTGGGGCACTGAACTTGCCCATAACGAAGCCAGTCCGCCTTCAGCGTGGATGAACGCCTTGCACGGATGATTCAGCAGCTGTTTCCATCGCAAGTGCTTTGTTTCTTCAAGGAGTCGGCTGACTTGACAGCGGTGCCTATCGCTTTCCGGTGACGGGAGGCGGGGCGTCGCCGTTGATGAATTAATAAATCCATCTGCTGCGGAGCTGTTTCAGCGCATGTGGCTGCTGAGGTGGTGGGGCGGATTTCGTTTTAATGAATAGCTGCAACTTCTCAAGAATGCGCGGCCTGCTGCTATGGCAACCGGTTTTCTGCCTTTGTGGACAACTGCATGTAACAAGTTAACCCTTTGGAAGCTGGGGGGGGGCATCCCCCCCAAACTGTGCTAGACAATAGGTCTGAGCTGGTTTTACTGAAGCACTTTGTTAAAGCTCAGCAAGGTAAATATTGGAAGGCCTGCAAGGCGGATCAGATGCTTAGCTGGTAGCCAAGAGACCTAGGTTTTGCTACGTGTGCCTTGAGTGACATTGGGCAAGTCACCTCACCCCTCTGTGCCTTAGTTTCCCCAGGAGTCATCTTCTCACTGGGATGCTGCTATAATTAGCACTGGCTAAGTGCTTTGAGACCCTCCAACTGAAAGGGCAATAGAGACACACGGCATTGGATGGTTTTGACTTGCTTTACAAATGTGCGGCTACAACATCAAACCAGATCTGAGGGTACAGGTGAATAGCATGAAAGCATCAATCACTAAACCAGGGGCCCAAATGACAGAGCCCCATGAAAGTAAGAGAGTTGGGGACAGGTAACCCCTAAGGATCCTCCCTGGACTGATTTGACCTGCTCCCCAATACAAACTGTTTAAAGAGCTAAATAGACTCCATGAGGACCCTCTTTGTTAAGTGCTCAGTCATGTGTTGCCGACCGGCCTGCTAAGAGCTAAAAAGCCCTAAGCGTTAAAATCCTTTGAGCTGGGACAGGGTGAATGGCTGGAGGTACAGTGAGTGGCCAGCAGGACAGCTGGTGGAGAGGCGCAGTGAGCAGCCAGCACGGTGGCTGGCAGAGTGGCACAGCAAATCGGTGAACAGGAGGCCAGCGGGGGTGGCAAGCAGGTGGCCAGGAGTAGCTGTTCCCTATCTGGAGTATCCGACCCCCTCTACACCTCTGATCTCTACGTAGTGTAGTTAAGACATGGGCAGGTTAGCTGGAAAACAAGATCTGTATTGGGGATAACGCAACATGCAACGTAACAGCTTGGATGTTAGCACAGAGATATCACAGGGGATAAACCCCAAAGCCCAAACCCTTAAAAATGGGATTCTAAAATAACAGGGGACTATGCCCTGTCCTGTAGAAACTGGGACGACACAGCTGGGGGCACAGGAGCACCAGGAGCTGGAGTCTAGGAATCTCCAGACCGGTAAGTGGACTTCCCCGTGGTCTGATGGATTTTGTCTTCTCTTCTTGAGTCACCCTCCTGCGTGTGGAATGCAGACACACACACACCCCCCCACCGAACTGGTGTTGGGCGTGAAGCTAAGTTAAAAGGGTCCTTACCAGATGTTATCTCCACTGGCTCTAGCGATCAGCCAGGCTGGTTCTCTCTGCGAGGGTCGCTGTGCCTCACAGGCATGTCCTGTTTGCACTGCATCCAGAGACACAGCGCACTGTCAGAGTGCCAGATGCTCCCCTGTAGACATTCCAGTTGCTAGAAAGATTTGCTGCCCCAAGACACTCCCGTTTCCTGCCTTGCCCTCCATTTTGGCACCAAACCGCAAAAGGGTACCATTCGCCTGAGGAAGGGGCAGCAAGATGGAGGACGGGTTGTCCTTCTGCCAGTCCAGGATGGCGACTGCAATCGGAACGGTAACCACGCCAACTGTTGACATTTAAACAGACTTCCTCCAACAGAGCGGCCAACGAGCAGCCAGCAAGGCGGCTGGCAGAAAGGTGCATTGTCCAAGCCGCAGAGAGGAAGGTGCTTCTTTACCCGCCCCCTTCTCCCCGGGCAGGAGGTGAACTCTACAGATGCTCCTCTGAACTCTGGGTCTGCACCGACCAAGGACAGCAACAGTGAGTGGGATGCAGAGAGGGTTGGGCCTGTGGAAGGGACTTTTGGGTTGCTGGACCTGAGGGGAAAGGGACACTGCCCGTTACTTGCCGGGGAGGTCTTTTACTCCTGGTTTATGTTTATGAACTCTGTTTGCAGGGCTCACCCAAACTAACACCAAGTTACTTCCCACCTTCTATTTAAAGTCTCTTCTCTGCACTCTGACTCTGTGCTTGTGAGTGGAGGGAGGCAGCCAGGGATAGTGTGTAATTTGCCCAGGTTACAGGATGGGGGTTCTGGTTCTTGTGTGGCGGCAGCTCCCGTGTGTAATCTCGGGGTTGCCTGGCTGTGGGGGGTGGGACAGGCCTGGCACCTGGCTGGTGGGGGCACTGCTGTGCCGATCCGGTAAGTTTCTCTTGGACACCACTGGGTTAGATCTCTATTGATGGAGAAGCCGGGAATGGTACAGGAGAACTGCGACTCCTGTACTATGTGCTGAGCTGGCACCAACCAACATAGCACCCACACACCAAAGGCCTGAAGTACATGGGCCCCGAGAGTTGCTGTGGGCTTCTATAGTCTGAATGTTTCAGTCTGGATCTCAGCGGTCTGGAGCCAGGGCCCTGTTCCGGAGAGGAGCTCAGCTGGCAAGCAGTGGGACTGGCTCATCCCAGCTGAATGGCTTTGAGTGACTGAGGCTACTGAGTCCTCGCTAGGAGAGACACACCAGGGCTCCAGCAGCCTCAGCGTGCCCAGAAGCGGGCACAGTCTTGTCTCCTAGGGCTGTGATTTGGACTGAGAGAGGGCAAGTCAGCTGATGGAGGCCTGAGGGCCCCCAGGCTAGGTAGCACTCTGGCTATTACTTGATGTTCCACCATGTTGGCGTTCTTTCGCGTTAGAGATTAAACAGGACCTGGACGTAAAGCTATAAACTGACCGAAGTGCCGCAAGTTGTTCCCCCAGGCTGGTGATCACATCCGCCAGCCACCATGACCCTGGGCCCAAAGAGTTTGTGATTTAAATGCCATTGCCTGCTGTGGGCTCTGCCTGCGTGGTGCAGGCTCTGGGTGGGTGATGAAAGACACGCAGGCGGCGAAGCACACCGTATAGCTAGGCATATGACGCTCAACCTGTCCAGCTCTCAGAGCTGCATGCTACAATGGGCTGGTGAGCCACACAGCAGAGATAGACAGAGAGGTTATGATGCATAAGCCCCCTCTGATCACAGGGCTGTGGAGCAGAACTGGGAACGGCAGGTAGAATGAGGCACACAAGATGCCAAGAAAATGGATTTGCAAGAAATTGCGATCAAGCTCTCGCTTCAGGGCAGAGCGGTATTGACGTTTGTTAATAACACTGCAATGCATTTCCACAAAAGAGTTTCAGGTATTGCCCTGGGACCTGATCCAAAACCCATCAAATTCCCTGGCAAGTGCTGCCTTCAGTGGAGCTTAGATTAGCCTCATATTAGGCAATTTGACACAGCTCTCCTGTTTCCCACCCAGTAAAGCGGTGTGTTGCGTAAGGGGTCTGATTCTGAGCTCAGTGAAACAGGCATAAAATTAAGCTGGCTGAAAAATGCAGGGGAACAAAATGCAAGGAACAGTTTTGGCAACACTTTGTAAAAAAAAGAAAATAATGTTGCAATCTTATATAGTAAGAGCTCTGTCTGCGCCTCAGTCTGTCTGTCCAGGCAGGGTTCTACCATGCCCCTCTCCTCCTCCACGCAGTGCTGGCCCCAGCCCTGCCGCTGGCCAGCGCGGGGCCCAGCCCTCCAACAGTGCCCCCCTGCACAAGCCAGCTCAGAGCCTGGTCCAGTCCTCCAACTGAGCCCCCTTGCACTACGCCAGCCCCTTCGCCAGTCAGCCCAAAGCCTGGTCCAGCCCTCTGACGGAACCCCCCCACCCCTGCACCATGCCAGTCCCTCCCTCAGCCAGCACGGGACCCAGCCCAGCCCCCAAGGGAGCCGCCCCAGTCACCACAGGGCCAAGCCCAGCCCCCAACAGAGCATCTTCCCCAGCCAATGCAGGGCCCGGCCCCCTACACTTTGGATGTGCATTACACCAAGTTTCTGTCTAGAACTTTCTTCCAGCCCAACTTCCTCCTGCAAATGGAGCTGAACAAGGCCTCTGGTTGGGACTATCTGAGCTGCTCTGGCACCTCCAGTTGGAAAAGCCGCTGTCCTTTTTTGTGCAATACACGGACGTACTTGTTTAAAAAAAACCACCACCAGCAGAGGTTTTCAGAAGTTCGGAGGTGCTCTAGGTATAAAACTGGAGTAACTCGGGGTGCTCTAGGAACTCGGTGCTTCTGCAAACCCGTCCCCAAGTAAACAACAGTTTGGCCTCAGATCTTTAGGTTGGGAGCCCCAGGGCACTTTCTCCACCTGCCAGTTAACCCAGTATATTAGTGCAAGAAGAATAATTCTTGGAGACAACAGCAAGCCCCTGGAGTGAAACTTGTTCCTGCACATGGCAATGTCTGAGTGCAGCAGGCAGCTGGTTGGGGAATATTCTAGCAAAGGGTTTAGAAAACGGTTCTTTTCCTGGGAGGGGGATCGGGCTGATTTGGAGTCACATGTCTCCAGCAGCATGAGGCCAGGGGCCAGAAGCCAGGTTAGACTCGGTGCCCGAGCTGATGGAAATGTCCAGAAATCAAGCCCGTTGGAGCAGAGTCACCAACCCACCCCTGAGGGATAGCGGCATCTAGCTATTCACAAGCTTAGATATCTATTGGTATCCATTTATTCTGCTCTTAAACCCCTCTGGTGTGCCCCTCCAAACTCATTCAGTGTTCCTTGGCATGTGGCCTTTGCAGGTGCTGCTGATCAAGGACACTGGCCACCAGGTGTTAGAGCTGCCCCAGAATGTATCATACCAGTCAACCCCCCTCTCGTCTGGCAGACTCAGGACCTGATCTGTGACTGATGAGAGAATTTGCTGGACTACGGAAGGTCAGTATTACCTAGCACATTACCAACACTTCCCCTGCTTATTGGGCTCTGAGAAGACATTCAGGGGTAGATTACAGCTAAAAAACAGCCCAGAACACTGAGAGCCAGGCCTAGTGGCTGGAAACAAACTTTATGGGACCACAGGAAACTTGGTGACACCCATGAGAAGTGTTCGTCTGGCTGTGTCAGACTACTAGGGTGATCGTCCATCCCATTTTTTTCCCCCCAGGACACTCCCTTATTGAAGCTGTCTCTCAGGCATCCTGCCTTTTTTAAGAAAATGGGCAAATTAGCCCATATTTTGTAGGGCTCCTGTTCCCCACCCCCCCCCACACCTGGTGTCTTGGGGCTGCAGCGCCCTCATTGCCAGCGAGCTCCACCAGAGGGCAGCTGCCTTGTTCCCTGTGCCTTGGGCCAGCATCTCCTGCCTTGGGGCGCTCCTCCATAGGGCAGCTGCCCCACTCCCCAGTGCCTCACAGCAGCAGCCCCTCCCCTACTGCCGGCGACCTCTGCCACAAGGCGTCTGCCTTGTTCCCTGGCATCCCACACTAGGGGAGACAGCGCCTGCTGCCAGGGAGCCCTTCAAGGGGTGGAAGCTTCATTCCCAGTAGCCTGCTATGTGGAAGCGCTACCATGGGGCAGCTGCCCCGTTCCCCGGTACAGCAGCCCCTGCTACCAGAAACTCCTGCCTGCTGCAAGGAGGTTGCCCCCGCCCCCCAGCCTCTGCTCCCCCTCATCAGGAGACTGCAGCAACCTCCGTTGCTGAGGAGCCTTCACATGGGATAGGCGCCCCCATCCCTGGAGGCCAGTGGCCCCTCTTTGCCGTCTGTTCTCCCCACACCCGTAACAGCCTTTCAGCAGTTATCGGAGCCCCTCCCAGTTCTTCAGCTAAGCCACCTCACTCACACCTGCCAGGCCTGGTTTATGGTCTGGCGCAGCCCCTGCTCCCCAGCTGGGGATGGGAATTGATTGCACGGTCTGATTGCTATTGTAACACTTGTGCTCCAGCCCCATAGCAAAGCCCTCAGCACTTGTGTACAGTGAAAGGGGCTTTTGTGAGACATACAGGCAGAAGTGGGGCAAGTACCCCCAAAGTTACTTGAGTAAAAGTGCAGCTGCTTTCACTTCTGGATACTTGAGTATAATCAAGATGTGACACGCGTCTGTGTTTCCATGTGTGTCCTTTTACTCAAGTAGTTTTCTGGGGCGGGGGGGGGGCACCAGTGACTTGTACTTGAGTTGAAATACAGCTTTTGTACTTACGTGACTTTGGGGATACTTCTTCCACCTCTGCATACAACTGCCGAGTGTTCGCACAAGTAGGTGCTCAGTCAGTACTGCTAAATAGCAGCTTACCTGTCCCCTCAGTGGGAGCAGGATCTCACCACCCTTTGCAGGCATCAGTAATGCACTGGGTTTCTGGCATAGGCTCTGCTAAGGGGGCTCTTGTTCAGCCTCACGGGCTCAGGTGAACAGCTAGTGGAGGCAGCACTGCTCAGGTTTTTTGCCCCAGAGGACAAAGACTTCACAACACAGCTTTACTAACGTGAGAGGGTGTACTTCCTCAGGGCTAGTGCTTGCACAGGCCCCAATGAAGAAAGAGCCGCATGAAAATATTTGAGCGGTGGCTTGGCCGACCAAAGAACCAGCTCAGCAGCGTGTCTGCAGACAGCCCGCCTTCGCCGGGATGACGCATGGCTTTGGCCAGGCTGGCACTCGTTGGCAGAAGTGGCGCAAATGTTCCACGCAAAAGCTCCAGCAATTCTTCCACCTCTTGTACTTGTTAGGCTGGATAAGGCTGTGCTGGGGACCCCAACAAGATAGTCCCTCTAGTTCGTGTCACTGCCTGCCAGCATCTATCATCTGGTTGACCAATTACGTTAACCAATAACGAGAAAAGCAAGGATTGTGTAAACCAAACAGAAAACCCTTTATTAAGAAGTAAGGGTGTACAATGACTAGAGAGCGAAAGAAAGCTAAATAATAACCTAAACACTCTTGATCATAGCAATCAGTTCCCAAATTACTATGCACATAAGTTTATATTCACCCTTCTTCAAGGTTCCTGATGGTTGCCCAGGACCTCCCACCGTTGGACTAATTGTAAGTCCTTTGGGAAGAACTCGGGGGCAATCCCTTGATGGTGAGTAGAGTAGATGGTATGTTGGTCTCTGGTGTCTGTAGTGCCGATGTCTCCGGTGACAACGAGCGATGGCCCTTGCCGTGAGTCCTGCGGCGTTAGGTCTTGATGCTGGTAGAAGCCTGCGCCACTCAGATGGGCAGCCCTTGCTAAAGGCTAGATGCTGTCCTTATACTGTCTTTGTGGTGGGAAAACTGCCATCATCAAGCCCCTGCCAGGAGACCCTGTAGGAAGCTCCTGAGGTGATTTAGAAAAGGTGGGAAAAAACCTGCTGTATCAGGATGACTCAGCAAGTTTTGACCTTCCATTTTGGGATCCATTTTAAGATAAGGGCTTCAGTTTAAACACGTGACCATCCTCCATTTTGAGGCGTTATTTATAATATGGGTGTATGGCTTTTCACTCCCAACACACTTTCCGAAACACACCCCCCACCCCCGGGTTTTGGGATTCCGAGTGTGGCTTTTACCCGGGCATTGACATCGTGCACGATTGCTGGGCTCCAGCTAGCCCTTTTCCATTGGCTTAGGTTTAGTTTAAAAAAAATTATCCTTTGCCATAGACCCCCGAGGACTTCTGTGAGAGAATAGGGCAGCTTATAAAGCCAGGGCGGGAGACAGTTTATCTTTGTGTTGTTCCTGGTACTAAAACAGCAATTAGCAAGTGAAAAAAACCTGAGCCCTTGGGGTCCTGCACTTCTGTAGCATTTGGATCTCAATGCCTTGCACAGACTGTAAGAAGGCGATTTCATCTGGGCCCTCTGTGAGGATTCCTTAATCACTCGACGAGCTATAAAAGCTCCCTGCTCCCGTAACATCTCCTTGAGTTTACTTCCCATAAGCACAGCACGATAAATGGACCTTGGCCCTAGTCCAGCTTGGCTGTGTGACAGCATTTATGTAAGCAGACTAGCTCCCACGTGGGCAGTAGGTTTGAGCCTTAGTATTTAAAGCTGTGCCCTTGCCATTTGAACAACAGCAGCAATTCTGTTACCTAGACTCTTGTCCTGTCCTGTTCTGCCCGACTGGGTTGCTCCGGACCTGCTGCGTAACATTGGTATGGAGCAGACCTCAGGGCTACGGCTACCCAGCCAAGTTATTGTGAAATAACAGAGTGTGCACAGCCTAGATGACACTGTTGAAATAAATTCAAAAGAGTGGCCGCGTTATTTCAAACTTGGCAAACCTCATTTCACGAGGAATAGCGCCTATTTAGAAACAGGTGCTGTTAAGAGAGGGGATAGTGGTTATTTGCATACAACTAAGTGCTAGGCGTGCAGGTGATGTAATCTGAAATTGCTAAGTGCTATTTCGAAATACATGTGTGTGTGTAGCTGCCCTATTTCGAAGTAACTATTCTGGAACATCTTATTTTGGAATAGGGCTGCTGCGTAGACATAGCCAAGTACAGCTAAAGCCTATTAACTCTGGCAGGACCCAGGATCTGGAATTAAAACACACAGGAGGTTTAGACTGACAAGTCACACACAAACTTGAAAAGCATTCAACAAACTCATCCAAGCACCACGTCTTAACTAACTTTTCTTTTAGTAAGGAATCCAAGATGTTCTGAGAGAAGACACACCCATCTCCCTTCTGAAAGAAAATTAATGCCAGCCAAACTTTAATGACATTTCTTCACAACAACATTACACTTCAAGTTAGCAAACAGACGTCCCTTTGGCATGGAAACAGTCCTTGACAGTCTGACAGGAACATAAATAAGGCCATCTGTAAATCAAAATCAAGAAGGAGGAATCTCAGACTGAAGAGACCCGACTTACATACACACTCAACAAAATCCAACTGGAAAGTAGAGAGGAGCTAATCTGGTAAAACGCTGCTGAATTGGCTTAGTGTTTATAAAACACAAGGAAGAGAGTTACACACATCCCAAAAAAAGCACCTTCCTGATGGGATCCATTCTCTGTCTTCCCCTTATAGGCAACTGATAATGGCTTGTTGACAGCTTCAGTGGGTTCGGAGGTTTCAAAACCCTGGAGCACTCAGCTGTTTCTGCCCAGCCAGGTATTTATCCCATGCCTAGTGTGGTGCAAATCACAGAGTTTTCATTCCCTGCCATCGGTCCTTACTCCAAGACAGTCAAGGCTCATACGAGTTATATTCCATCTCTCCCCCTATGGGCTATAATGCTGAAAAGACCATTTCCTCCTTAAAAGCCTGTCCTAGCCTGAAGGTGAGCTCATCTTTTATACCACAATGTGCCCATTTCCTCCTGGGCATAATGCCACTAACTTCTCTAGAGCTACAGCTGAGATGGAGTTGCCCTCTTGCATTAATGACTCCTGATCAGCAGGCAGCGTACACACGCTGCCACCCATGGCAGATTGCAGTGATCTATGTCAGTGTCTCTCAACCTTCTGTATTCAGTACCCCTTTTAAAAATTCTAAGTACCCCCCAGACTTCTCGCATATACCCCAAGGGTACTGTACCACTGGTTGAGAAACACGGTACCAAGATAATCTGAGGTCTTGAAACAAGTGCTATTCAGCCTTTCCAGATTACTGTACTCCTTGCAGGAGTCAGATTTGTATTCCATACCACCAAGTTATACCTCACTTAAAAACTTCTTACAAAAACATGCAAAAAATCACAGAAGACAACTACTGAAAACTTGGTGACTTCCTACCATCTTATTATCAAATAAATGAATTGGAGCAGAAATATTGGACTTACATTTCAGCATAATGCATATATAGCAGTAGAAACAAGTCCCTGTCTGAATGGACTTTTAGTGTACTGACTTTACTAGTGTTTTTAGGTAGCCTGTTGTAAAACTAGTCAAATGTCTAAATGAGTTGATGTACCCCCTGGAAGACCTCGGTGTACCCCTGAGGGTACATGTACCCCTGGTTGAGGAACACTGATCTAAGGAAGCTCTTCTGTCATTACTAGGTTGCTTCAGTTAACTGTTGAAGAATTTCACTCCTGTTGTGTAAAGTTAATGATGATTTTCTGTCCTGAGGCAACTGTCAAGTCCTAAGAAACCTCATGGATCTAGTGCAAGAGTCTGACTGCTATTGTCTATTTTTAACCTCCCTGGAAGCTGAGACCATCCCACAAAACAGTTGCAATGTGTCCCGGTTACTCCAGCAGTCAGCATCACAGAGACGGACACAATCGGGGTTGATTTTTCTGACCTATTCCAAGGTCAGCACGGGATTTCCTCTCCGTGAATGAGGTATTTTCCATTGCACTTGCCGACCTAACAGTAGGCAAAAATGGGCACATCACAAGCGGATGGCAGCCAGTGTTGCTTGCTGGTATAGCCTATGAATGCCTTGCTGGGATCCATTCTGTACCAAGGAGAAATGGGGTTAAGTACGGAACTGACACGTGCCATCAATAAGCCAAGCACCCAAACGCTGGTATTTCTTCCACGGGAGGTCAGATTCAAATGCACTCACACCATTTTTTTTTTTTAAATAAAGAGCTTATAAAACAACTTTTCAATATTAAAAATAAATTAACACACACCCAGGCACTGATCCCACAGTGAGTTTGCAGCATTTTGTATGGTACGTACAAGCAACCCAAAACGAGAGTCGCAGAAGTAGCCTCGAAACTTAAGCTCAAGGAGGTCATTTTCTATTCAGTCTGTCTTCAGAGACTGAAAGCGTTGTCCAGTTCTTGGGAATGTTACAACAAGCCAGGAGCTGCAATAATACGTGCCTCCCTTCCGTGGGGACGTCTTCGCATAATGTAACTGACAAGACAGAGCCAACGTTACAGGTACAAACCCCAAATACTTCAGCACTAAAAGAAACACTTAAAAAAATATATATATCAGAAGCCTTTCAGTTCTTTGTGAGCTAAATTTATCTCCATGAGCGTGTGCCCTCAATCACAGAGCTGCTGCTCTGCATTTCTTCTGTAAATTACAGAAGATGGCTTGAAACTAGCTTGGAAAAAGCTATGACGTACATTGTGCTTCCCTCTCCCTACCCTGCAGTGTTCCCGGTGTCTGAAGGGGTTGTAGCAACCAGACACTTATTCTTAATACTGATTACTATTTCTGTTAGAGCCTAGGCAGCCTAAGCCTCAAGCAGAGCCCACTGTTGATAAGGAAGTCAGCTGGACACAGTCAGTTAAGAAACAAGGCGAAACACAGGCTGCCCAAGCAATGTGGTTGCGCTTGGAACTGAAGCCGCAATGCTGTAGCCACTTATGACACAGGATAACTTACTTCCCAGACAACAAGAAGTCCTGTGGCACCTTGTAGACTAACAGATAATTTGGAGCATAAGATTTCATGGGCAAAGACCCGCTTCGTCACATGCACGAGTGAGGGAATTTCAGAGGAGGGTATAAAGAGGGAGTCTCAGTCCTGTTTAAATCCAGGTCTAGGATGGACAGCAGTGGTCTACATGTGCTTCCACTGCTGCCCATGGGCAAATTCCCATTAACTTCAATGGGACCAGACGTGGAGTAACACCGAGCATGGGGAACCAGCTCACCCTATTTACACATAGTTACTCGTGCGTAAGCATGTGGCAGATTGGGGCCCAGGTGCCCCCAGACTTGTGCGTTCTAGGGAGCCCCAAACACAGGCTCTCAGAGGTCAGGTTTCCACTAGGCAGTAAAAATAGATTTTAAATACGCCAGTCTAGCCATGAGAACTGCTGGAGCCAACGTACCCAACCATCCATTTTTGCAGCTGTCCACACAGCACACGGACGTGCTAAAGTGAACCGTTATGACGGGGCTGGTGCTCTCTGGGGCTCCCAGTGATTGAGAGGGGTAAGAGAAGATGACAGGAGAAATCTGGAATGGAGGTGCAGACACCTTTGGAAATCTTCCCAGGCCTGCAGTGGTTCTATCATAACGGTGACCTTTCCCAGATCCTCAAGGGTATGGCTAGACTATGCAGAAGATCAGCCTGGGCAGGGTCAGTCTTCCAGAGTTTGATTTCATGCACCTGGCAGTTTGATTTCGCATGTCTCTCTCCGGCGTCAGCAGTTGACCCCTGTGCTCCTCGATATCGGGAGGAGTAGGGGAGCGGTTTCTCCCATCAACCTCCCTCTGTGAAGACGCCCAGGTAAATCGATTGCAGGTAAGTCTATCCTAGGCAGGCAATTGCCACAGCTGGACTTGAACTAGGCACAAACCAGAAACCAAACTGTGCTCATAGCCAATCCAGCCTGGATCAGTGCCAAAACAGCAACAATTGGCCAAAGGAGTGAACGCAGGCGGATATTTTTAACGGTCCTGTTTCATACAAGCCGAGGAGGGCTGGGCAGAACGGACGTAAAACAGGTTCCCAGCCGCATCATGGAAAGGGGCAGGAGTTCCCAAGGCCCCAGAGAGTGATCAAAACAACTGATTTTTAGTGTCATGCTTCTCCCTAATCTGATTTCAGCAGCTGCTAGCTCCCAAACCGAGGGAGAAACCCCTCTGGAAGCACCGACCCCAGTGGCTCCGGCACTGCGCTGCTGACTCCGGCAGCTCACGGGACGTCAGACAGCTGGATAATTTGAGGAAGGTGGCTCTAGAGGAGTCACTGTCAGAACCCCTAAGCGTGTCCCTTTGGAGCGCTGGTGCTGGACCAGCAAGCGCCTGGGCCCTGGGAAAGTCAATTACTGTGTTGACATTTGGACGCAAAACCCCATTGGCTCAGAAGAATTCATGTTCTCCAAGGTGCCGTGAAGCCCAGGACAGGCCAGGTGACCCAGTGTCCTGACTTTATAGGACCAGCCCTGATATTCAGGGCTTTTTCTTACTTATGTGCCTATTACTCCCCACCCTCCATCCCTATTTCTCGCACTTCCCGTCCAGTCACCCTAGGATCAGGCAAAGAACTTGGATGGAGGAGGAGGGACCTACATCCAGAGGCAGAGTTAAAAAACCAACTGTCTGCGCTCCCACTGACGGAAAGACAAGACTCAGCAACCCACCGGGTCGCAGCCGCAGCTGGGCACATGATCCCAGACAGGCAGAGTTCCCCATCCCACTGACAGATCAGCAGCATGTGACTGGGTTTCAGGCGTCACCGCAGCCAAGCTGGTTTCAGAGATGGCTTAGTGTTTCCAGAGGAGCCTTCCCCAACTCCCACCCTCTTCCCTGGTGCCTTGGTCACAGTTTGTGGCTCCTCTGGCTGTCCAGCCATTCTCGCCTCAGCTCGGTGATCTCTCTGCCGTACCAGCCGTGGAGCTTGGAGAAACACACTGTGCCTGGGCACACCGGGCTCTCCGCCCCCAGGGCCCCAGTGCCACAGGTACTGCCCGATGAGGAGCGTCTGCGAGGCGGCAAAGGGGGTGGCTTCAGGCTTCCCTCGTGGCTGCTGCCCATGGATGTCCGCATGCTCCCCAAGTCAGCAAGGCCCCCAGGGCTGTCCCCCGCTGACGGGGTATCCCTGCCTTGAGTATTATTCCACACCGCACAGCCGTTCTCTTTCAGGGGGGCGCACGGCGGTGCCAGGAGTCTTTCCGGAGCAGATGTGGGGTCCGAGCTGAGAGCTGGTCTGATTTTCCGGTAAATCGGGGACCTCCTTTGGACACTGCGGCTCCCAGCCGGGCCCCACTGCATTTCCTCCAACTGCTTCTCCAGCTCCTTCACCACCAGGCGCATGTAGTCAAAGCTGGCGCGCGACAGGGACTTCACCCAGGCCTCCATGGCAGCCTGGCTCTCGGCCACCAGGATGTACGTGCGTGACTTGGCGCAGTCGAACTTGATGGCGAAGGCGAACTCCTCGGCGGCCTCGCAGAGCTCCACCGTGCAGCCCTCCAAGACTATCACGCCCACCGGCTCCCGGCTCTCCCGCTCCTCGAAGTAGAAGAGCATGTTGCCCTTCAGCACGAACCAGCGGCGGTGGTAGGCCGTGTTCCTCTCACCCTTCTTGAAGAGGAAGCCGGCATTGTCGGTGGGGGAGTCACAGGTGGCGTAGAAGGCCAGGCTCCGCTCGTTCAGCTTCATGGCCTAGACAGGGAGAGAGATTTGTATGGAACTGGAGGCCAGGATCTGCCATGATCGCCGAGCTCCGACCAAAGACCAGGCAGCCAGCATGACTCTACTGTCTCCGTGAGGCCCTAGCTCAGAATGACTCCCAGGGTGTGTCTACACAGCCAAGTTATTTTGGAATAACGGCCACTCTCCTGAAATCACTTTGCGAACGTCTACGCAGCCAAACCGCTATTTCGAAATTATTATTATTATTACGGCTTATTTCAAATTCCGTAAACTTCATTCTACGAGGAATAGCCCCGATTCTGAAACAGGTATTTCAGAACCAGGACTGTATTTTGAAATAAGATATTCTGGAACAGCTTATTCTAAAAAAACACTGCGGTGTAGATGTAGCCTAGTGCAGCTGAGTGCTTCTAGGTGCCAATCCAAAATAGGCTCTTTTGTGTGTGGACACACTATTTTGGAATAAGTTTTGCATATTTTGGGGCTTCCCTGTTGTGTGGACATGGTATTCCAGAATAAGTTATTCCAGAATAACATTGTACGGTAGACATACCCCCAGGGCCCTCACTGGAAAGTGACAGCCTGTAGCAACGAGTGAGAACCCCCTAACAAAGAGATATGCGGGGCAGGGGGATACTATACACAGAGCCCCTACCCCTTTGTCCTGGTTCTCCCTCACTGGCTGCCCCCTTTTCCCAGGGAGGAGGGATTCAGAGCCCAGAGAGGGGGACGCCAGAAACTTGGCAGCACTGACTTGCGTACAGAAGACCCATGGGAGGGGAGGACTATTAAGAACAGGAACAGCCACTGCTGGGTCAGGCCAGGTGTCCTGTCTTTCAATGGTGGCCAGTGCCAGACACTTCCAAGAGAGTGGACAGGACAGTCCCAACTTCTGGCTGCCAGCGGTTAGGGACATCTGGGGCATGGGGCTGCGGCCCCAACCAGCTTGGCTAACAGCTCCTGAAGGGCTTGTTGTCCATGCTGTGTAGTTGCAGAGGGCCACCTGGGGGAGAGGGGTTCTGACCTGGGCCCTGGAGTGAAGGAGGAGTCAGTGGGGCTACCTGCGACTGGAGCTGGCTTTGGAGGAGGACCTACAGCTAATCAGTACTGGTGCGCTGAGATGCTCTGGAATTACTCCCAGGCTCCGTAACTGTCTTCAGTGCCGCTCAGCAGGGGAGCCAGCCGTGGAAGAGCCCTGGAGGCCATGCGCCCGCACCACCCCAGAGCTCTGCCCCGATCATGTCATCAAGCCGGTGGGAAGGAGAAGGGCAGATATTGCTCCAGCAACAGGGTGCCATGAAACCGTACCCCAGCGTAATGCAGAGCCTGCTCTTCCCAGGGGCTTCCACTGGAGCTCTGGGAGCTCGGCGCTGTCAGGAGAGCCAGGCTCAAAGCGGGCCGCCCTGGGGCGGAGCACAGAGGTGGAGGAAACTTGAGCACCAAGCAGCTATTGAGATGGGTTGGCATTTGAAGGGGAAGGCAGAAGGGACTGGAAAGAAGGGCAAACAGAGGGCAGACCAGGGCAGAACCAAGAGGGGGCAGGAGCAGATGGGGGGAAAAGAAGGAATGAAGCAGCTTTCCTGTTGTCCAACACGGTGGCACTCAGGGACCCCAGACAACATCTGGCCAACCTAATCCTGCTGCAAACACACACTTCTCCCAGCCCCGTCAACCCCTGGGTGGTCCTTTGTAAACAAGGAGTTGACCTCAGCTCAGCTTCCTCGCCCTTGGCCCAGAGGTCCATGGGAGGGGGTACATTTTGGCTGTTGGGAAGGGGAGCCCAGAGGGAAGAATGTCTCTGGACGAGTGACCTGCGGCTGGGAGCACTGTCTCCGCAGACAGCAAAGCCGGTTTCTTTGCTCCGGGGGTGGCCCTGCTCAGTGCAACTGGCTTCTGCTTTCTTTGGCCCCGGTTTGCTATGCAGGTCACTGGGCCCGCGTTCTGCTCCTGGCTCTTTGCATTTCCATGAGGACCCAGTGGGCTGGTTTCGTTTTGTTCACTTGCCCGGTCCTTATGGTTCTCAGGGCCTTTCAGGGAACCCCTGTGTAAAACTCTTCCAAGGGGAGTGCCACTTCTTTCCAAAGCTGACAACTTTCCCCTTAGTCACAGGCCCTATCTAATGCAATTCATCATGCATGGTCGAAGAGCAATTCCTAAATCACACTTACCCGGTATTAATTACCTTGAACTATGCAGCACCCAGCTGGCCTGGCACTGCCAATTGGGTTCCTAGCGCCAGTCAAGTGCTGCCCCCAGCAGTGGAGACCAGGAACATACAGGGGGACTGCGTACGCTGGGGGTATTGGTTACCCCAGTCAGCCAGTCTGCTGCTCCCATCCAAGTCCTACTGGAGCTAATCAGCGCATCCGAGATGCTGCTGTTTTGCAAGCTGGCAGTAGTTATGTAGTCGCAGCGTATCCAACAACCCAGCCTGGCAGGCTCCCAGGAGCCTGAGCAACTCCTCAGCTGCTGCAGACGTTGCCACCGCTCGCTCTGGTTAGCGGTCCTTGCTGCTCCTCGGGGACAAGGAGGGAGAAGAGCATCTACCACTAACTGACCGTGCAGCTCCAGGGCAGTCCCTGTACTGCCCTCCCAGTGCTCCCATCTGGCAAAGCGGAATGGTGGGCCCTAGTCTGCTGGGAGATGTAGAGATGCAGAGCCTTGCTAGTAGCAGCCTTGGGATTCAGGAGGCCTCACTCTGCCCATGGAGGTGGTTTCATTGATTTCCATGGGAGCATTTCCAAGCTTTCATACATGATGTATAATTCACTGAAACCAGAGCTGTCACAGCTTCCCCAGCCTCAGTGCCCACCCCCACAATTCCACCCGCTGGATGGCTGAAACGGAACTCCAATCCCCACAGTGTCCTGCCATCCTTCTAGGGGCCAGTCGAGAAGCCGACCGTCAGCTCAGTCTTGGGTTTTAGCTGTCGGGTGCGGGGCAGAGACCTGCCACTAGCCTCTGAAACATCTGCAACGTCTCACCTCACAGGTCCCCCCAGCTTCTGCCCCTTTGAACAGAAAGTGACTGTCACCGGTGCCTACGTCCTCTCCCAAGCAAGGAAGCATCTCTAACCCAGCAGGTTGGGACACATGTTCCCTCCATGGGGAAGGCCGGGAGAATCGCTCAGCCCAGCCTAGAGCAGCAGGAGCTTCTAAAGGAGGTTTAACAACCCTTTCTGCGTTGCTTCCTTTCTGGTCTGAGTCTGTGTTCGTTACGGACGACAAGTGTTTTCACTCTGTCATGCCGCTGTCATTGTTCTCAGCGGCCGGCGTGTCACCGGCTGGGAGGTAACAGGAGCAGTGGCCCTTCACATGTTGGTTTGCCCTCTGACTTCTAAAAGGTCTATCTGCTCCCATAGGTCTTCCACTGCCCTCTCACTTTTGCAGGGTAGAATCTCTCCCCCTCCTGCCCCCCCCATTCAATTTTTTCTGCTCAGCACCACAACAGCCACAAGGCAATGGGTCTATAAATAGAACACTGCTCTTAACTTCTGCTTCCTCAATAATATTGTGAGCACCTCCAGCACAAAGGACTCCAAGGACTTTGCAAGCATTCACTGATCTGGGGGGCTGACATCTACTAGCCCCGGCTGACAGCCGGGAAACCCAGCACGCCACGTTTTCAGAAAAGCATCCATGAACCTTGGGAATTCTGGGTCCCTGAGTGGGAGCAGCTGGCGGCTGATTTCGCAGAGGCGCAAAGCAACCGCAGCTACACTTCATTGGGGCCAAGGGGGAACCCAAACCTGACACCAATGGGTTTGGCGACGAGTCTCAAGGAAATACAATGAGTCAGTTTCTGAACCCAGACAAGAGTCCAGATGTCCTTTCTCTGTCCTTTGACCACGGGACACCCCTTCTCCCTCAAAGACCATTTCTGCCAAACTCTAGGCCTCATTTAAACCTATGCCCGCCCTAAACCGCTTGGGTACGTGTGAGTCATGTCACTCCCGCCTCCTCTAACAACAGAGAAGAGTGAATGGGAGGAGGGGTTGACCCAGAGACACCTCCCCACCCCCAGCACAAGGGCCGATGTTTACAGTCCCACGTGGGCTGGACCTGGCGAGGGCCATGGAGGAAGTCCCAGGGACTGCAGTCGGCTTCACAGCCTCCATTGACCTGGCACGTGGAGGGGCCCTTGCTGGCCGCTGAACGCGCCAGGACGTCCGTGCGGGCTTCTCGGCTGCTGGCAAGGGGCCAGCTCGCGTAGGGCGACAGGGAAATAGCCGGGAGCTGTAACCCGACGGCCGAGCAGCTGGTTCCGGGGTGTTGAGAAGGGCTGGGGCAGCACCCAACGCAGGTCCCCCAGCGGGCGGGGGGGTCCTGCCCCAGGACCGCCTCCGAGCACTCCTGGAGGCTGCGTCCCGCTCCCCGGGGCAAGGCAGACAGGCCCCCGCACCTCGCCCTCCCCGGGGCGGGAGGCAGGCGGGCGAGTGGGCCGGCGGGGTGGGGTCAGCCCAGCCAGCCGGGGAGAGGGGAGGGACCCGCCGGGGAAGAGGCTCCAGCCCGCCTCGGAGAGCCCAGCCCAGCCCAGCCCAGCCCCGGGGGCCGCTTGGCGCAGGCGGCCCATCCCCGTGGCCTCGCGCCCGGCCCGGCCCCCGCAGCCTCCCACCGCGCTGGCGGCCCCGATCCCCCAGCCCGGCCTTACTTCGGCTGTGCCCCGCTCCTTTGTTCCCGGCCGGGGCTGGCTCCTCCTCCGCGGGCTGGCCCGGCGGAGCGACCGCGAGCGCTCCGGCCGCTCTTAAAGGGCTAGCCCGGCCCTCGCCCCCGCCTCCAGCCAGCTGGGGGCGCGGCCCCTGCTCCTGCCCCCCATCCCGCCCCGCCCGTGGGGGTTGCGGAGCGGCGAGGGGCGTGTCCATACGCCTGGGGAACCTCCCCCCGCATGGAGCCCCACCCCCTCCCGGCCGCACCCCCGGTGCCCGGGGGACCCCCGGCAGCCCGAGTCCTGCTGAGCCGGGGGTGAGGTAGGCCCTTCACTGGGCTGTGTGGACGCAGGGGACTGGGGGGGGGGGTCCTTCAGCCGGGGGGGGGGACCTGGGGCCAGACGCACCCTAAGGCCCTGGTTCTCGCCCAGGGGTGCTGGACCCGGGGCAGAGCCCTTCCGGCATGGCCTGAATCAGGGCAGCCACCCCCGGGCCTTGCAGCGGCTGCTCCCACCATCCTATGGACAGGAGGGACCTGGGGGATCATGGGGCCTGGACAGCAAGAAGAGCAGGGCTCAGCTCCCCCCACCACCACCCTCATATGGGCACTGGGTGCCAGAGCAGCCCAGCAGCCTGCTCGGCTCTGCCATGCCGCCCTCCGGGCTCAGCCTGCTGCTGGGAGGGCGAATCAGCCCTGTGTGCTGGGATTTCTGTAGGGGAGTGCTTTGTTTATCAATGTGGACCACCACCAACTCCAGCGGGCCCTGCCTGCGCCTGCTACCCTGGCTCTCCCGCCAACCCTGTGCCTCCACCCATAGCACAGTAATAAAGGTTTTACAGAGTGCGGGATTGTGTACTATTGTAAGCGAAAAACAAAAGTCCAGTTTTCATCCCCCACCCAGACCCCTGCCTCCTTCCTCTTGTCCCCCTTTTGGCCAAGATGGGAATTCCTTGTGTTCAGTTCAAGTTTTTCCTCAATGCAAGTGGAAAAGTACAGGAACCGAAATGGGTTGCGACATGGCCTTGGCAGCCACAGTTTGGGCCCACAGGACAAACAAGACTAGTCACAGGTTATTGATTTGATCACCAAGCCCTTCAGTTTCCAGAGCTTCAATAAAGGCCCTCTGTAGCACATTTAGCGTTAAACCCAGATGCGCACTTCATCTTTCTTTCACACACAGGAATGACACATGCACAAAAATAGGATATACACAGTCAGCAGATTGCAATATTAACATTGATATGTTAAATGAGGTATTTTTTTCCCACTCCTCTGAGTTATGCATAGTCATCAGCCAATTTGCATAAAGCATGTGGGGTGAGTGACGGGTGTGTGTCCTTAGCCAGGCTTTTAACAGGATACGGCAGCGTCCACCGTTTAAATGTACTCATACTGATGCAATCAGTATTTCATTGTGGCAGGATTCGTTAAATGGGGTATCGCTTGCGTGACGTTACACACTGCGCAATTGTCTGACAAACCCAGTGACTGACTTACCCTTCTTAAGAAGTCATCATGTACTGCATGTAGACATTGGTGCTGCTTTCACAAAATGAAAAGCCTTTTGCAGGTCCACCACAAGAACCTAATTTGCAATCAAACAATAAGGTGAAAATTAAGCCTTCCTCCTCACTCACATAAAAAGGAAATGCACAGCCAGTGAAGCCGAGACTATGATACACATGAGAGAAGTCAAGCAGGAGCCAAAGAATAAGGGTGACTTTGGTCCAGTGTTACAATCATGTAAATGTAGAGGTGTTATGGGGTGGACTAAGTCCTGACGCCCTCTAGAGGAGGTCAGAGCCCTTACCGCTCCCCATCCAAGTGAGGAGCAGACAAGAGGTCCTCCAAGGAAGATAGCGTGGCTGTTTTGGTGGCAGCCAATCAGGGCCCGGCAGGCCACTATAAAAGAAGCTGCTGGGCTGAGGCAAGGCAGCTCCATGTGGTTCAAGCCAGTTAGGTGTTTGTGTTGCCTGGGAGCTAAGTAGCATTTGGATGGCTCTGAGTGAATGCTGAGCTTTGACCTCAGCAAGACCCAGGTCCAGTGGCTGGAGACTGGCTACAAACCTGGTGAAGGTGCTGAGAGCAACCCGGACAGGGTGAATCAGCTTCCACCCATAGGACTCAGAAGGCAGAGGTCAAGACTATAGTGGGTACCCTCGGCTGCAGAGGGGTGCTTGAGGGCAGGCTGACCCTGTTATGATGGGTGTGAAAGTTGTCTTGTAGCCGAATGCACATAGGTTTTCTTTGTAGAAGGACAGTGGTGCACAGGAAAACTGGTTGAACCAGATTTCAGTCCAAAACTGCAGCTTTGTCAAAAATCTAAACATTTGGCAGGAATGTGTTGATTTGGCTGAAAAATTTAATGGGAATACAGTTGAAGTGAATGCTGTAAGTAGGTCAGAAGGACTACACTGAGTCAGACTCCTGGTTCTGCCAATGCAGCATCAGCTCAGTTGACAGTGGCCAGTGCCAGATGCTGCAGAGGGAATGAATGGAACAGGGAGATTACCGAGTGAGCCGTCTGCTGCTGGCCAATCCCAGCTCCTGGCCTGCCTCTGTTTGTTTCAGCAATGGCAGAACATTGTGGTTTGACCTTCAGAGTCAATATTTACTGTATTCATGTTTTGAGGGTCTGGAGCAGGAATAATTTGGAATGGTCAGCCTATGGGGAATTTGGGCCTTTTATGCTAATTAAATAAATAGCTTGGTACTCTAATCTGGAATGAAAATAGAAATTAGGATTTCCCACCACCCTAAACCTTCAGGCTGCAACAACACAGCTGTTGGTTTCCTTGGCAGCAAGCGCCTTTCCTCTCTGGAATGGAGAATAGGTTTTTGAAAGAACTGAATCAGCCCTGTTTGGTTTTTGTGTTGTTTTGTTGTTTTTTTTTTAACTCTTTTCTCCAAACAGGCTCTGGTTGCCCAGGCTGTAAGACTTACCTGCATTGTGCTTGACTCATCTTTTTTAGTTCCGCATAGAGAGGCCTATGCGAGCAGAGCATCATTTGGAGGGTGCTTTAAAAATCTTTTAATGCCCCTTTCCAAAATACCACCAAGTTTCACTTGAGTTCAATTTATCGCAGCTCCTGGGGCTAATCAAACTCTGTTTCAGTCCTCATGGATTCTAACCATTTCTGGACCTTGTTGGTACCAAACGTAATTGCCTCCCAGCATTCTCACCCCCTCAGGAACTGAAATTAGAGAAGGTTGGATAACAACTGAATTGGCAGGAAAGCAGCCTCTGCGTTCAATGGCTCACAGCACGAGCCCTGCAGTGCAAATTGATTCTCGCTGTCGAGTAGACCTGGCTGATTGCTAAGGGCTGAGTGTAAAGTCGTTCAAGCAGGTGTGCAGATCTGGCACCGGTGGTGCATGCCAAGTGTGGCCTGCTCAGCACTTGATTATTGGTGCTTCTTTCTTCCCTGCGAATGCCTTGCTGGCCCCAGTGTTGGATGTGAGGATTGAGGCGCTCCCTGCTCTGTGGCCTTTACAAACGATGGAGAGGGCAAAACGAGCCCCAGAGGAAGGAGTTAGGCGTGGAGGGGAGGAGGTGGACTGAGGTCAACCGCAAACTGCCTGCATGAGGTGTGTAGCGTTGATCTTGCTGGAAGAGGGCTTTGCTCATTGGCTCACAGGCCTGGGCACTGGTCCCAGAGGCCTGGTTTGAAACCAGTCTCGGCCTCTCTGCTCAGGGCTCTGTAGTACACCAGGCCTGGGGCAATGTCTATGTATGCAGCGGAGGCCTTAGCCGGAATCTGCTGTTTTTTGCCTCCTGGTTTGTCCGTGAGGCGCACCCACACCACTGTGAAACCTTCCGTCCCGTGACAGGCGGCCATGAGTGGTGTGAACATGCGCGGCCCAGCTGTGCGGGTTGGAACCGTATCGAGGCCTGGTGTCGCTGAGCCCAGCCCCAGGAACCGGAAAAGCCAACCCCGAGGTAAGCAAACCATCGGCAGCGCCCTGTCCGAAGTGAGGTGCTGGCCGGCGGCTGGCCAGCTGGCGAGTTAATTTGGCAGGTTCCCTCTTGCCTCTGGAGTTACCTGTTGTTTGTATTCCAGTGGCTCCTCAGCACCATCCTCCTGAGAGAGCTGTGCAAGGAGGCCATTTTCCACATCCCCCTTTGTTGCACTTGTCCTGCTTGCTTGGCCCTGGAAGGCAGTCGCAATCCAAGTTACAGCTGGCCTGGATGGGCCTCCTCTGGGCTGATTGCCACCTCAGGAAGGAGGCCATTGAAACCAGTCATAAACTGGGGGCAAAACTGGCCTGACTGAGACCAGAACCAAGTGACTCCCTAAAACTGCCCATGTGATTTGTATCAGAGAGGTTGCCGAGTTAGTCTGTCTCTTCAAAAACAAGTCCTGTGGCAGCTTTTAGAATAACAGGTATTTTGGAGCATAAGCTTTCATGGGCAAAGACCCGCTTCATCAGATGCAAAGACAAAGCAGGTCTTTGTCCATGAAAAGCTTATGCTCCAAAATGTCCCTTAGTCTATAAGGTGCCACAGGACTTCTGGTTGTTCATGTGACTTGTGTGTGCCAGCATGCACTGGCGCCTGTCTGTGTTTAATGCGCTAACCCCAGCCTTACCCCTTCTGCCTTCATTTCTTACTGGAAACAAAAATAAGCTTGGAGGGCTGAGGGGAAACCTGACCACGAGGCCAGCAATTTCTGAGTGAGGAAAGGCCTTCCTTCTTTGGGACCAAACCGTACATCCAGCATGCTTTTCTTTCCACCCAGGAGAGATTCATCCGCTGCCACCCAGCTGATTAGCAGAGTGTCCACAGCCAGCAGCATGTTTCTATTGGTGGTGCACGCGTTTGTGCACATAACAAAATTTATTCCGCACATGGGGATAAAAAAAATTAAACCATCGGTAGGAGCGAGGCTATCTCGGTCGTCACTTCTCCCTGGCTACCCCACCCAAGATGACCACTGGAAATTTCAAAGATTGAATGCGGGGTGGAGGGGAAGGCTTGGACCCTGATGGGAAGGCGGAAGGGAAGATATTACATATAACAAGTTTCTTAGTGTATTAGGCTTAGCTTGAGTGTTCTGTTTTCTTTTGCTTAGTAACCTAGTTTGTTCTGTCTGCTTATCTTACAATGTCTTTAATCCTCCCTTTTATACGTAGAGCAGGTCAGCATTTACCGGGAGGTCAGAGCTGTGCCGCTGGATCTCACGGAGATCGGTTTAGCAGGCCTAGTGAAGACCTGCTACACTGACTGCCAGTCACTCTCTCATCAACTGCGGGCCACACTCAGTGGCAGATTGAAGGGTGACAGTCCTGAAACAAAGAAACTTCAAAAATCAAAAGGAGAGAGAAATCGCTGAGCTGTAATTTATTTGCAAATTTGACTCCATTAACCAAAGATTAAACAGAGACTGGGAGTGGCTTGCACTTTACAAAAGGAGCTTCTCTGCCCTAGGTATTAACAGCTCCACAGTAATCTAATTCTTGACACACACACCCCTGCCCTCTACTCTCTGATTTGCTCACCTTGATAATTTATTTTCTGATTTGTCCACCTTGATTCCTGTTTTTTGTTCTCCGTGCCTTAAATGTTGAGTCTGTTCTGGTGTGGCTATGAGCTGAAGAAGTGGGTCTGTCCCACGAAAGCTCATCACCTAATAAATTATTTTGTTAGTCTTTAAAGTGCTACTTGACTGCTTTTTTGTTTTGATAGTATATAGATCTCCACATTAGACTGACAATGGGCCATATCCCCCGTCTTATCTGACCTGTTTTTTCCTCTCTTCATACCTACTACTAATAATGGGCTTTTTCCACCCTGACTGAATAGCCCTTGTTAGCTCTGGCCCTCCCTTTTACTGGGACCCCACTCTTTAAATACCCCTCTGAAACCGCCCCCGGCCACTCAAGCCTCTGATGAAGTGGGTCTTTGCCCACAAAAGCTTATGCTCCAAAATGTCTGTTAGTCTATAAGGTGCCACAGGAGTTCTTGTTGTCCTCGAAGCTACAGGCTAACCCGGCTACTTCTCTGATACAAATCCTCTTTCCTTATCCTCTGCAAAACTAGAAACAGCCAGTAGATGGCACCAAAAGCTCACCTTTAGCTTGCTGCCGCATTCTTTTATAACTGCTGGGCAGAGAGAAGATTATATCATGCCTCTGCTGTGGCCTGCTGCATCCTTCTGCCTTTCTGGGCTGGGGTCCCCCCGAGGAGAAAGAGGCAGGTTTGCTACCCCTCTCCCAGCTGAGTCCGGCAGAGTGACAGTGGAAGGATGACTTGAGCAAGTGAGGGGTGTGAGAAAACGAGCTCTGTTGTCGCGGGAGCCTGCCAGGGGAGCGACGCATGATGGAGGTCGCCGGCTGCCCGCCTGGAAACGTTTCTGGAATGGCAAAACGTTATAAATGACAATCTCCTAAATCGGAATGTGCTGCATCCAAAATGGGGAGAGTTGTGTCTTGCTAGCTAGAGAGATTAACATTGGTAGAGGTGATCCTCTCTGGTCCAGGACAGCCCCAGGGACCACAGAGCTGCAGAGGCTGGCTGGCCATGCAGTAATGGAAGGGGCAGCAGCCCAGAACCCAGACTGTGGCCAGGACAGGGAGCTCAGCCAGGGCACCAGGAGCGGAGCCAGTCCTGTGGCTGGGACGCTACTAGACCAGAGCCTGGATGGAGTGCCAAGAGTGGAGCCAGTCCCAAGGGTCCCATAGCCAGGGAGCTGGCAGCCCAGAGCCCGGTCAACGCTGGTGGCAGAGCCTAGCAGCCAGGACCACAGTGGGGTCAGAGACCATGGCAGGAGCCCCCCGGCAGGAGGCCAGTAGCAGAGATGCTGGAATGACCATCCCTGGTCTGAAAAGCTCCCTCATTCAGAACCAGTCAGGTGCCAAGGGGGCCAGACCAGGGAGGGCCAGCCTCTAGTTGGTTTGCTTCAGGTGATCATGACTTAATTACATGTGTTCTGTGCAAACAGAGTTTAATCAGACCTAGTAATACCCATATACTTAGGCTCACTCCCCAAAGGTATTTAGGCTCCTAACTTCAATTGCTTGTCCATACACCTGTGAGGAGCTAGGCCCTGGAGCTTTGGAAGCACCAGTTTCAGAAGGCAGAAGACACTGCCGAGCCACATTCGCTGGCTGAAGGAATTTAGGCAGAGCAATGGGAACAGCGGGGTGCCCCCACCCAAGTAACAGGTGGCAGCATTGTGGGCACTGGCCCACCACCATCACCCAGCTGCTCCCCCCCTTCTCCTGCCACCAGTAGGTTTTTCTTGGACAATTTGCAGCCAATGGTCCCAGTCTAATGACCCTGATATCAGCTCTGCCCCAGGGAGGCAGACGTACTCTCCCCAAGGTAACGGTCCCAGGGCAGGCTCTGAATCTGATTAGGATTGGCCATGGCGGGAATAGTGGAGAAACTGAGCCATGGAAGAGTGTAGTAATTTGACCAAGGTTGCAGAGCAAGTCAGTGGCAGGGCTGGAAGACAGGCCCAGACTTTGGGAACCCTGCAGGAACCATAGTATGCCCCCCCACCCCCTCAGCTGGGTAATAAAATATAGCAGATGTGTAATGAGCACGTAACTTACCCAGCGGGTCACGGCAGTTTGTGCCCACTACGCTTCCCTCATGCTGCCGCCTTGCCCTGCATCTCCCCAGCCCTTTCTGCACCATTCTCACACTACTCCATGTGCTTGCTCTGCCCTCCCCATTGCAGTCCAGCAAACCCTCGCTCCCTGTATCTCCAGCTCCTGCAGACTCTCAGTGGCCTAGGCAGCCTGCAAGAAGTGAGTCAATAATACTAAGGCTGATTGCTATGGAATGCCTGCCATTCACCCTGCTTGGCTTCCCAGTGCAGCCTGACTACTCAGCCTGGCACAGAGACCAGAGTCCCCCCGAATGCCACCCAGGAGAGATTCAGGTGCCACTCACAGCCAGCAGCATGGGTTTCTCTTGGAGGTGCGCATCCACTCATGCTTCAGTGCACATAACAAAAATTATTCTCCCTGTGGCTGGAAAAAAATGAGAGAACATTGGCAGAGGCTGTCTTTGTTTGATGAGAAGGGCTGAGCATACTGCATTAATCCCCCATTAATCATTAAACAGCCTGCACCTGTCGCTCCAAAGCATTTAAAAGCCCAATAGCCACCCAGTCCCTGCCATCCCAAGTCGTTTCTTTAGGAACCGGCCTTCGAAGCTACAAGGGCAGCACGGAAGCCTTAGAAAGCTTTCAGAGAGCGAAGCACCTGCTCAAAAAAAATCAGCCTCCCCACCCAGGGAACTGGGCTGGGCGCGTGCTTGTAGCCAACTCCGAGAGGGAGGCGTTTTACAGAGGTTTCCTAGTACGCTCTGGCGCAGCATGGACACTGCACAGCCACAGTGCTGTTTAACAGTCCTTCCAGGAAGTCACTTTCCGAGAACACCCGAGTAACAGAATCATGGCTAAAAATAAACGGCTGCTTAGTAGTAGTAGTGGTAGGCATCCTTCAGTCTGCATAGACTGTGGATCGCGCCCTTTATACTTGCAATTGAGGGCTTCATTTACAGCATCTACTGTGACTATGAAGACCCACACGAGAGTGACAGTCCTTGCTGCATCTCTTGCAGATGTGGTGGGTGTCTGGCAAGTCCTTAGTGTGCTTTCTGTGCGCTCGCTTCTCCTCTGCTAGCTGTCTGATCCTCATCTCGCCCTTCTGAAGGCCCTTGTGTAACCCCTGCCTCCATCTGCTGCGGTCGTCTGCTAGTTCTTCCCAGTTGTCCAGCTCGATGTCTACCTCTCTGAGGTCTCTCTTGGAGACATCTTTGTAGTGCAGCTGGGGGCGTCCGGGAGGTCTTTTGCCAGAGGCTAGCTCACCATACAGGATGTCTTTTGGAATCCTTCCATCATTCATCCTGTGGACATGGCCAAGCCAGCGGAGCCAACATTGCCGGAGGAGGGTGTGCATGGCTGGGATTCCAGCTTGCTCGAGGACGGCGGTATTGGTCACTCTGTCCTTCCATGATATTCCAAGGATGCGCGTGAGGCAGCGCAAGTGGAAGACGTTCAGCTTCTTTTCCTGGCAGGCATACAGGGTCCAAGTCTCGCTGCCATAAAGGAGGGTGCTGAGGATGCAGGCTCTGTAGACTTGCATTTTGGTGTGAGTGTACAGCTTGTTGTTATTCCACTCTCTTGCCGAGCCTGGACAGAGTTGTGGCCGCTTTTCTGATCCTTCTATTTAGCTCAGTGTCCAACGACAGGCTGTTAGTGATGGTGTGGCTGCAGTGCCTGTATGGCTGAGCGGGCACATATGGGCCACATCAACTGATGTGACATGATTACCCGTGGCGGCGAAGGCTCGGGAGGTATGCAGCAGGGTTCAAGGCACGCGGGACAGTGGTGTTTTTGGTTTTGTGCATTCATTTTGATGTCATTTTTAACACACTGTGAGATCAGCTGGAGAGTGTTCGAAAGCAGAGCAACACGCGAGGGAAATGGAGTGCGTGCTGGGTATGCCCCTCGACGCCCGTAAGAAAGTTGTCCGATATACGGATCTTTTCTCTGACCGCCACCTTTTATTTTACACAAACAGAAAGCAGAAGTCGTAGCACTGCAGGTGGACGAGCAAACGGGGATTGGGGGAAGCTGTAAATTACTGGCACTTTGTGCTTTCTGCCTAAGCCTTCTATCCCTCCTTTCATTTCAGTTTTTGCTACACTAGTGTGCAGGGCTCCTGGGTCCTTTGAATTCACCCAGGCCCCATCAATGGGCTGAGCCCCCTCCCACACTGCAAACCCTGGGTCCCAGCCTGGAGTCGTCCCCCACCCCCCGGACCTCAAACCCCTCATCCCTGGCCCCACCTCAGATCCACACCCCCAGTCAGAGCCCACACCCCCTCTAGCACTCTAACCTTCTGCCTCAGCCTGGAGCCTGCTCCCACCCACTTCATTTTTGGGCCCACCCCAGATGCTAGTGGGCCTCACAAAATCTAATAGCCCTGGGGACCAAAAAGAGCCAATCCGGCCCACTCCAACGTCCACCATGCTTCATCTTCCCTGAACCCTTCTTCCTGTCGGCTCCCTCCTGAGCCCTGAACCCTGTGAGACTCCCCCAGCCTGTGGTCTCCTGGGTAACCCCTGGCCTGGGCTCAGCTGCTCCCTTTACCCCCAAGACTTGCCAGTTTGCTGCTGCCTATGGGCTGCCATACTAAGCATCCCCCCAGGAGCCTCTCTTGCCCCCCAGTGGCTACCTCTTTGCCCCCCAAGCAGCCACATCCCCTTCCCCCAGCAGTGACCCCCCCTTTATTCCCACCCTTTGTAAGCGGCTGCCCCCTTTGCCCCCCCATAGGGCCCTACCCTGCCCTTCCATCCCATTACCTGGGGGGAATGGGGGAACTCTGTCTTAAGCAGCGCCTCCTCTTTCGCAGATAGCATGACCAGAGGCTGCGTGAGAAATGCAGAAGCCAGGCATGTGGCTGCTTGGCCCTCCACACACACAAACACACACACACACTTTCTCTCTCTCTCTGAATATGACCAACAGGCAGAGGATACCATGGATGGCCTGCCCTACATGGCTACGCCACACCCTCAGACCCTGCGTGGCTACGACCCTACATTTAGGGCTCAGCTGATACGGCTAAGGAGTGCCCCTGCAACAGGAAAAAGTTAATGTAAAGACATCTTAGTCTGTGTTTTACAGAGCTGGTTACAAATAAGTCTGGAGGTAAATACCTGTTACTGCACATATCCATAGTAAGAGCCAGGCCTGGCCTGCTAAGCTTATATCTAACTAGATGCAAGGGCTGGGGTGTTGAAGCAAGATTAAGAGACTTGCCCAAGGCCATCCAGGAAATCTGTGCCAGAGATTAGGATTATCCCAGCGCTACATCTTTGGCTTCCCACAATACAAGACGGTGCGGGGGACTGGGTCCTACCTCTGCCTGGGAACGTATGCAGCTCTTTGTGTGTGGTAAATCTACACTAGATAGCTGTGTTAGCTGTCATCACCTGTAGGGTGCTAGGTGAATGAGTGTTTTTTACCCAGGCAATTTTTAAAGGAACCTTCAGAGTCTTTTGTGCTTCATGCTGCTTGGGCAGGGAGGGTGCCAGCCACCATGTGCAGCTGAGCTCTAGACAAAGGAATCCCACCCCACCTCCGCCCCAGCATTTTCACTTCTTCGTGGTCTAGAGATGAGTGTAAAATCCCAAAGACAGGGCCTACCCTGGAACTCCTGCACACACCAGCGCCAGGGGGTGTTGTGAATGGGCCAGGAGTAACAGCGCAGAGCAACCAAGTTTCACTCTACAGCCTCGAGCAGCGAACAAATATCATTCCCTCATTTCAGTGGGCTCGGTAGCAGCCTTCCCTGGACGCTGAACACCTGGACGGCCACCCAGAGGCGATTCAGGTGCCACCCAGCTGGTTAGCAGAGTACACACAACCACCTACCCTGGGCAGCACAGAACAAAATTTATTCCACCTTTGGGTGGAAAAGAATTAGTGGGTAGGTAGCGTGTCCCAGGGCCAGTCGTGGCACCGTGATTACATGATTCCAGAGACCGTCTCTAATGGGCTTCTAAGGGAGCAAACACAGAAGCTGGGGTGAGCCCATCCCTACTCTGCAGGGCTGGCCTGCTCCCAGAGAAAGGCCTGGGGACTGCCTCTTACACCCAGACCCCCCTGTTGAACCACGCTATGGGGAAACTGAGGCAACGCTCTCCCCTGGGCTCGCTTTGGATACATCCCCTCGGCTTCTGTCTCGCAGAGGGGGAGGCAGCGTTTACCAAGAGTGGCAGGATTACAACAAAAAAAAGCCCCCAAGAAAACAAAGGTCTCGCCAAGTCCCCAGCACGTGAACAGCCTGGCTGGAAGCCGGGCAGAGTCCCTTGTGCTGTAGCTCAGCAGAGCCAATGAGCGGCAGGATGGGACAGGCTTTTAAGAAACAGAGTCCCCCTTTGTGCAAACCGCCCTGGCGCAGGAGGCTGCGGGGAAGCTGTGATGGACCGGGGCTCCCTCCGAGGGCTCGGCCCACGGGCACTCACGACCCCCTCCCCTGGCCAGTGGGGCGTTTACACGGCGCTTTGACGCCGGAGCCGCTCCGGAGCAAGCGAAGCCCGCGATCCAAGCCTTCCCTCGGGCTCTTCTTGCGGCGGACTCCCGGCCTGGAGCCCCGATGAACGAATTCAAGTCAGCACCACCCTCGGCCACCCCCAGCGGGATTCCCCCCGCCCCGCCGCAGGGCTGAGCCAAAGGCGCCCCTAGAGGGCGCCGCCGCGGGGCAACTGCGCCGGAGCCGCCTGCTGCAGGGGAGGAGGCGGCGGCGGGCTCGGGGCAGGTTAATTTTGTTTGCTCGCTACAAAACCCGCCGAGGCCAAGGGCCGCTGCCCGCAGTGCGTCCGGTCCGGTTCCCCCCAGCGGGCGGTACCGGCGCGGCCGGCTGCTTTCGGTATCGCCTGCGGCCGGCCACCCGCTCCCGATTGGTCCGAAAGGTGCCGTGGAAACGCAGGGCTGCGAACAAGCGGCCGGGCGGAGAGGCTCGCGGGGGCGGGCTGATCTCCCGGGGAGCTCGGCGCTGCGCACGTGGGCGGCCGGCAGAGGCGCGACGCTGCAGCCCGGTGCAGCCGCCTGGATCGGGCAGGGCCGGGGCCGCCTGGGGCCAGCTGGCCGCCCGCCTCGCCCCTCCCCCGCGCCCGCCTCCCAGCGCCGCCGCTCGCCGCCGAACAGCCGGGGAAGGGGCCGCGCGGGACCTGCAGCGCCCGGGCCGGGGTGCCGCGGCGGGGGGGAGCCGCCGAGCCCGGCCGGAGGCAGCGGCACCTGGCGCCGCGGACAGCACCATGGGCGAGCACCGCAGGGACGGCTTCTCCGGCAGGTACGGCCCCCTCTGCCCGGAGCCCGCCGCGGGGCCGCCCCTGGGGGGTGGCGGCTTCGCTGGGCCCGGCTCAGCGCGGCAGGGAAGGGGCCCGCTGTCCCCAGGCTGCAGCGCCACGTGCGCGCCGGGCCGGGGCCGGGGCAGGGGCAGGTGCGGGGCTCGCCTGGCCGGGCCGCCCTCCCCAGGCGGGCGGCTGGGCCCTGCAGCCGGGAAAGTGAAAGTAGCCGCAGTTCCCGGCTGTGCTGCATGCTAAGGCCCCGGGCTGCAGGACGGAGGCCCCCAGCGCTCCCCTCCAAGCGGGGCTCCGGCCGGGGTGGGGGACCCGGCGCCGGGGCGCTGTCCCTGGGGCGCCCCCGCGGGCCGGACCCTCTTTCCAGCGGCTGCAGCCGGGGCGCGGGAGAGCGCCCTGGGGAGCCGCCGCCTCAGGCCGGCCGGCCGGGGACGCTCCCGGCACTCACCCCGGGGCCTGCCCCGACCTCGGCTGCTCCCCCCTCTCCCAGCGCTCTGCCCCGGGCTGCTTCCCCCGCCCGGCCGGCCGGCCAGCCAGCCAAGGCGTCCGGCTCGGGCGCTAGGGGTCTGCCTCTGCCGGGGGGAGGTGGTTGGACTGGGGCGGGGGGAGATGCTCCCGTCCTCCAGGAAGCCCCGGAGGGGGCGGGGGGCGGTGGTCCCAAGTGAGTCAAGGCGGCCTGGGGACTCTCCTTTGCAGTAAGGTCCCTGACCAAGTGGCCCAGGAAAGACCCACCAACCTGTGGCAGCAGCCTATTTCTCGGGCACCTGGGATGCAGCTGGAGTCTTTCCAGCAGGTTGTGTGGTTGCCTAAAGGGCCTGTGGAATCAAGGGCGGGGGGTGTTCGCCTTTAGCTTCTTGCCAGCAACTCAGACTCTGATCTTTTCTCATAAGTTACTTCTTTATTCTGCTAAAACTTTTCTGGGGAACTTCCACAAGTTGGCATTTCTGCCTGGTACAGTTTCTCGCCTGTTTATAAAAGGGCTGAAGGTGCCCCCTTCCCCCACCTTTTTTTTTTTTTTTTTAAAGCTGGAGGCTTAGTTCTGTCAAACCCAATTGTTTCAGGGAGATGTGCTTATAACGGGAGCCACCGTGGCTTTTCCTGGTGCTAATGAGAGTAAAAACTGGTGATTTCCTCAAAGCCTTGCGCTGTGCGCTCTCCTCGTTCTGTTGTGGAAAAACCTCGGAGGATCACTACATTGACACAAATCCCACTCAGTGCGTGGGCATAAGACAAACAGTAAGCTGCTTAAATAGCCTGTTGTGTTCAGCGGATCAGGTTTGCTGCTACAAGCCTATAGAGAGTAAGGGTAAAATCCATGCCCAGTGTGACTGCACGTGAAAAGAGCTAAGTCAATAAATGCCATGACAAGGGAGTGGTGTGAGAAGCCGTACGGTTGAGCAGGGAACTTGCTTTTTGAGCCCTTCTGTTAATTGCCATTCCAGCAGCGCCTGCTCATCCACCTCCACGCTGGGGTTACGCCAGTGGAAGTCCATTATGGTGTGATTTGAGCCCCGGGAGTGCATGAGGTTGGCTTGATATTTATATTGTTGCGTCTGAGTTGTCTAGATGCAGAAGTTGCTAGTACTGGCCTCACAGAAGAGATGCAAAAATCACACTTTTGGTGAATCGTGACTCTGGATACAGACAAGGCCAAGAGCGACCCTTTTTGTAGTTGTTCCAGCCGCTTTCTCAAAAGTTACTTAAAAATGAAAACCAAGTTGTTTGGGGTGGAGGGGGTGAGGGAGAGCAAGCCACTCATTAAGCGCAGCTTCCCCCCCTCGCTGCCCCCAGCGACTTCCAACTGTCTTTGCTCACCATATCATAGTTTACCTTCGCTTGTTGCAAGGGGGCATTCTTTTGTCGTTAAGGACACCTGTGCACTGATGTTCGGTGGGTCATGCGCTCATCATGCTTGGCTGTTACATGCGCCCATCAAGGTTTTCCATTTTTTTCTTGACTGTTGGGCTTTTCCATATGTTTGGCTCTGTAGAGATGAGCAGAAGAAAACTCCTGGACGTACTTCACACAACCCTTGTCCACTCAGAATGAGACACCCTGGAAAAAATGCGCTGAGTTTGGACGTGTCATAATACCCCCAATGGTGTGTTACATCATTATTTTTGTGGATTTTCTTTCTCCCAGGCCTTACAATAACTGTAATTTGCCTCAGTGATTGGAACACACAGTTTATTGTCAGGATTGCTGGCAGCAAGCTGTTTGGGATTTAAGCAAAGCGTAAGGAAGGCTTGCAAAGGTCAGTTCGTGAGCAGGTCACAGCCTGGGATGGTGGCAGTAGCCTGTCGATCAGTAGGAGACCTGCTGGCTTTTTCTATAGTTGCAAAATCAAACTGGCAGGTTTTTAAAAAGTGTGCAAATACTATCGTGTGTGAGACTCCTCCAGTGACCTTCAGGGAAAAAAATGCCGTGTTACACTATTGAAAAGCCAGTGTCACCCCAAGTGAGATGAGACTGTGGCCAGGTATTACCATATTGCTCTAGCAACGAGTGGGTTTGATATCTCTTCCCAGACTGGTGTAAATCAGGAATAACTCCACCAAAGTCAGTGGCCTGGTGCTAACCAGATTTTGGGCATTGCTTACCCTGGTGTATGTTTCATTATACCCTCCAAGTACTTTGCAAAATGTTAACTACGCTTGGCTTGAAATAGAAGCCTGATTAGGTTTGGAAAATCGAGGCATCAGTCGGAGTGCCAGTTCCTGAGAGAGGGGAGGGGAAAATCAGACACGTGGAAAGTAACCATCAGTTATTAGATGCAGGGAGAAGAGCATACCTCACTTTCACTGGTGGGAAAGCTGCCCACCCCTGGGGATCATGTGATGGCCTTGTTAGGGAGGATTAGGTCTGAATCAGTGGACTTAATGGATGGTCCCTTCGGGTCAAGCTACAGAGTAGCACCACAGTTTTGGTGTGTCTGCCCACACTGTACGCACTCTGCAGGCAGAGAGGATGTCAGCTTCCCCGGTTGCAGCACTGCGTTTAATAAAGTTGATTGTTGAGGGATTCCAAAGCAGGGTTCATGTGTGATCAGGTCTGTCCTAGCACGCAGCCAGTCCCTGGTTCTCAGCTAGGCAACTACCTTGCGTGTAATGATTCCTTTAATACGTATAATCCTGGAGAGAAATGGTGATTTCATTCTGGGAATCGAGTTGTGGGAACTTTCTGTTCTGTTGCTTGAGAAATAAAAGTTGTAAGCAGGGCAAGAGGGTAAGTATATACAGAATTAAAACTAAGTAGGCCTTGAACTTCGAGGGGGGCTGTCAGCTGAAAAGCTACGTCTCTGGGAAAGGCTAGTTTCCACACGTGTGTTATGATCCTCCGATGGTGTTGAAATTGAAACCATCTTTTTAAAAATCTAGTTGACTTTCACGGTTTATGTTTCGTGTGGTCTGAAGCGTGGAACCGGAGCAGGCAGTTTCATTTTTGGTTTTGCTGCAGATGCTCCCCGGGGTTGTTCAGTTTTGGGGTGTGGGGCTTGTTCCGTTTTGTTTTGCTGTAACCGCTTCCACCGTCATGACACAAAAGCCCAGTTGGGTTTGGTAGAAGGTGACACTTAGAAAACCCCATGTGGGGCCATGCTCCATTTAACAATATCCTTGACTGTAGCCTGGCTTTATGGGGTGGGCTTGTTTTGTGATAGCGCCTTGACAGGCCTGATCGTGCAGCTCTGGGGACCCCCTCAATGGCACTGTTGTTCTCAAAGTATTTACCATTGCAGGCAGCATCCATGTAACACAGATACTGCCTGTACACCTTCCCGACTGCCCCCCACCCTGCCAAAAACAAAGTTTGCTGTCGAGTTACTGGGCATGGTCCAGAGCCGGTCCAGGGTGTCGGGGTTGGGGGGGGGGCTTGGGATAGGGGGCTCAGGGCAAGTGGTTTGGAGGTCTGGAGGGAGCTCAGGGCAGGGCATGGGGGGCCCTGAGAAAAGCCCAGAGGACAGCCGTGGCTGTACAGTCCAGCAGACAGCTCCTCCTGGCTGGGGCTGCGCTGCTCTGCCATTGGTGCCCCCCGGGTTGCGGGAGGGTGCTGTGCTCTCCCCCTCCCGTGGTCTGGGGCTGAAGTCTGGGTGGAGGCTTTGGGGCAGGTAGGCCACTTACCCCTGGCCGGTGGCCTACAACATGCAGAGCTCTGACCCCAGCTGGCTGCTCTCTCTGCGGGTCCGGCCGTTCCCCTGTGGTCACGCTGCCCTCTTGGTGTCCCCTGCATGTGCTGCCCACCTGTGGTCATTGGGGAGAATAACTGGCCCTGCTCTCAGGCCCCTCCCTTTCCCTCTGGAGGGAAACAGTCCCATTCCAGGCCCATCCCATTGTCCTGGCACAGCCAGCCTCTGACCATGCTTTACATTAGGATAAGAGAAGGCTGTGTACCAAACATGGTGGTCCTAGCTCAGACTGTTTGGGAAGAGTTCTTGAATCAACAGCCTCGTGGACAGACAGACAGACAGACGTGCACATTTTTAAAATCTGGAGTACTGACAGTGCTATGATGTCCCAACCGCTTGCCCACCCTGGTCTGTTCCCTGCCCGCTCTGTTCTCTTTCCCGTCACCCCACCCCCGGTCTGTTCCCCGTGCATCCCGCCAGCCAGGCCGTCCCCCACACCATCCCGGTCTGTTCCCCATCCCATCTGCCACCCCAGTCTGTTACCCCCCGGGTCTGTTCCCCATGCATCCCACCAGCTAGGCACTGTGCTCCATATCTGCCTTCCAATCCAGGGCCTGAGCCACCAGTCCCACCCCGCAGCTCACCTAGCGTTTATCCCTCATACTCCAGCTGTGTCCTGATATCTGATCCCTGGCCCCCTGCTTCTCCTTCCCTGTGCCTGCTAGCTTCCCCCATGGTTCTGGGGGGTGGGAGGGTACTGAGTTCTCCAGGGCTGGGCCTGATCCTTCTGGGACAGTGACTGACACCAGTGGGCCCTGTTCTGTTGGGAGTGCTGGTGCTGGGCCGGATCCTGTTCCATTTTTGCGCTCTCCCTGCCAGCTCTGTGCTAGGTGCAGTGCCCCTGCCTGGTTATGGTCCTGAGCAATAGTTGCTCTGGTTGGTTTCCCGGGCAGTCCGCACCGGGCTTAGGAACACGAACGCCGAGAAGACCAACCAGCTTTTGCCAGCATAAAAAAGTGATCTCTTCCCACCACCCCTTCACAGATCACCCTGGGCCTGGCTCCAAGGCAGATATCGGGCTGAAGCATTTTGGAGGTGTTTTATTAATGTCTCCTGCAGCAGGGCTGGCCAACCGGGTAGGGGCGAAGAGCCGTGTGGGTAGAATGCAAAGAGACAGATCAGATCAGATCCGATCGATTGATGGATATGGAATATGTGCTGAATGGCTTCAGGCACCCCCAGTTCTAACCCAATCTCCTTCCCTTCCTCCAGAACCAGACCCTTCCCACCGCTATAACCCAATTCCCCACTCCCAGTGCCAGGCACCCCTGCCCCCCCTTCATGCCAGTGACTTGCTGGAGGTCCCCCCCCCCCCTCGCTGCCACAACGCACTTCTCCCACCAAGTGCCAGGGCGCGTGCGCAGAGCGGGAGGGCGGCAATCCCGGCATGCGGCTCCGAGGAGGAGCCGCATTTAATGGCTCAAAGAGCCGCAGGTTGGCCAGCCCGTCCTGCAGCATTAGCTGCCCTTCGAGGATTTGTTCACTGGAACATGGTCCTTTTCGGGGCTGCAGCCTTGCTGGGTGACTCCCTTCCAGAGCAGGTCGGACCCCTTTACACAGGGGTTGGCGCAACACAGATGCGGGATTGCAGCGTTAGATGGGGATCCTTGACAGGGCACAGGGTTCAGTGTGTGTGGCTGTGCTTTGGGTCAGCCTTCCTGAGCCTGGTCTCTAGGAGATGCAGGCAGGCGAACTGTTTTCCTTTCCTGTTTGCCATCATCTTTCAGTGCTCAGCAGAGGCTGTGGTGCTCTTGTGTCCAGAGTAGAGTGGATGTCTTTGTGTTGAGTGGGAGCAAGCCCGCAAAACGACAGGGGACAGGGTAGCCCCCTCCTTCAGCCCCTGGGGGATTTGAAATGCCAGCTCCAACCAGCGCAAAGTGGGTTGGGAATCCCACAGAGACAGAAAATACCGTAAGGGTGCTGCCTAAATCCGTGGAACGCCCCCATCTTGAACTCTGTGAGAGCTGTTCCAGTCACCCCCCCTCCCAAAAAAGATCTACAGTATTAGAATTGGAAAAGGCACAGGGAAGGGCCAGTGGTAATTAAGAGTACAGACACCAGGGAGTCCTGTGCCACGGTAAAGGCTGCGATTTATTTGAACGTGAGCTTTCTTGGGTAAAAATCACTCTGTCGGATGCATGGAGTGGAAATCTCAGAATTAGGGAGATGTGTATATCTAACCTCCTACCTCTGATTTCTACCATGCGCATCCGCAAAGTGGTTTTTACGCCTGAAAGTTTATGCCTAAATAAATCAGTTAGTCGTTAAGTTTCCATAGGACTGCTTGTTTGTGTGTTTTTTTTGCAGGGACCGCTTAACCCAGCTTCCCCTCCAAGAAAATAGGACAGGTTTTATATGGAGCGATCAAAAAATGGGGACTTTTCAGCTTGGAAGAGAGATGACAATGGGGCATATGATGGAGATCTGTTAAATCAAGAATGGTGTGAACAGAGTGAAGGACAACGTGTTATTTACTCCTTCATGTAACTCAAGAACCGACAGTCACCCAAAATTAACAGGCAGCAAATTTAAAGCGAGCAAACAAGGGAATAGTTCTTTGCACAATGCACACTCAAGCTGTGCAACTTGTTGCCAGGAAGTGTTGCGAAGACCAAAATTATAAGGAGGTTCAGCAAAGAATTAGATACGCCCATGGAGAGGAGGTCTGTCAATGGCGATTAGCCAGGATGGGAAGAGATACAACACCATGCTTTGAAATTTCTAGCCTCTGGTTTGCCAGATGCTGGGCATGGACTACAAGGGATGGATTACCTGTTGTCTTTGTTCTCTCTGAAGCAGCTGGCATTAGCCTGTGCCAGAAGACAGGACGCTAGGCTAGATGGACCATTGGTCTGACCCAGTGTGGCCATTCTGACATTCATCTGAAGCCTTATTGGACATAAACAACGAGAAGTCCTGCGACACCTAGTAGACCAGCAGATATTTTGGAGCATAAGCTTTCGTGGGCAAAGACCTGGCTTCGTCAGATGCATGCAACAAGACTTCTCGTTGTTTTTGCGGATCCAGACTCTTACGGCTGCCCCCCGGATACTCACTGGAGTAGGCTCATGCTGAGATGCATGATAATCTGATTTAGTCTGGGCGTGCCAAAGCCTGGAGTCACCATTTCCTGGCGTGGGCTGACCCCTGGTCGGGACCCGAGGCCGTGACGTCCAGGCTTCAGCTGAACCCACAAAGATCCTGAGGAGGACTTTTACTTTCGGAGCTTGGCTGGGATCATTCTGTTCACGACCAGCAGACCCCCCAGTCACCAGATAGTAACTTTGGCTCTTTGACCCAGGTCGTGTTTGACTCCAGATCTGTAGGTGAAGAGCTCTGGCTTGGTGTACGCTAAGCTGGTAAATCAGTTGCAGATACGAGATTCTAGCTATGGCAGTTGTGTAGCTAGAATCGCATATCTGCAATCAACTTAGCTGGCCGTGCTCACGAAAGAAGGTCAATGGAATGTTGGCATTTAATCGGTGTTTCCATCAGCTTCACCAAGGAAGTAGACCTCTCGGGGTCGGATCATGGGCAGGGCCCTTCATAGCACCAAAGCTGGGAAAATGGGTCTGAAAAGAAATTTGGCTCAAAACAGAGATGGACGTCCTTCAGTTTCAGGGACTATAATGAAATATCCTAGAAAAACAGTTCATCTTTCCAACTGATTCCAAGGAAGTACTTTTCGCATACAGCACAGAATTGGACTGTGGAACTCATTGTTACAGGATGGGATCGAGACCAGAAATTTTGCAGGGTTCAGAGCCCAGCTCAGTCATTTATATGAACAGCAAGAATATCTGGAATTGTAACAGCTAATGCAAAGATCTTGAAAAGGATAGAAAACCCCACGTGTTGGGTATTAAGCCAATCTCTAACTACAGGTTGAACCTTTCTCATCTGGCATCCTCGGGCCTGACCAGTGCTGGATGAGAGAATTTGCCAGACCATGAGAAGTCAATATTGTTAAACACATTACCTACTCTTCTACTGCTCACTGGGCTCTTAGAAGACATTTAGGGGTAAGTTACAGGTAAATAACTGCGCCAAACACTGAGAGCCAGGGCTGGTGGCTGGAAACAAACTTTACTGGACCACGGGAAACTTGGCCCCATCCCTGAGAAGTGGTCATCCGGCTAACTAACGTTATGGCGGATTACGGATGTTGCTGGATGAGAGAGTTCTGGATGAGAGAGGTTCAACCTGTAGTAGGGATAAGGATGAGGCAGATCACCCCATGTTGGCCAATTGTGGGGTTCTTGCACATCCTTTGAGACACTGGGTGCTGGCCCCCATCCTTGATAGTGGATTCAAATGACTGTGGGTCCGATGTAGTCTGTCAATTTCTTTGTTACTGTCATTGCTCATTAACGATCATGACACCAAATATCAGAGGGGTAGCCGAATTAGTCTGTATCTGCAAACACAATGAGAAGTCCCATGGCACCTTACAAACTAACGTTTTTGGAGCATAAGCTTTCGTGGGCCAGGACCCACTTTGTCAGATGGATGCTGATCTGTTAGCCTGTAAGGTGCCCCAGGAATTCTCATTGTTTGTTTTTCATCACACCAAATGCTATTGACAGGCCAAGTGTGAGATTTCATTGCCGGCATAGGCGAATCAGGGCAAATCCTTTAGCATCCAGGTCATTCAGGAGACATTTGTATGTGTGTGTGCAATCAGCACTTCCGGCTATGTGATAGAGTCTGTCACCATTTGAACCAGAGGAAACCCTGGGAGCGTATAGTCCTGGCTAGAAAACTACACTGCATTCTGAGATGTATTTTCAGCCGCTTACCATTACTGCCCCCCAGCAGTTCATTGGCAAGTGCCAGACGCTGGACGTCTGCATGGACCAGGGAACTCGGGCAAGTTAGGAACCTAGCTCGTAAACCGGTTTGGCTGGCAGATTAAGGGAGCGAGGGGAGGATTTAGCCACGCGTTGAAGGCGACTCCACTGAACTGAACTGCGCTGTCTCTACATAGGATGGTGCGCGTGTGATGGGATCATCTGTTACGTATGTGAATGTGATGGGGGGGAGGGGTTGCCTGGGGCACGTTAGAGCTTGTTCAGCGCGTGTTGTGAGACGCCATTGGTTAGACGTGCTTTCTTGCCTGGGAAATGAGACCCGTCGCCACCTTTGTGGACGTGTGTGGGCAGCTGGGATAAGAGCTCTGCCCCTGGAGGGAAGGCCGCTTAAACCGTGCTGCTGTCTTGCCGCCTTTCACCAGCCATTGAAATTCCATGGGTTGAACGCTGGTGTGCTGTCTGCGGGAGGAAACCAGGGTGCTGAGTCATTCGCAGGCTGGCCGAGCTGATAGAAGGAGAAACTCAGGGGCCCAAAAGGGGGTGAATAGCTGGGATAGTCTCAACGAAGCACGTCTCAACATCGCCTGCTTCTGGCTCCCGAGCTGTTTCTTCCCGTGGCATTGCATGTCCCGTCAATTCCGGTTATTTCCAAACTCGCCATGTTATTCTGAGAATCTTGGGCAAGGCTCGAATGGCTCTCGGCAGATACGATCTCTCCCCGGGGCCTGGAACGTGCGAAAGACGCAGTGAGGAGTGCAGCGGGTCTGCACAGATACTGGTCCAGTTTTGATCAGGTTCTGTGTTTATCGTGCCAGGGGACGCTGGATGTAAACAAGGAGTGACGCCTTCTCTGCTTTGACACCTGCCATGTCTCCTGGCTCTTTCCATCTGAGTTATTGAACGCACTGGATTTTCTAGGACAATGTAGCCAGTCCCCTTTAAAAAGTGCTTCTCAAACAATGCCCCCTGTCTATCGGCCTTCATCGGGGGAGGCTTAGAACCTAAGAACGGCCCCACTGGGTCAGACCAAAGGTCCGTCTAGCGCAGCGTCCTGTCTTCTGACAGCGGCCAGTGCCAGATGCCCCAGAGAGAATGAACAGAACAGGTCATCATCAAGTGGTTGCCCGATGAATACTAAGCAACATGTGCGTGGAGTGGCAGGATATTAGCTAAGTGCGGGCAAAGGACGTTTCCTGTTTGAACAGAATGTACGACTCCGATAAATGCTTCAGACAAACAAAAGGTACAGGAATAAATGGGCTGTGTAGAACCAGAAAGGAGAAGGTGGTGGGTTAGGATGAGGTAGGGGGAGCATGGAGTGCCTGTGTCTGTAAACTCAAGGTCAAATCCTACAGTCTGTACCATGGAGTAACAGCTAGGGGAGTTTATTCTCTGGGCTTCACGCATCTGGGGCGGACTGGATATGAGTGGGCCAGTGTTTAAAGGGTGAGTTGGCTCGGGAAAGTCTGTAGAAGGACTGCTTTGTCAGAGGCACGAGGTTGTGTAGGGTTTGTTTTCCAAAGTCTCCAGAGCAAATCTGTTGAGTGTAAGGGTGCCCTGTCTTCATGGCCAGCCCTGCAGTCTCCTGGTGAGATCGGAGGGTCAAGCTGGGTTCTTTCAGGCTCACAGTTACTTACAGTAGAGCTTCTCTGAAGCAACATCTGTTCTTACAGACACCCATAAAATCCTGCTGCCCTCAATGTGCTCACTCGTGTGTTGTCGGACACAATCAGTGCCCTGTTGCTGGAATTGAGGACCCAGCGATGCTGCTCTTTCTCATGTTGAGTAGCACCTTTCTCCATGAGTAGTCACACTGAATTCGGTATGAGCGTGGAAGAGGCCTGGGGTAACAAACCACGTGATGCATGTGCCAGAACTAAATCCAGCTCCGCCTTCAACTGCTGCCTGGGCTGCGTAAAGCCAACACTCACCCTTTGCCACTGCAGTTGGATGCTGTGACTCCATGGGTGCTTGAAGGGCCTGATGCTAGTCTGGCATTAGCCATTTTCACAGCATCCCTGGACTGATTCTAGTTTGACGCTGGTGTAGATGAGAGGGGAGTAAGCCCTGGGAGCCAGGTTTTCACGGTCCCTCTTCCTGTGAGCCCTGCGGTTTGAGCCAGCCATCTGAGGCCATTATTATTATGGACTTCTTCAGTGATGGCTGGCCCCAAAGAGAGAGCACTTGGGAGATGAAGGTGTCCTGTGGGCTTAGCGAGAAGCAAATGAAGGTGGGTTAGGCACAGGGTTCTCTCTAATTTTTCCCACCCTGGGGCAGAATAAATTTTGTTACAGGCACCAAGGATGTGAACCACCAGGAGAAACACACGCAGGCGGTTGTGGGCTCTCTGCTAACCTCCTGGGCGGCAGCTGAGTATCTCCAGGGCGGCCGCCCAAGCTCTCGGCTTATGGGAACACTGGTTAGTAGGAAGCCACGGCTCCCTCGAGAGCGTGGCTAAGAGATTGCTGGGGAAAGGCTGTCATCCTGCTGGGCTCCCAAGGTGGCAGCCACGCTGAAGCTGGGAAGAAAGAAAGCCGTCCCAGCACCATTGCTCTGTGTTACTGAAATGACATCCCAGATCACGAGGCCTGCCTGTGGGCGTTGGCGTCTGGCCTTGGGCTTTTGGGATAACATACAGCAGCAGGCGAGGGCGTTTGAGTTGAACTGGGTGTCACATTTATCAGACCTGTTCGCTCCCGCATTAAGGGCTGGGCGTTTCTCCAGCACCACATCCTCTCTCTGTGTGTGCAAATCATCTTGGGTCCCAGAAACCGCAGAGGGAGAGCGCTCGGGGGCTGCAAGTGATTTAGGAGTACGAAGGTGCTGGTTCTGCCTGGGCTGGGATGCTGCTGTTCTGCTTCGAATATTGGCGCACGTTCAAGCTGCCTGGATTTGGCTTGGCAAAATAATAGCTGCAGACCCTACTGTTTGTGTGGGAGTTAGTCCCGATATCCAGAGACCCCCAAGGGTCCTGCTGTCTGGGTCCCCTTTGGGGAAAATCCCAGCTGAGACTCCTTTCTGCATCGCTTCCCATCCACCCACGGCTGGCAGGCCCGCGCGTGTGAGCATTAGGCTTGCAAGCAGCAACGTGATTGTTTAAATAAACACCCTGTACCAGAAAAGCCGCTGGGGGTAAGCTCTGGGTGATTCAGCTCAGTCCTGCATGCCTGTAATCCTCTGCCGATCAGATTCCTACTGCTGGGTCGTGAGCACGCCATTTAGAGCCATTGCACGGGTGAATCTGTCTCACTTAGCTGAGCTGGCAGCATTGCTGGCTTTCTAGGTAATATGCTTAGAAGGGCAGAGGCATGTCAGTGGGAGCTTGTCTTTGACAGCTGTGTCTGCAGGAAAACCTGTCTGTCCACGGAGAGCCCGGGGGCATCGGAAGTTTGTTCTGTCCTGGGGTTGGCTGGGAGGGCTAGGCCTCGTGCGTTTAGTTGTGCACCCGTGTAATCACTTCTTTGTTTCACACCCCTTTAGGGGGCATAAATAAGGCAGGTATGTGTTCTTCACCCTGAGCTTCTGCAGAAAGTTCTCCCCTCCCCACCCCACCGCCTTTGTGGGCCCAGTCTCCTAAGAATGAACATCTCAAACTAAAATGAGGCACCCACCTGGCTGTTACGTGTGGGTGAAATGAAACCCTTTGCCCTCAGGGGTATCCTCAGCATGTGTGAAGGGAGAGAGGCGCAGAAAGGAGTCAAAAGCAGCCATGGGAACAGGGAGCCCTGTAATGCTCCATGTGCTTGGGAAAGCTCTAATTTAGCTTTGTAGCAATCCTTGGCGGGGGGAGTCATTGTTGCTGCATCTTTCAGGTGGGGAAACTGAGGCCCTGGGCTTCTACGTGACCCACCCAGATCAAACGCAGGAATCCTGATTTCCAGTCGTCTTCGCCTTGCTCCTGGGATCTGAAAAAGCAAAGCTTCCCTTTGAGAGAGAAGGAGGGGGAGATGTATCAGTGGGGTAGCTGTGTTAGTCTGTAGCTTTGAGAACAACAAGAAGTCTTGTGGCACCTTATAGACTAACAGATATTTTGGAGCGTAAGTCAGATGCATGACTGGGGGTGGGCTTTTCAGAGGGGTATTTAAAGAGTGGGGTCCCAGTAAAAGGGAGAGCCAGAGCTGACAAGGTCTGTTCAGTCAGGGTGGCAAAGGCCCATTGGTAGTAGTATGTATCGGAAGAGGAAAAAAGTCAGGTAAGACAGGGAGATATGGCCCATTGTGGCCGTGTCTACACGTGCCCCAAACTTCGAAATGGCCATTTGCATGGCCATTTCGAAGTTTGGGGCACGTGTAGACGTAGCCTGTGAGAGTCTAATGTGGAGATGTCAACACCGAGAGAAGCTGCTTTTGTAAGGGGCGAACCACTCCCAGTCTCTTTAATCCTTGGTTAATGGAGTCAAATGGGCAAATAAATTGCAGCTCAGAGATTTCTCTCTCCATTTGATTTTTGAAATTTCTTTGTTTTAGGACTGTCACCCTTAAATCTGCTACCGAGTGTCCAGGGAGATTGAAGTGTTCTCCCACAGGCTTCTATACATTACCATTCCTGATGTTTGATTTGTGTCCATTTATTCTTTTACGTAGAGACTGTCCAGTTTGGCCAATGTAAATGGCAGTGGGGCATTGCTGGCACATGATGGCATATATAATATTAGTAGATGTGCAGGTAAAGGAGCCCCTGATGGTGTGGTTGATGTTAGGTCCTGTGATGATATCGCTGGTGTAGATATGTGGGCAGAGTTGGCAGCAAGGTTTGTTGCCAGGGCTGGTTCCAGGGTTAGAGTTACTGTGGTGTGGTCTATAGTTGCTGGTGAGGATTTGTTTAAGGTTGGCGGGCTGTCTGCAGGCGAGGACAGGCCTGCCTCCCAAGGTGTGATCTGTCATTGCATCTGCTGGGGGTGGAATAGACTGGCTTTTGAGCTACACAGCCCTCTTCTTCCTCTCTCACCCGACGCGTCTCCCTAACGTCCTGAGATCAGCAGCACCGCAGTCCTGCCCAAAGCATTCCTGTGTCAGAAGCTGCCGGGGGCACACAAGCACTATGCACTAGGGCTGTTAATGGATAACCCGTAAGCCTCACTGTGAGCAGATGAGGCTTGCTGGTTTCTGTGGACCAGTGGGGCCGGGGGCTTACTCCAACCCTGCAGGGCTTGTTGCAGGCAGAGGATGCTCCAGTATCCTGGAGCAGCCCTCCTAGGCTGTGGGCCCGCGGTTGGCAGGGGCTCTCCAGCCCAGCCAGGGCTGCACCCCACCTTATTCGGTTAACTGATTAAACAATGTTTAACCAGTTACCTAATAAAACGGGAGTTTACGTCCCTGTCTTGGGCCGCTCTGGAATTTTTACCCCCTTATATTTTCAAGGTTGATTTCTTTTTCCCTCCCTCGCCCCCAAGGCAGGCGGCTGCATACGCAGATAAATATTCACTGGAACTTTTGTCGGAAGGGGAAGGCGCCCAGTAAATATTCCAGCAGGACTGGCAGGGTGGTACTCAGTTCTGTCCCGTCCCGTGCTTCAACAGGGGCCAGAAATGCCTGCAGTAGGGACTGCCACCTGTCCTTACTTCTGATGGCTTTTACCATTCCTGTTTCGGGGGCCCGGTTCTCCTTTCACCCTCTGCATCCTCAGAATATCGGTTGTTACAGTGTTTCCAGACCTTTCAGCGCAATGTAGCAGGTCTGGTTTTCGGGGACAAAGCCCGAGATAAAACTGGGCAAATGGCCTGGCTGGTTTTGCCCCAGCTTAATTCCCAGTTTAACTCCTAGGTGTTGCTCATCTCAGGGAGGGTAAGAGCAGATTCAAGCCCTTCTTTACACTGATGCCAGCAGCTTCTGTGCATCTAAGTACTTTGGGAAATCTCACACCAAATTAACAAGAGCTTGTCTGAAATCTCCCAGTTCCTCTCACGCTGGTGTAAATGGTTGTCCGTGTAGTTCCGTCAGCACAGAACCGTTGCGAGTGAGATCGGAAGTGGGCCCTGAATGAGGACCTCAGGGTCTGGCCCTGTGTCACTGAAACGCAGCTGCCTCTGGTGTGAAAGGCAGCGTGTCACATGGGAGGGTCTGTCATGTGGATGGAGAACAGATGTGATACAAGGCCCCCCCACCAGTGACCTGCAGGGTCCTGGATAACTTGAGCCTGTGCTTCCAGAGACTCCAGTGCTCTGCCGTACTGCCGCTCGAGCGCACACTCCTGCGACTTGAAACGGTGGAAATTGCAGTGCAAGGGGGTCAGGTGTGGGCGCACGAGGGGTTTGCTCTGGTGCAGTGGACTAGTGTTGAAAGTCCCTGTGTTGGTAAGGTCTAGGTCATCTCTGTCACTGAACTGCCCTCTGCTGGCCCGTCAAGCCAACAGAGCCTCCGCCTCCCCTTAGAGAGCCCCTCACGCGGCCTTTCTCCCTTGTCTCCACAGTGCACCTGCATCGCTCCAGTCACGGCAATGAATGGCCAGACTATCCCAGCAAGCACTCCTGGGCTTCCCCAGGGCTGGAATGAGTTCTGCGAGCTGCACGCCATCACCACGGCCAAGGAGCTCGCCAGGAAGTACCTGCTGTTTGCCACCGAGAACCCCCACCATGACCTCCTGGCGGCCGAGAACTTCTCAGTGCAGTTCACAGACCTCTTCCAGCAGTACTTCTGCCACGAGGTGAAGGAAGGCTTCGCCATGAACCAGTTCAGGGTCCTGCCCTTCAGCAAAGTGCGGGACTACAGGGAGACCAGCAAGAGGCTTGCGGACGCCACTTCAGGTACAGTGGCGGCCAAGGTGGAGGCAGAGCTGACCGCCCGCTCTGAGGCCGACCGAGCGGCCGACACTAACCCCTGGGGCCTGCACAAGTCGTGGAGCTCTGAGGAGCTGAGGGGGGCGGCCTCTCCTCTAGCTGCCAGGAGACACTTCTCCCTCACCCACCTGCGGAGGAGCTGGCGCAAGCTCTTCCACAGGAGGTCCTCTGAGGCCCTGCCTAGCGAGGGGGAAGGGGAGGCGCCCGAGTCTCCCTTCAAGCCTGGACTGGCCAAAAAGATCCTGCCGTGGACGCTGGCCCGCGATCAGGCCCACCAGGTGTGCAAGGAGGGCCTCTTAAAGTACGGCGTGGTAGATGACGCCACCCTGGACAGCGGGACGTGCTGGCAGCGCTGCCGGTTGGTTCTGCGGAAGGCGGGGACGGCGGACGGCGAGGAGTACGTCTTGGAGCTGTTTGATCCCCCCAAGGTAAGCAGCCTGCGGGCTCCCAGATGGCCTCTCCACACAGTCTCTTACATCCCTCCCCGGTTTGCTGCTGGCCAGGTCTCTTCCTTGCCTCGTGCATTGTTCAGCAGCAAGACGCTGCTCTGCTTTACCCAGGAAGGGTGGCCCAGGGCTGGGGGAAGCTTAAACTAGGGCATCTCAGCTTCTGACAGCCAGATGCTAGGGTCCCCATTCCTACCATCCCAGCTCATAGCAGGACACGCCGAGGTCTGCGAGGGGGAACATCACCTGGATATTTGCCTGTTTTTACCACCGGCTCCTTAAAATCGTGACTGGCGTGGGAGAGTGAACGAAGAAGGGTTGTTTACTCTTTCCCATAACACAAGGACGAGGGGCCACCAAATGAAATTCAGCGGTGGCAGGTTTTAAAAGGAGCCCAAAGGACGTTAAATCTTCACGCAGCTCACAGACGGCCTGTGGGACGCCTGGTTGTAGGATGTTGTGAAGGCCAAGACTAACAGGGTTCAAAAAAGATCGAGAGAGATTCGTGGAGGATCGGTCCGTTTGTGGCCATTAGCCAGGATGGGTAGGAATGGTGTCCGTAACCCCTGTTTTCCAGAAGCTGGAAATGGGTGACGGGGGATGGATCACTTGATGAGTCCCTGTTCCGTTCATTTCCTCTGGGGAGCCTGGCACTGGCCGCCATCAGAAGACAGGTTACAGGGCTGGCGGGACCTTTGGGTCTGATCCAGAGTGGCCGTTCTTAGGCTCTTATAAAAAGCCCCTGTGAAATGAGTACAAACTGAAAATTCGTACGGACAATGACTCGTTTGTGCTCCTCTGTGTTCCGTACACTGTAGCGTAAGTACAGAATTGATTTCAGTTGGTTTATTTTATAGCTTACATGGTAAATATGAGAGAGGAAGCAGGTTTTCAGTCACCGTGTGCTGGGAGGCTTGTGTACTGTTGTCTGATTTTTTTTGTGAGCAAGTTGTTTTTAAGCGAGGTGGAACTCGGGCGTTCACGAGACGAATCAGACACCTGCGAAGGGGCATGGTCCTGAGCTGGTCTGGCCTGATGCGTCCCTAACTTTGGTTTTAGAGCTCTGTGTCTCGTTTTGTGAGCAAGGGTCCAATTTTTCCCCACATGAGGAGCCAGCAAGTCTGATTAGAGGAAGTGGCTTTTGCTTCTTGGGGCCTATATGTCTGTAAGGCGCAGGGCGGAATTCCCCTGTACAGGAAGCTGCAGTTACTCCCTTATGCATTTGTTACAGACAGCACTCCGCAAGGGGGGTATGGAACAGGTGACCCGTGGAGAGTGGGGAATCCTCGTTATCGGAGGTCTTTAATAATACGATAGACAAACATCTCTCAGGGTGATCTAGGCTTATGTGCAGCGGGATGGACTAAAACAATGTTTCTCAGCCCCTGGCCAGTGAGAACTCACAACCTTCCGAAACTGTCTGACCATTGATATCAAACAGACCTAGAAACACTGGACTAGTTAACCTCTGGGGCTAGAAAGGAGCTCTGCATTTACTTCTGTTATGCTGCTTCTTCTTCTCTACATGTTTAGGGTGGGCTAGCCAGACGGCCTCAACCTAGCCTGCTGTTTTTACTTGCATCGTGGTTTTCTCAAAAACCAAGCTGAATCCGCTTCAAATCATAAAAGTTTGTTCCAGGGCGCTCCATAGCTTACTTCTCTTGTGCAGAGCTATTCATCGTGTTTCCACTTTCGACCTGGTCTGAACCCAGCCAAACTATGGAGTTGAAAGCAGGTTCTGGCTGTGGCAGAAAGGGACTTTGGAAATAAGCAAATGAGCCCTTTGTGTGCATGTTTTATTACTTGATTACAGTAAATGGAAGGTGCACTTGAATTGTTTTATTTCCTTAACAGAGGAGGACAGCATTAATGTTTAAACCTTTATTGAACCTCGGCCTGCATCTGATCCTGCCTCCAGGGAAATCAGTTTGACGCTGTTCTGAAAGTGAAACTTGGCCAGGCTTGGCCTGGGTGCCTTACATATTGACAACTAACCTTTACGGCTTTCAGGACTAGGTGAGAATTGTCTGGATCCCATCAGAGAGTTTCGCTTTCGCTTCTGCTGCAGGCTTTCGGGCCTGATGCCTGGCAAGATTAGCTTGGTTGTGAAATCTGCCTCACACGCCTTGTGATTTGTGAGCCGCTGCCACTCAGGCTGCTTTGAGAGCTCAGCTGTCAGCTGTCCGAGCCGTTGGGAGTCTGCGGTGATGGGGGCGGTGGCGGTGCTCGCAGCATGGGGAAAAGTCAGGGAGTGGAAATTCTTGGCCGTGTTACGAGATGCCCTTTACATTTAATAGAGCCATCTCTTCCGTCGCCTCCAAAGCTGGGGGAGTGTCGTAAGCCCCATTTTTGAGATGGGCGGCTAAGGCGCAGCAGGGTTAGGTGATGTGCCCAAGGTTATGCAGGGGCCTGATTCTGTTCTTATCCCGGGAAGACGCTATTAACGGCAAGAAATTGACTGGCCAGCGTCATGGGTGAATTGATCCCTGGTGGTCACCTCCCCGAGTTCCTGTGTAGTCCCTAACGTTGTAGCAGGCAAGGGCGATAGCTTTTTTCCCTTCCCCCGCGCAGGCCTGGCTGCTAGACTGGGCCTGTCCTTGCTTGTGTCTGTTGGGCGCTGGAGGGCGAGGTTGGAGAGCTCCTCGGTAACAGAGAGGCTGCGTAAGCATTTGCACCTAGGCTTGCCTGCCCCACTCCGGGGAGGGGGAGGGGGAGGGAGAGGTCACGCTCCCCTTTCGAGCCCAGCTGTGACACATTCCCATGACCCAGCCTATCCTGGGAGGTGCCCACCCAGAGTGGGCGCGGGCAGGGCCCAAGAGCACAGTCCAGCCTTTGCTGTGCAGTCGAGCAAGAGGTGCCGCTGGTGCCTGGGAGAACCCTTCCTGCTCACGCTGGACTGAGGTGCTGAATTAGGGCAGGCACGGGGGTAGTTCTTGCAGGGCTCTGACAGAAGTGGGCCAAACTTAGCTTTCACTGACCCTGTGTAACCCTGCTGGGGCAGTGGGCTGTCTGCCTGCAAGAGGACTGCTGGAGAAAACCCCTGGAGTCTGTTTGTGTTTCATTTAGCAGAGATGCTTGACACAAACCTGTATCACTGCTGTACTCGTGTGGGATCCGTTATTCCCCAGCTGAGCTGCTAAGTCTGTCAGAGAAAGCAAAGCCTTTCTCTGCCTCCGGCTTCCCAGAGATCCCCTTCTTGGCGCTGAATCTCTGGGGTCTTCTGTTACCCCTGGATTTCTCTGTTGGGTCTTTTGAACAGGGACTGGAAAGCTTGGCTGGTTCCTCATGTTGTAAGTGCTGGTTGTTGAGCTGATTTTTGACAGGGCCCCAAATGGTAACAGCTGCTTCGAGGGAAGAGCAGACAGTCTAGAAATTAGATACAACAATGCAGGGGAAACCAGCTGAAGTGGAGAGTTGGAGCAGGGTTACAGAAACGTACAGCACCTAGCGCCGGGAGCTTTGATCCCAGCTCAGGGCCCTAAGGTGCCACCACAATGCAGATAATTCGTATCCTCCCTTGGGTACAATCTGGGCACATCCGATTGCTTTCCAGGTTTGCTTGCTGTATGTTTTGGCAGAAGGGGGTTTTTAGGAGGTCTGAGATTTTGGAGGCCCCGCAGTGTATACCTGTGACACCAAGAGGGAGAGAAGTGGAGGCCGGTGACTCTACTGGTGCCCTGCTGAGAAGGCCCGATGGGCAGGGCTGCTAGACAGGTGTGCATGGGGTAGAGGCCTGCACAACGGAGCGCTGGCTCTGCAGGGCTGGCTGCAGCCTTGGATGGGACGATTCTGGTCGTCAGCTGATGTGGTTGAAGGGCCCTGGGGAGAGATGGCTGCAGACAGATTGGTTCTAAGAAGCCTGGGCAAAGATGTCCCTGGGCAAAGCCCAGCATGGGCGTAGCTGGTGTGGGATGTGATAGCGGCAAACAAAGAGATGGGAATGCAGGCATCCGCCACTGGTTCGTCTGCTTGCAGCTCGTAATATCCAGACTGCAGGTCCCACTCCCCACCGCGCAGTTCTGTTGGCTTCTGGTTCACCAGCAATTATCAGCTGAATAAAAGCTGACAGCCCATGACCAGCGAGCACCATGGGGGGGGAGAGAATTGTCCTGTGGCCCCTCACCAGCGTCCCTGTAACCTGTGTGCGTGCGTGGCCACCCAGGAGAGATTCAGATGCTGCCCAGTGGATTAGCAGAGCGCCGTAGTCATTCACCATGTGTTTCTCTTGGTGGTGCACAGCCGTGCATGCCTCAGTGCACATAACAAAATTTATTCCACCTCTGGGTGGCTTATTAGTGGGAGCTCTGCCCCTAACGCCCATCTGAAGTAGTCTCCGCTGTTGGCTCTGGAAGAGAGAAGTACATTTCCTGGGGTTCCTGATGCACCTGCTTCAGGTGAGCATCCGGAGCAGAGTGACCACACATCCTGTTTGGGCCCAGGCGCTCCCCTTCTGCGGGTCTGTCCCGGCTTTTCACCAGAGCTGGGCATAGCCAGGGCGGCAGCTGCCCCTCTGCCTGGGGTCAGCTGAAGGCAGCACTGCCTGTTGCATTGGAGACATTGGCTGCAGGTGCTCAGCGCTGTGCTTTGCATCTGGGTCCCCAGGCGGCATGGAGCTCGGGAGGACGACTCTGGTCCTGGGTGGCGGAGGCAGAGCAGCCATGGTGAGTGCGGGGCCATTTTGTGTTTACTTGGAGAAATATGGTCCCTCTAGGAGTGTCAGCACGGGAATGTCTAGCAGCGTAGAGCATGGGAGAAAAAGCGGATTCTTTCTATCTGCCCTTGAAGGTGGCCAGCAAAGTGAAAACACCCTTTATGGTGGTGACAAAGGGTCTGGCAGGGGTAAACGCCTTCATTTGATTCAGGTGCGTGTTTGCCTTAGATCAGAACTTCAGGTCTCATCTTCTCTGGAAGAGTCTGTGGTCAGGGAACTAGCGAGAGGATGAGGCTCTCGGAGAGGGAAAGCTCCAAAGTGAGCGGGGAAGGGGTTTTTAGTCAGACTCTTCAGAACTGAGTTCCAGGGTGGGGCTCTTTTGCAGGGACCGCTGTCTCCTGTTCATCTTGAAAGACTAATTCACATTCTGGAAAAGAGAAATCTGGTTAAAGGTTTCAGAATCTTGTTTCCAGCTGGTTCCCTAGCAGTGCGCAGGGTGTCTGTGCAAATCCGTGAGGTCTTCCAGCAAAAGCAGGGAAGAGTAGACTGGAAATTTCTGATTATTTCTAAATTAAAGAGCAAGCAAAGCGGCTTACCCCCCAAAAGCCCCTTTTCAAGATAAAAGTTCGGCTGCCTCTCTATCGCTCAAGTGCAAAAAAAAAAATCTAAATTTAAAAAAAGCTTTGCACATGCATTTCTGTGTTGCTTTTGCAAATGACTTGACCTCTGCACGCTCCTCAAGTCCCTGGAGCTAGTTGCCATTCATTTCAGCCTGTCCACATGGAAAGGAGCCATGTTTCAGGTCTGGGCATCGCACCACAGACCACAAATGAAGAGTGCAGTTTGCACCCTCACGTTTTTGTGGTGGAGCTCGGGTTGCACAGATTGGTTTCAGCTTTTCACTGTTCCCTGTGAAATTTGGTTTCAATGATGGGTAAAATTTTGCAACTGATTTCTACCTCCTTGCTGGTTCCATGGAGTCTTGCATAGGCTGAGATGCCTTCTGTGTGGGGCTGTCCAGTGGCGCTCGTTATTGGGAACTCAGCCTCTAACAGGTTCTTTGCTCAGATGGTTTTAGGCACTGCGAGCTCGCTGCTGCTCCCATCAAAGTACACATCCACTGGGCCAGATTCACCCTGGGTGTGTAATGCAGTGGAATTGCACCAGAAACAGATTGGACCGATGACTACAATAGAGGCAGATTCTGGCCAAATACTATTTGATTTGGGAGTTAATTTTAGTGACATTCTTCCTCCCAGCAAACAAGAGGCCTTCGGGCTGTATTCCCACTGCAGCAGGCTGGCACTGAGAGGGACCCCCTATGTGCAGAGGCAAATCTCATGATGTTGGTAGCATCTGCTGCCAGTCCAGATTCACCAGAGGGGGAAATACAGCAACTGCCGTGACCCTCAGTGGAGCTGGGCTGGGAGGGGATTTGGCTTGTGTAAGCCACGTGAATGGGGATGCCCTGACTGCAGCATGGTTAGTTACTTGAATGAGCTGCAGGTCTGAATTCCAGGCCCAGGAAGCAGCAGCGGACAGACGTTGCCTCCGAAAAACACGCCACCCAAACCCATGCCGCTGTTTTTCGAGGGATGTCGCAGTTTCTCCCAAAGGGACATTCTGCCTCTTCGCTGGAGCTGTCTTTCCGAGCAGTGCATGGCTTGGCCCGAGGATGTGTTGGTAGGCTTGAAAATCAGGTGTAGTGGGAGGCAAGCGGTGAGCTTTCAGTCCTCGGTTTGTTTGCCAATGGTCTTGTGAAACTGTCATTGTCCGCTTGTTGGCCAAACAAGGTCTGCTAGGCTCTATAGCTCCAGCGAAATGATCAGGAGGCAGTTGGGCAAGGCAAAGGAACACGGGGGCTCTGGACTCTCCTGTATGTCTCGGGTCAGGTTTTAGAGATCTCTGGGACAAATTCATTGAAGTGGGTGCAACTTTGGGGCCAAGAGAGCAACAACTGCTGTAAGCCCTGGTTGAATCTGACCTTCCTTTTTTCAGTTGCAGGGTGGCTGAAGTCAGCTGTGTTGCTGGGTGGGGTCGGAGGCAATCGTTTCAACAGGGCCTTTCGTCACAAAGCTGCCCTGAGTGCACCCACCTCTGGGGCAGTTTGTGACCGATGTTCAGCCACACGCAGCAACGGTGCACGACTTTGGAGTCAGATCTGAAGAATAGTGTCTATTTTCAGGAAGGATGTGAAATCAGCCCTGACAGGGTACCAAGATACTACTTATGCTTCTTTCTATCAGTTTATACTTTTCATTCCTACCTGTGGCTTTAATTAACCTATTGTTTTTTCCAAGTAGGCTTTGCGCTTTCAAAGCAAAGCACAGCCTGCCTCTCGATCTGAAAGCCGTTGTAGTACCCGTCTGCGTTTTTCCTGCCTTAACAATCCCCAACCCAGTTTAATCTTGAATGCCAATATTGGTTTTGTAACTGACATCTTGTGTGGAGGGAAATAATGGCCAAGAAAAAGCCACAAGCTGCAGCCGCCTGTGGAGGTTGGTCAAACAATATACACGAGCAGGTATGGATATCCTCAATAGAACGATGCCAGTTCCTTCTCTGAGTTCAGTTTGCAGACCCTTTTTTCTCTGGGTACTGGTCCATGCATGAAGGGCTCCTAGGAGCTCTGGTTATACAAGTAGTAAATAATATTCACATGTGTACAAAAAATTAGACGTTTAAGCTGTTTATTTAAGTTTCTGGACCCTTATTTGTTAGGGGTTTGTTTTCTTCTTTATTTAGAGCCAGTGTCAGTAGGGGTGGCACAGATGATGGTTTTATACATCAGCAGTTTTCCCTGTAAGCTGACTGTTTGGGTGCCGCTCGGCCGATAAGCAGAACACTCACAGCCAGCAGTGTGTTTCTTTTGGTGGTGCACATCCACATGCGTCGGTGCACATAACAAAATTTATTCTGCCCATGGGTGGAAAAAATTAGAGGGCGTGCTGCACCTCAGGCCTGAGTCTGATCCTGTTATGCTAAACCAGAGGTCAGCGACCAAAAGAGCAAGACGAGCCGTGGTGTTTTTGGTTTTTTTTTTTTTTTTTTAATTTGGTAAAATACTCAATAATTCAAGAGCCGCAATGCATGTGAATACGAGACGGTCCTTAATAAATAACATCAAACCAGACGTTTTGTATTTGCCATTTTAAGAGCGGTGTGCCTGTATCCCACAGTGCATTGTACCTAGTAAGGGGGAGTTCTCCGACATTTCGAGATCACATCTCATTTGCTATTTAGCTATGAGGTGTTCGTTGTTCGACTTTTAGACGTTCACCAAAATATCGCAAGCAATCAGGAGAGGTTTCTTTTACTTTGCAGTTATAGAATTGGGAGCCACAAAGACATCCTTAAAGAGCCCCATGCAGCTCCAGAGCTGCAGGTTGCAGACCGCTCTGCTGAACTGTGTCAATGAGGAGTAACCCTAGTGAAGTCAGTAGGGTTACCCCAAGGTAAAACTGGTGAGCGAGAAGTTCAGATGTGCTGGGTGCCCATTAGTCAAGAAACTGGTGAAAGTAGCAGGGCACCTGGAATGTTCTCCAATCACTGGAGCACCTTCTGGCGGGAATCGCACTGTTTGGCCCTCTCACTGAATGCTAAATCAGTGCAAGCTGCTGGTTGTCAGGCTCCATTTCTATTCTGACTGGGCCGGTGTGACGGTTACTCTTCTGTTTACATCACTGCTAAAGGATCAATCCTGCAAACGTTCACATACACCAGTAACGTTACTGGGCAGAGTAGCCCTGTTGTGGAGTTAGTTCAGCCAGACTAATCACATGAGTAAAGTGACTTGTTTGCAAATGATTTCAGGATGGGGTCTTAAATTTGGTCTTTTGGGTGTAAATTAAGGGGAACGCTCTGATGTGATTTATACCAGTTTCAATCCGGAGTAATTCTCCGTCAGTTCAGTTGAATTGTTCTCTGTGTGCCTAATCAGAATATGGCTCAAAGTAAAAGGTGGTGATTATCAATTTGATTTGAATAAAAATGTTTAGTTTGATGTTAAAACAATCGAAAACCTCTTCAAGACTTGAACTAGAGGTGGCAGCCTCAGAAACCCAAATGCAAGTATCTGTTTATTACTAGTAGATTAGTACCAGAAAATGAAACTGATTATAAACCGAGAATGAAATGGAGCAGTGTCATTTCTCTGCCAGACCGATTGAAATGCAAAAAGCAAACAATGAGCAGAAAGGGAGGAAAGTAAACGAGCTTTTGAATGTTTGCCCCATTAAAATAATGGGAGCTGTTGTTCGTCACAGAGAAGGGCATCGTTCCCAAACTGTGGGCCCAATCCTGAATCTTTTCTCACGCCGGACGTCCTTAAACAGAAGAGGGAATTCTGTGATATACGCGTATTCCCTGCGTTCTGTGGAGCAGCTCTGGATTGCAACGTTTGTTCGCGGTTGGCTCTGGTGGCAGTTTTAACGGAGCGAGGGGAAAAAATCCGGTGGGGGCCCTCATGATTCTTCTCTTACCAGCATCCAGGTCTGATCAGCCTCCATCTCTCGAAAGTCACAAGCTATGTAAATCAACCGCAGAGGTTTCTCCCAGGAGCTGAAGGCAGTGAGTCAGAGGGCTCTGCGAGGTTAGCCTTGGTTGGCTAGGTACTCCAGTTGACCTTTGGCAGACCAGGCTGGTTTCTAGAGAGCTGCTCTCCTCCAAGAAATGCCAGGATGACCTCAAGGATTATTTTCAGATCTTTCTCCTTTGGAGAAACCGCCTTTTTCCTCCCTCCAGATAGACAAGGGTTGCTTTGAAGAGCTGAAATCTCATTTCCTCCTGGGATGGCTGGCGCTGGCATTGCTTCTGGTGGCAGGGCAGCTGCGGAGCTTGGCCCGCCGCACAGCAAAAGTCAGAACACTGGGCCAAGGTCTAATCGGCCAACCGGTCTCTGAAATGCTGGGTCTGTCGAAGTCAAATGTAAAACTTCCATGTAGCTTAACAGAGCAGGGTTGGGCCCCTGAATCATGCAGCTGGCTCTATTCCCATGGCTCAGGTAGATGTTTTCTCACCTGTAGCTATTCGAACATGGGATTTAAAGATAATTAAAAATAATTACCTAAAAATATTTCATGTCTCGCCAGCCTCCAGGGACACCAGCTAGGAATCCCGTTCACCTAGCGCATACAAGCCTAGACTTAATAAAATCCCCTGAGTTAAGACCTGGATTTAAACTCCATCTGAGTTGCTGGCTACGTATGTGTTTTTTTTTCTTCAACAACTATAAATAGATCACCGGCTGTATTTGCTGTGAGCGCTCTCCTTGTAAACACTGCCTTGCTCTGATTGCACCAGATTTGGGTTGCTCGTCAGTGTTTGGTGGTTTTCTGCTTTTATTTTAAATAGAGTGCAGGCACACACAAAAGGCAAGACTTCCATACCATTTGGCCCAGCTGGTTGTGGTTAAAGACAAACACCTGTTCTGAGGTTTGCGGATAAGTGCTCCTTAAACACATTTTTCTGCCTCTGCCTGTTGTGATCCCTCTTTTCTTGGAAAGCTGTGAAAACATCACGTACTGAGCTACCTGGAGTGTTGTTCCAGATTTACACCAGCGTGCTGGTGTAAACTCTGACTTGGCATCACTCAAAAGAGGAGACCGTTTAAATTCAGGTATTTAATTACCTGCTCTGCAGTTAACATATTGGCCCCAATTCTGTGACTTCTTCTGCTTCCGTTCAGTGGTCTGCAGACTGTTCCCTCTAAGGTTCCCGCGCTGGAGGGCTTCCTGTCTGAAGATCTGGTTCTGGTGGGGAGGGAAATAAAAAAGTAGCTTTGAAGGACGTCTTGTTGCTCTTGAGCAGCAGCTTGAAGATGACTTTCCTGTGGACACCGATCTGAAGAGAAGGCCGCGCAATCCTGTCGGAATTGAAAGCACCCAGCTGCCCTCTCGTTTGGCCAGTAAGGCAGCAGAGGGGTTGCTGACGCTTTCTTGCAGCAAAATGTTAGGGTCTGAATTTAAGCCGTTCCCTGGTTGAATTTTGTGCGTTTTCTGATGCCAGAGGGGGCACCCTGCTCCACTCCCGCCCACCTGGTCCTTCAGACGTGCTGCACTGCTTCTGGTGAGTTTAGGGGATGGGGGGCAGTCTCCCCCCGCCACAGGAGCGGCACGGCCCGGCCCGAGAGGAGCATGAGCCGGGAAGCTCAGGAGAGAGGGCTGCATCGCTCCGGGGGAGGGGTAGGACTGTCCCCCACACTCATCGGAAGTAGTGCAGGGAGGAAGGGCAGACACTGGGGTGCATGTGGCCCCCTGTGCACCCCCATGTGTCTCCTACGTACACCCGTATCTGCGTGTAACGGGTTTTTCATCGCTCACCACCGTGAAGTCCAAATACAGAAGCTGGACGAATGGTGAACCTAAGGCTGAAGCTGGCAGACGTGAGACCCGACTTCCTGAGCTTTGCTGAGGAAACCAAAAAGCAGCCGGGTAGCACTTTAAAGACTAACCGTATAATTCATTAGGTGATGAGCTTTCGTGGGGCAGCCCCACTTCCTCAGCTGTGGAGAAACCTGACGGCCAAACAGACCCAGCCATCGCATTAGATAGAGAAGGCTAGTGAGGGTAACGTACACCTGATGCATTCTTTCATCTGCAGGCCAAAAAAATAATTAATAATTAGCCTTTTTTTATATCGTTCTTTCCCTTATGCAGAGCACTGGAGAATAGTCAGCTCGCGGGAAGTGGTCCTGTGCAACCTTCCAGACTTTTCAAGCAGGGAAAATGTTTGAGAACCGCTGGGTTTAGGCGGTGCAAAGAGAATAGAGAGTGGAGATTCCTAGTGGAGACAGAGCTTAAATGGCGCCTTCATCTCTGCTTTGCCACAAGCCAGTTCTTGGCCCCTCATTACCAACAGGATGTGGACGTGTTGGCGAGAGCCCAGCAGAGGGCAGCAAAAATGACTCGGGGGCTGGAGCACATGACCTCTGAGGCAAGGATGAGGGATTTGGGTTTATTTAGTCTGCAGAAGAGAAGATTGAGGGGCGATTTGATAACAGCCTTCAACTTCCCGAAGGGGGGCTCTAAAGAGGACGGAGAGAGGCCGTTCTCGGTAGTGACGGACGGCAGAACAAGGAGCAATGGTCTGAAGTTGCAGGGGGAGAGGCCTAGGTGGGATATTAGGAAAAACTACTTCCCTGGGAGGGCGGTGAAGCGCCGGAATGCGTTACCTAGAGAGGTGGTGGGACCCCCATCCCTAGAGGTTTTTACGTCCTGGCTTGACAGAGCCCTGGCTGGGATGATTTAGCTGGGATTGATCCTGCTTTAGGCAGGGGGCTGAACTTGATGACCTCCTGAGGTCCCTTCCAGCCCTAGGAGTCTGATTCTAATCCTCAGCACAGGGTGTGGGAAGTTGGGGTGTTGGAGCAAGCCTGGAGCCTGCTCTGTTCCAGGAATCCCCAGTTGGTGGATGGTCCCTCGGGGATCGTTACCAGCTAGTGGGGTATAGAACAGCCTCCACAAGGCTCAGAGTTCTGCAAAGCTGGCTGCAAAATCAGACAGCCGGTAGGGAGTCTCTGTCAAGCCGACAGCGTGGGATCCTGGGAAATACGGCTTTCCTCTGGCGAGCCCAGAATTCGGTGGGCTCACACATGAAGTCTTGCCCGCCGTGAGAAGACCTCTCATGTTTTTAACGTGGTTGGGAGCCAAGGCCCCCGACTGCTCTGTATTAGAAACTTTGCAACTGGGGATCTTCAGCTGAGAGCTGGGATGCACTGGGAGCTCTGCTGTGAAAGCAATAATAAAAGAAATGTGAATGAATGTGAGGCTTGACTGCGCTTGTCCTCTCCCTCGTGGGAAGCGTTGGCTAGGGAGATATTCCGTGCTGGGACCCTGCTGCCTGGTGATCTGGGATCACTACCTCATTACTGTAGCTCAAGCTGCTGTGAATGTCATGACCCATGGGAGCGTTTGGGAGATCACAGTGTGTTTCATTCGGATTCGTTTCCCAGCTCTGCATCTGACGGAAATTCCCCCAGGCAAGTCACATAGCCTCCTTCGGCATCCATTTTCCGAGGATTGGAAAATCCCTATTAAACGTTTTATTGTGGCACCCGCTGACCCCCCCCCCACCACCACCACAAAAGAAAAAAAAAATCCGGGCATCCAGCGCTTGATTTTCTATCTGACCTGTCAGTCCAGACAGCCAATCCAAGAACAACAAATCAGTAACTAACTGCTCCTTCTAATGTGCTTTTAAGTTCATTTGATGAAAGAGATCATCAGTCCTGGGAGCAGTTCAGCCCTGGAATTATGGGGGTTAGCTCCTTCTGAGAGAGAGGTATAGGATCAGCCCCTGGACAGATAACTCTTCATGGTCGCTGGAGGCCAGCTTTTTAAAGATCTAATCGTGGGTCATTAGCCTTAGTGAAGTAGATTCAGTAGATGCTGATAGAACTTCAGTTACCTGGCTGGTTAGTTTGGTTCCTGTCCCAGTTCAGGCTGTTGATTCCCTTTCTTTGGGTTTTTATAGCTGGCTCCGGTTTTGTGTGGCTGATTTTTCCCTAAATTATGATGTTTCATTGGTGTAAATGCACATTTTGCTTCACCTGCATTAATACTCTCCTGTGTGCTATCTGGGAGTCACCACAGAGCAGGAGAGGGGCTCGGGATTTAAGGGTGCCTGAAGGGCAACGTTTTGTCTGCGACTGACACGTGTTAGCCAATCTCCAGCTCTGACTACACTTTTGCAGCCAAGTTCTAAACCCCATGAGAACTGGGACTTTGAAAGGCAATGCCCGGGAATGTTGTTACCGAAGGAAAGAGAGAGGCACCGGGGTTTTCACGTGTGCAAGTTCTGGTATGGTAACTGAACCCCTTGCGTCGCACGAGTGGTTGTGCTCTGAGATGAGCAACGACAATTCCTTCCAGGTTGTAAGTTGCGCTGCCTGAGCCAGGCCTTCTGTGAAATGTGGAGTGAAGCTAAATCTTATCTCATTTATGGTGTGAGCGAGGTTATTTTCACTTTCCTTTGCTAGCCGCTGAAGACTCCTAGTCAACTAAGCCACCAGCTCTCCTCCCCTAGTACGTGCATAGACTTCAGCTATCTGGTGGAAGGATGGTCCAGTGGTCAGCATGACCCCAGAAACCAGGTTTCTAATCCTTGCCGAGACTTGGGCAGGATTCCGATAGCTTTGGGTGCTTCAGTTCCTGCCTGTAGAGAGGATGCCTGTATTAAAGTCACTCTGGTGCTGAGTTAGAGACCCAAATTCTCATACCCAAGCAAAGGAGCTTCACTCAGGGCTTTGACTGTTCTCAGGGCAGCGTCTGCTGGGGTGGGAAGCTGTCGCGTAAGCCAGGGCCGCTGTTTGGATGGTTATGTTGTGTTCGGAGCTGGGTAGCAGAGACCCCATTTGGTCCTTTGTCAGTAGTACTCTACTTCTTGGTAGTCCCTCAGTAACAAGCAGGATGTTGTCATGTTGCCCTCCTATTTGTGAGTCTGCTGATGGCTGACCAGCCCCATTCTAGAGCTGCAGGCCTTATCGCAGAAGGGGCAGGTGTTGGTAGCTGTTGGAGGAGCGCAGGGCAGTTTTTGCTGCTCTATTCTTCCTCACCTCTCCCCATCTGCACTCCTGCGGGACCTCTCAAATTGCAGCAGCCCCAGACGGATTACTGCTCTCCACTGGGAACGGTCCTGCGCAAGGTTCTCCCAAGTGTCACCACTGACGCTGCATTTTCATATGTGTGCCTTCAGCAAGTCCTTATGTCACTTCCTCTGGCCTCCAACACTCCTCTGTCCTTCCTTGAACTCCGAAAACAATCTGTTCTGGGAGGCGCTGATCAGGCATCCAAACCAGGTGACCAGTCCGGCAAAGTTTGTTGAAGGATAACGGCTTCAGTGCCGGTCATGTTCCACTTTTCCAGGATGCTAGTGTTCACACGCCTGTCCTCCCAAGAGATATTTACAGCTCTTGTGAAACTGAGTTAATGATACTGTTCAGGTGCCTTCCAATGACGCATGTATGTTGTCCAGGTTTCACATGTGTTGGAATAACCACTGCGCGGGGTACAATGAACTTTTCTTGGCATATGTTCTGGATGTGTAGAATCTATCTGCACTGCAGCTGGAAGCGCGCCCCCTAGTCTGGGTGGGCGAACGCGAGCTCGTAAGGTGGTGGCTTGGGGCCATGCTGAGTCAGAATGGGTGGCTAGCCTGATTCTTCCAGTGCCCCAACACCCACACGGGTATTTCTAACATACGCAAGCCAAGACTTGCGAGTGGAAGTCTGCCCCTCTGTGCTGGGAGGTTCGCTGCCATCTGCACCCTTAGGCTCTGACCCCAGATCTACAACACCCAGGGCATCAGGCGCAGAGAGGGAGTCAGTGCAGGTACCAGCTTTGCAAAGTCGGTTTCCTAACCGTTGATTTTTTTCCAGGGGTGTCCTTAGCCTGCATTCATCACTGTAGAATCCAAGCCTCTCCCACATGGCACCTGGAAGCTCCTCGCAGCCGTGGGATGCCTTGCTTCGACCCTGAGGGTGTTACTCCTCTTTCAGGGACGTTAACCGAGAGGGAGGCAGAGTGACCCAGGAAGGCTGTGGGATGGTCCCTGGCTGTCCTGAGCAGCATTCCCTGTAAGCTGAGCACTTGTGCAAGCACCCACCTGAGATTCATCTGCTGCCCGGGGGATTAGCAGAGCGCCCACAGTTAGGTTTGTTTCTCCTGGTGGTGCACATTCATGCCTGCCTTGGTGCACAGAACAAAAATTATTTCACACACATGGAAAAGAGTAGAGGGAACACTTGTCTAACACACAGGACTGGCGGTCAGGACCAGAGCCTGCTGTTCCTTGTTTGGAAGGAAAAAGAAGGTGCTTGGTCATTGGCAAGGGCAGGAGCCAGGGTAGCAGGCATTCAAAGTGGATAAGTTATCACCTTGATGAGAAATTATCTTAGTCGGTTTTTGATCTGTTACTGGTCCAACAGGAAATGTCATCAGGGCTGCGTTTTTCATCCTGTGTGGCTTTTACGTGGCTAAACCACACGGGAGGGCTTGGCAGTCAGTCCCTCTGTCTGACAAGGGGGCTGTCCGTTGGTCCTGCTTGTTCGTGCAGTCACTGATATCTGAGGATGCAGCTCCATTCTGCTTGAACTTGTGTTGCGCCACCCCCGCTGAAACGCAGTTCGCTGTGCACGTGCCAGCCTGATGACTTAAAAAACAAAGCTGCTGTGGACTTCACCGCAGGTTCAGCTTTGTGCACAGGTTGGAAATCCCCAGCTTGGCATCTTTGTGAATGGAAAAAGCTCTTTCTTTCATTCACGGGGAAGGGCCCACCGGAGGTCTGATCTGTGAGCCGCTCTCACCCCAGCATGAACACAGGGGGGCTTGAGGGGAGCTCTGGGGTGAGAGTGTCTAATTTCTTCAGATGTGGGAAGCATGCTTTGAAGGGACTGGTGAGGTTTGACCTCAGGGCTTGCTTTCAACTTCAGTACAAGTTGAATCTCTCTAGCCTGGCACCCTCGGGACCTGACCAGTGCCGGGCATGAGAATTTGCCGGACCACAGGAGGTCCATATTGTCTAGCAGCATTACCAACACTTGCACTGCTGACTGGGCTCTTACAATTGCAGTGAGGTAGCCGGGTTAGTCTGTAAGCAGTCCTGTAGCACCTTAAAGACTGCCAATGTTATTTATTAGGTGATGGGCTTTTGTGGGGTGGACCCATTTCTTCAGATCTGGAGCATAACACCAGGCTCTTAGAAGACGTGTAGGGGGTAAATTAGAGTTAAATAACAGCACAGAACACTCAGGCAGGGCTGGAAACGAACTTCATGGGGCTGTGAGAAACTTGGCTGTGCTCATGATAAGTGGTTGTCTGGCTACCTGAAATCATGCCGGATTACAGATCTTGCTGCACGAAAGAGGTTCAGCGTGTAGGAAGGTTTGACACCCAAGCAGGCTGCTAAGTGCATGAAAGCACTTACCACCTCTCTTCAGCACTCCGCACCTTGCAGGATCAGGCCGGATGTTCAGGGGTGCTGGGCCCTCTCACCTCCTGCACCTGACGTGCATGGGAGCTGCTGGCACATCCCCATGTGTGTGGCTGTGACTTTACCAAATCGGGCCCTAAACCGGCTGCCTGGTAGCTCCAAAACTGAGCGACAGAAGCTGCACCCGTGCCAGTATTGGTGCCATCTTCTGCTTCTGCTTTGCTCAACTTGAAAAACTGCTTCTTGGGGTCTCTGGTAGGTGAGTGGGGTGGTCGTATCGCCAGCGCATTTCGTGCCAGTCTCTTTAATATAATCCAGAGGAGTTTAGGTCTGCCAGGAAAAGTATCCAATTGCCAAGAGAATGGGTGTGGTGGGGCTCTTTCCTTTCAGCTGCCTGTTGCCGCAAAAATTGTGTTGCAGTGGCCAGGGAATAGGTGAGAGCTCGGCAGACACGCAGGCCTCTGGGTGGCTCTTGGAGTAGATTGGCTGCTGGTACTGACAAGCTCTCACAGGAAATCAAGAGCTGGAGGCTGTGACTTTTTTTTCCTCCTTTTGGTCACAATAAAATGTTCAATAACGATTTTCCAATCCTAGAATCGAGCAAATCCCCCACACGTGGCAGCTGGGTGATGAGCGAACGGCCCCAAGGGACCCATACAATCCTCTCATCAGGCTGCCTGGATCACCACTCGGCTGTAGCTGGTGGCCAGAAGGGAAGACTCTTCCCAAATATTAGGGCAAAGGGAGGTCAGAGAGGGATTTGGGCCACAAATGTTCCCAGTGGATGAAGTGAGAACAGAACCAGCCCATTAACGTTACAAGGGCCTTTTCTGAATAGAGGTTGCTGGGTCCAGCCCTTACAAAGGGAGGAATTAAAGGCTCAAGATGTTAACCAGGAATGGACATGCCGTCTTGCGCTCTTGGTCCATGTGGTTCCTTGGGAGTGGTACAAACCCATTGGTACAGAGCGGAGCTGTGCATAACCCTGCCCAGGGTGTCTGCCTCCGTGGCGTGGCCCCCCTGTGCTTCACTTTCAACTCTCTCTTTCAATCGGTGTTCTTCGAAGGCGAACAGGGCTGGGGCTTTTTGAGATTTCAGCGGTGACTTTTTTGTTTTTGTTTTTAAATTTAATTTTATTTTATTTTGGTGAGCTGGGCAGGGGGGCAGGATGGTGATGTGGGAGGATGGGGGTGGGGTGGGAGGAAGATGTGACAAAAGGTTATTTGTCATTTATTAACCACAACTTTTTCCATCCTTGGTCATGCACGGAAAAAACACTTTTAGCAGCGTAACCACAGCCCCAGCGTTAATCGCTGAAGAACGGAGTTTCTTATTTTGGAAACTGTTGCTGGGATGAACTGAGCTTGTGTGTGATTGGCTTATGAAGGGGAAGGTCACAGGAAAAAAAATCCCCAACCTGCCTGGGGAGAGGCAGCTTAATCACGTTTTGCTTCGAGCACAGCAGCTGAGAAAAGTTCTCTCTTTTACATCCCCAGGACTCAGAATGACCCGGTCCTAGAAATCCAGAGGTGGAAGGAACTTGCCCACTCCCTAGCTCATTTCACTGCCCATGCTGGCAGGTTCCCTCTACTTAATTTCCGGTGTTTTGTCCACCCTGGGCATGTGTGTCTCCAGACAGGGAGTTTCTTCCAGTTCCAATGGAAAGACTGTTTCTCTGCCTTGCATCTTGCCTTAAATACCACCCCTAATAGTTCTTGTACATCAGGAAGTTTTCCCTGATCCCAAGCCAGCTGGCTCTGTATCACAACTGAGCAATTTCTTTCCATCCTTCACCGTCTGCGGGGACACATCCCTTGCCCTGTCCCTTGGGTTATCACTGAGGCCATGTCTACGTTCCCTGAAGGTCGACCCTGAGCGGGGTCGACTTATCGGGTCAACAGACGACCCCTGTACTTAACGGCTCGTGAGGAGTAAGGGAGGTTGACAGAAGAAGCGAAGTCGTCCAGGTAAGTCAATTGCAGATAAGTCGGTTCAATCTACGCGATTGCCATCGCTCGAATTGCATATCTGCAATTGACTTACCTGCCTAGTGTAGACCGAGCCTTCGTCCAGCCCCACATAAGTGGTTTAGATAGAATAGTGATTGGTCACTTCACCAGCGTTGCCCATAAGCTGAGCGCTTGGGCAGCTGCCCAGAAGTGATTCAGGTGGCACCCAATTGATTGGCAGAGCTGCCATACTACTGGCGGTGCACGTCCCTTTTGTGCCTGGGTGTGCATAACAAAATTTATTCCACCCCTGGATGGACAAAACTAGAGGGAGCCCTGCCCCGCATATGAGAAAAGTTGTCATCTGGCAACTCGGCAGAAGTGTGTCAGACTTTCTCCCAGGACTGCGGTCAATTCTCCGTTGCTGGCACCTCTTAAAAAGATCAGTTCTGGGTCAGTCGGGAGCTACTTTGGGGAAATTCTGTTCTGTGTTACACAGCTTGGCTGGTCACAGCGGCCCTTAATTTCTGAATGCTCAGTCCTTCGTTGTTTCTCTAATCACCCCTCCAGCGCCCGATTGGGCTGCGTGGATTGTGATGTTCCTTACGGGAGGGAGGTGTCTGTCATTTGTGCACTCCACGGGCATCCATCTTTACCCAGTTCCCAGGGCTCAAGGCATGAGCTGCTTCAATACCCACCTTTATCCAATTCCTCAGGGTGTATCTTCCACTGGTCAAAGGTCCTGCAAACCCACTGGAAGAGCTTTATGTGGTAATATCCTTACACTCTCTCAATTATTAACAATCACCAAGCAAGCCGAAGACACGTACAATGCCATGTGTCCCAAACCCAGTCAGTCAGGTGAACTTTCCCTGTTGGCCAGGGTTGTCTGGATTCTAGTTGCTGCACGTCTGATCATGCAGAGGATTTTTGGCAGCTCTGCTCTTAGGTTGTGTCTTGGATGTGAGTTCCTCCTCCTCCAGGTCTTTCCTCCTTATTCTTCTGTTCCCTTTTTCTGGTTGGTCTCCTTTGTGGACCCCAGTTTAAACAGAGCAATTTGAGTCTTGCTTAGCTATACCTGAACCAATTATTTCATTACAATTTTACTAACGTATCCTAACATTGCAACTTAATTTCCTAAGCAGTCCTACCCTGCCACCTTAACTGATTTATATCAAGCAAAAATAATTACACAGCAGACAGAAACAACTAAAGAACAGAGATCATACGGACAAACAATCAGGAAGTGGGGACCATAATGCTAGAACAATAAAGGAATGAGGATTTCATAGCCCCAACTATTGATAAATGGTTGCTTGCCAGACGTAATGCTATCAGACTCAGCTTCCTTTAACCACCTTAAGATCTAGTCACAGAGTCTGTTTGGTCTGTATCTTCACAAAACCGGACAGCAGCACTCGAATGACTAGCAAACTAATGTGTTGGGTGATGTGCTTTCGTAGGGCAGATCCACTTCTTCAGAATTTTCCAGATCAATTATCTTTCAGGTGCTCCAGGGCTGCTTTTTCATCTTAAGATCCTGTTTATCTGGGATTATTGGGTGCCATTAAGACAGGCTCTCCTCCTTCACTGCCTGGTATTACACTGTTCTAATGTAATGTAGACAGAATGTGAGGAGAGGATGTGATCACCAGCTTCTTTGCAAATGGGTGCTGCTCTTTTGCAGCCAGGTTTGGATGGAGGCTGTAGTCTTCAGACCTTACAGTATGGTTACAGTCAAAGCTCTTCTCCTTACACTCCCCTACTTAATGATGCTTTTTCTGAAGCCGCCATTACTATTCCAGGAGTCCAGGAGTCAGACCTGCAGAGCCTGGGCTTGCCTCTGGGGTCTTATTAACAAGGGCCATGTTTGACTTTGCATGCCAGTTTCCTGCGTTCCTCCAACGGTTCTCTTCATCCAGCAAGCCAAAGCTGCTCTGCTCACTGCTACAACCCAATCGAGGGGTTCTGTTTTCCCCCCAGTCTCCTCCTTAAAAGCACCAGGCTAAATTCAGCCTGTTGACTTTGCTGGTTACCCCAGGGTTACTTAGTCAGCATCATCCTCCATGACAGCGGCACCAAGAATGACATCCAGAGTAGACTAAGCAAGGCTAGAGAGATCCTCAAAAGTATGATCAGTGTATGGAGGTCTACACATTAGAGTGTCCACACCAAGCTTAAGCTGTACCAGAGCTGTGTCCTGTCAACACTACTATACGGCTCAGAGAGCTGGCAGGTGACAGAGTGACCTTGCCAAGCTCTTGTCCTTTCACGCCACTGGCCTTTGCAAGATACTTTGCATCTTTTGGCCAAAGACAATCCCCAACCACGATCTGCTCCTGCAATGCCACCAGGAGGACATGATCGCTATCATCATGAGAAGACGCTGGAGACGGACAGGGCATGTGATAAGAAGGGAGGCAGACGCCATTGTCTGGACAGCACTTCTCTGGATGCCTGACGGACGACGGAAACGTGGGAGGCCCAAGGCAACGTGGTGGCCTACTGTTGAGGCAGACGTGAAGAGAATGAACTACAACTGGGACGCAGTGGAAAAAATGGCCACAGACAGTAGAGGGCCTTTGTTGCCATCGGGCATAGTAGGTTTTAACTAATTAACCTAGGGATGCATTGGATGGCTCGGTGGTTTGAGCATTGGCCTGTTTAAACCCAGGGTTGTGAGTTCAATCCTTGAGGGGGCCGTTTAGGGATCTGGGGCAAACAGGGTTAAAAAAAAGGGGGATGGTACTTGGTTGTGCCTGGAGGGCAGGGGACTGGACTCAGTGAACTTCTGAGGTCCCTTCCAGCTCTGAGATTTGTATCACCATTTACTATTATTCGGCCCAAGGTTTTAAGTTTTTTTGCTTCCTGCTAAAGGTGCATTCATAGCAGGAACAAGGGCATCTGACTGTTTAGTCCATCAGAAGAGACTACCCACGAGAAGCCTGTTTCCCATGGATGCCAGTGGAATGTGTTACGTGTTCCAAACTCTTTATTTTCCAGCAGAAAGAGCTGTGGTAAGAGCCATTTCCTCGGTGTGCCCAGCCCAGTTCCATGTCTGGCGGCAACGTATTTGGTGCAAAGTTGGGGTTAGAGCACGGGGCTGGTTGTCAGGGCAATGGCTAAGGTTTTTGGCCAGGCTGTTTTGTGCGACTCGTGCGGGGGGTGATGGGTCATTGTGCTCTGAAGCCTTGTCTGCACTGGTTATTGAGTGACAAAGCTTTTGTCATTCACAGGTGCTTAACTCCCTCTTCCCTCACCAAAGGCAGAAGCTTTGGCACCCCAAGTACTGACACAAAACACAGTTTTTTTCTGCACACAAAGTTAAAGGTGGCGACAAACGGCATTTACTCTGCCTGACTTCTGGGCTACGTCACAGCGACCTGCCCGCAGAACTTACTGTCGTAAGAGGTCTTCCTGCAAAACTTCTGTCGACAGGTCACGTCCACACGCAAAAGCGGATCGAAAGAGCAATATGCTCTGTCAGCAGAGAGTGGCCAGGCTGCCCAGCCACTCTCTCGACAGAACGGCAAACCAGAAGCTCAGCAAACAAGGCTGCCAGATGAACCAGAAGCCCTGTGTGTCAACAGAGCCCCCCCACCCGAGTGTCTATGCGGCTTTAAAGGTGTTATTCTTCATCACGGGGAGGCAGAACGCTGTCGGCAGAAATGCCGAGATTTGTCCACACGCTGTCGACAGAACACAGTTTGTGTTTAGACGCTGCGCAGGTTTTGTCGACAAAACCCTCTAGTGTAGATGTGGTGTCAGTTGCATGGCCGTGAGGCCAGATCAGAGAAATCACAGGTGGGAAAGTCAGCAAGGAAACCAGAGTACCAGCGCCTTGGGAAACGAGCTGCTAGCTCATCTGTCCCTCCAGGACAGGCCTGAAGTGCAGCTGGTTGTTAGGAGAAGGGCTGGAAGGATCAGGTGGTCGCTGCCGTGTACCCCATGTGCTCTTTGGGCATTGAGGGCTCATCACCCCTTCTCCCGGCTCCCGAGTCCTCTTAGGAGCTCTTGGGATCCATTTTGAGTGAAATAAGTTGGAAGGTGGAGGCTAATATTAGTTTCGGCGTGTTAGTGGGTGAAAGGGGGCCTCTGGGACCAGGGAAGGCTCCGTACCGATACCCTGGAAACAGGCAGCTTCAGACCTGGAAGGTGATGTACTGAGCCTCCTCCTTGTGTAATATTTTTTTTGTTCTGGTTCAGGATGTGGTTGGTTCAAGGCTGAGTGCTTATTTCTGAGGTAAATATTTATGAGCGTCTGCAGAGACCGCGTGGGATGCAAAAGGAGGCCTCATCTCCGCATTGGATCCCAGGCCCAGCCGTGAGGCGCTGTGCCCCTCACAGGGCTGGCTGGTTGCATAGCTGGGAGCACAAGACATCCCACCCCAAGGGTTCAGGATTCAAGTCTTAAGAAAAGTCCTGGGACTGGCTTAAATTCTTACTGCTTGGGGCCCAGTTACTTGGTTGTGCCAGGTGCTGTCTTTACTTTCATTCTGTGTTTCTACCTCAACTCACCCACGGCAGCTCCTCGGCCCTAATACGATGCAGTAATTAATGTTCATGTGAATTCGGTGGGGTGGGGGGGAGTGTTCTGTTTTATTGCCTCCCAACCCAAGGCTCAAATTTTCCAGCTCGTGTCTGTAGCCATGAGAGGTGGGAAACTTCTCTTCTGAAAAGGTGAATCAGTCGATCCTCTTTTGGAATCTCCTGCCCGACTCGGGGAGTTGGGCCTTTCAGGAAAGCCCTAACGAGCAGGAGACTCGCGGTAACATCCCAGGAGTTGGCGCCGTTGGCACCAAGCTCAGCATTTAGCCCTCTTTGCTACAGATGACAGATGCATTTCTCACAAGTGGCCAGCAGTGTTCTCTGCCAGCTGGGTGCCTGTGCGGCCGCTCAGGAGCCGTGCCCGTGCCAGCCGGCAGCATGTGTTTCTACTGGCGGTGCACGCCCAGGCATGCCGCGGTGCACGTAACAAAAATTATTCTCCCATGAATGGAGAAAAAAAAATCAGAGGTAGCACTGTCCAGGGGTTTCAGACAGTTTGAGGCACCCAGAGCCTGATTTTTTGGATGCGACGTCAGTCCATGTAGAGTCAACAGGACGTGCTGGTGCTCAGCACACCTGGACAAAGTCAGGCCCAAATTGATGGTGGTTCATGAAAGCACCGGCCTACTGCTGCCCTAGCTTGCTAGGGAGCGCCAAAGAGGCTGCCTCTTGGATTCAGGGCTCACGGGAGGGGCTTGATCCAACACGGTGCTGAGCACCCACTAAATCAGGACGCACACCAAAGAGGACCCCGAGATGTCTAGTGGGGAAATCAAACCACCTGGCGTACAGGGTGTGTGATCCTTTTGGCTCCCTCGTTCGGTTGACTCCCGGAGGCCGCCGAGCTCTGTGCTGCTCTCGGTGCCACTAAGGCCTGGTGTGCCCTTAGCAACGAGGTTGCCGTGGCTACTGCGTATCTGTGCACGCCTAACCTGGTCCAGGCCCAGCCAGGTTGGCAGAGTTCTTCTGTGGCCCAAGTTATTGCGGTTGAGGGGGGTGGATTACCGACAATGGAAAACCAGCATCCCTCTGCAGGAAGCATCTGCGCTGCAGGGTTGTAGACACGGCCTCGCTCCGCGCTTGCAGCCGTGTAAGAGAAGGCAGGATATTGCTTCCCGAAATGAGGGAAACATCGCTGTCTCAAGGCCAGCCACCTGCTGGCTCTGGCTGGAGCTTTGGCCCCCGGGCTCCTCAGTGAAATGAGTTCTTAGAACAGCCCCTGGCTCTGTGACAGCAGCACTCTCCTGTCTGTGTTCCAGCATCGTACGTCCTTTTCGTTCCTTCATTCTCCGTTTCTTCTGTGTCCAGTGAAACACGAGATTTTTTTTTTTTTTTTTTTTAAATTCTCCTTGAGTTTGCTTGTCTCAGGAAAACCGTCTGGGAGGGAGGGCTCTTTGCTAGGTGACGTTAGGAAAGGGTCCCCACGCTACCAGCTTTGGACGAAAATAAATCCTAAAGGGGAAAATAAACTCTCAAGCCTGGCTTGGGGCAGCCTCCTCATCTGGAGCGGTACGGCTGTTTCACTGGCTGGTTTGCACGCCAGTCAAGAACATCAAGTTCCCTCTGTGCAGAATGCGGGCACAGGGCCTGTGTATTCCAGGGTGTATCCATCTCTTAGGGTAAAAATTATTTTAAATATTAAATAAAAATGGGTTTGCTGAAAAATAAACGCTGCTTAGCCCATGATCTCTTCTCTTCCCTAATATTGCTTTTGTCTTGCATTTCCCCAGCGGAAGCAGTGCTGAATTGTTTGGCAGGAGCATTCTGACAAAGTCGTGTGATTTCTCCCAACAACGGGCCGAGTGGGAATAAGGGAAAACTCATTCTTGGATTTCTCTAAAGTTCCTGACCCTCCTGTTTGTGTTTCCTGCTCTCAGTCCCTCTGTCTCCCATCGTATTCTGCTTTGGTGTTGTCTCAGCAGTTTCACAGCTGGTAAACCCGAGTTTCAGCTTGGGTCACCCAGTGAGGTCTTAGGCTGCTGTAACAGTCTCCTCTGCAGCTCTGTCTTTATTTCCTGCAGGCTGTGTCAGCTCTGGGTCTGTCTGTAGAGACGGAGGCTGCCAGCTGCCGCCCTTATCGCCCCGTTTCCTACCTTCTCATGGGCTGAATTGCAATCACATGGCCAAGGGAAGACATCTGAGAAGAAAACATGAGTGGTGATTAGAAGAAGGTGCTGGTAACACGGGCATTTGTATTTGGTCTGACCCATCAATTCTGCAGCTCACACCATCTTCCTTGAGAACATGTTTCATTTTAATCCAGGCTACTTCAGTTTCACAGGAGCAGTAATTTCCTCCCTTATGCCATTTTGGTGGGGGGAGGGAGGTAGGTCACACCGAAATATTTTGCTGTCCCTTTATAAAAATCTGTATTTATTTAATCTTATTTTGGCTACACAGGAAGACAGAGCATGCAGCTGTGCCACTTGCTTGCTCGTGGGAGAACCTTGTCCCATCACAGAGCCTTTTTCCAGAGATCCGTGATGCAGTTGAGGTGTTAGCCCTGGTTTCACGCATGTGTTGTAACAGGTGGACGTTGCGCCCCAGCTCCAGTTTGGGTAACTGCATCCTGTCAACCTAAATTCCTGCTGTGGTTTCAATTGAATGCAGTTCTTATCTTAAACCACTGCTTTGCTGTGCACGTCATTAAGTAGTGAGTCACCCCAGAAGTGGATGCATTTGTAAGAGAGGAAATAATTTTAGATAGAATATAAAAATAAAAATGTCCTGGACTTCTACAGCTTACACAGGGCGAACCTCTCTAATCCAGAACTCTTGTCCAGCAACATCCGTAACCTGGCATGATTTTGGTTAGCTGGACGACCACTTATTGTGGGTGCAGCCAAGTTTCCTGTGCTCCCATAAAGTTTGTTTCCAGCCACCAGTCCGGGCGCTCAGTGTTCTGTGCTGTTATTTAGCTGTAATTTACCCCAAATGTCTTCTCAGAACCCAGCAAAACAAAGCAGCAGAAATGTAGCACTTTAAAGACTAACAAAATGATTTATTCGGTGATGAGGTTTCGTGGGACTGATCCACTTCTTCAAATCAGTTTCATTTCCAATCCAGGCTGACATTTATAGGTACAACAGAGCAAAAAGAAAAGAGAAGAAAGGAAAAAGAGATTGTAATAAAAACGGACACATCAAATAGGATAGAAGGAAGGCAGGGTCAAAGGTGGGGGATGTTAATCCTGCTGTCTGAGATGGGCAGTGAAAGTGTTGGTAATGTGCTTGACAATATTGACCTCCCATGGTCCAGCAAATTCTCTCATTTGGCACCAGTCAGGTCCTAAGGGTGCCAGACGAGAGAGGCTCAATCTGGATGTGATAACCGGAAGGCCTGGTTTAGGGTTGCTAATTCAGTCTAACAGCTGGCATTTAACTAAAACTCTTGCAGTCACAGAAACAAGAACCAACAAAGCCCTGCTAGGTAGCATCTAGCACTGGGGAGCACACAGAGGGAGGGTGTGTGTGTGTGTGTAATTTCCGACGGGAGGTACAATATAAGCAGCTGCTGGGTCTCAAGCTCATCCGTCTCATTAAAAATGTTGAAATATGTTCCCGTTTTTATGTCTGATAAATAAAGTTTTCACATTCTACAGAGTTACTTTTTTACACATGCCAAAAGTTTGTTTGTTTACTTTTCATAGGAACATAACCAAAATTTCCATCAGTCTGGATTACATAGGACATGTTGGGGGTGGGGGGCTGCTAATTCCAGGGGCAAAAAGTGGGGCCTGGTCTAAAAAGTTTGCTCACTCGGCTCAGTGCCATCCCTTAGCCAGTTAACAGTCCTTCCCCAGGGTAGAATTTCTGGAAACTTTAGTCCAGAGAATGAAGGAAGCGGTCGCATTTGCTTGCAGATATTGTGTTTACTTTCTGTGCCCTTTATTTATTCCAGGAAGTTATTAAAACTGCCTGCAATTAAAATGACTGTGGCTTAAAATATGAATGAAACTGCTGGCAAGAATGGTCTGTTTAAAGGTTTTGTTTATAGCCCCGATCTTCAAAACCAGCATCCACAATATGAAAGGCTGTGTTGATGTAGGTCAAAGGTAGCTGGTGTATTTCCCCCCTCACCCTCCTTTTCAGAGGAGAGAAGAAAGAAACCGTGACAATGATAACATGTGAAGGCGCTGATAAGTGACGAGAAGAACACAATAAGATGGCAGGTTGGAGCTGGAGAGTCAAGTGCCCTGTCTGGCCATGTCTTTTAAAGGTGATAAGGAAGGCTTCTGGGAGCACGTCAGTCTGTCATTAGATGAGCTGGAGAGAGGAGATAAGTGTTTTTTTCTCTAGGGTCAGCTCCATGCAGCATCTTAGGGCTAGGAAGGGGAGAGCAGCCGCTCATTGGCAGGGTGCATTCTCCTTCCTTCTGTACCGCTTTCTGTCCCAACAAGCCTCTTCCCTTAATTTGCAGTGACTCTCTCTGCTCTGGTTTGTGGTGCTGTCTGCCGATGCTTTCTCACTGCTATGGCCTTCTCTGCTCCAGTGGGTCTGCCTCCCACCTCCCCAGGCGTGCCGGGCCACGTGAGGGTTCTTGGACTTGAGAACAGCCTCTCCTCAAGTGTCGGGCTCTAGCGAAGGGGCCCCTGGCACGCCCAAATCATTGTCTGGTGGCGGAGGAGACAGCAGCCGAGTTCCTGTCCAGTGCAGAGAGGAGGGTTACAGCAATGTCAGTTTGGACATGTCGTGTGGAGTTTAGGGGCCAGGAGGGTCATAGTCTCCCTAGCTCCCACCTCCTGTATTAAAGCTACCTGGGCTATATTCAGGCTATCCTTCGCCCTGTTCACAAGCGCCTCACCTTAGGCACTCTGAAGAGAAGCCCAACAGCATAAAGCCTGTGCAGAATGAGTGGGTGAAGGTGTTTTTTTTGGCAGCATTATGTATCTGCTTGTACTTGTGTGACTCTTCTGATCACTTTGCGTTTGAGGTAGAGATGGTGGCTCTGCCTCTAATTAAGGCTGCCCAACGTCTTTCTCTGTAAGACGCTAGTTTCAGGGGCTTTTGCTTCCCTCAACACAGGCTGAGTTATAAGCTTGCGATAAATCCCAGGCTGCAGATGCTCAGTGGGGACATCTTGGATTTTAGCAGCAGTATGGAAGCGTTCATCTGCCCAGAGCATGCCGCAGGAGGGCCTATGGAAGAAGTGTTGCAGCATGCCATTCACTGAGAAGGGCCGTAGTGATAGAAGCGTGCAGCCTTATTCTGGCTCCGTTTTAACATCTGAGTGCTTGACTTTGAAGCCTTCATAATGTTCTTTTAGCAGGTACAGCACGTACACAGGTACATGGCATGGTGTCTAACCAGAAAGGCTTCCTGGGGTACTGCTGTCTTATCACATTCTGCCGTGTTCCCCCCCCCCCCCCCCCCCGTCATTTAACACTCTGATCAGGCAGTACCGCCAGTGGCAGAGCTAAAGATTATTGTGCTACAGGTTGAACCTCTCCAGTCCGGCATTCTCTAATCCGGCAACATCTGTAATCAGGCGTGATTTTAGTTAGCCGGACGACCGCTTATCATGGGTGAGGCCAAGTTTCCCGTGGTCCCTTAAAGTTTGTTTCCAGCCACCAGTCCTGGTTCTCAGTGTTCTGGGCTGTTTTTTAGCTGTAATTTACCCTTACACATCTTCAAAGAGCCCAATGAGCAGTTAAAGTGGTGTTAATGCTGCTAGACAGTACTGACCTTCCGTGGTTTGGCAAATTCTCTCATTCGGCACCAGTCAGGTCCCGAGGGTGCTGGACTAGGGAGATTCAAGCTGTACTTCATTTCTCACTGGCTATTCCCTGTTGCCAAGATAGAAAACAGCAGTGAAAAGAAACCAGTTCCATTAATGGAAGATCCTGATCATTGATTCATTGGCCCGGCCAGTGTGTTTGCATGCACGTCCTCACCCCTGTGGGAATGGAGCAGAACTGTTCAGCTGTTGGACGTGCTCTAGGTATGCTAATAGAAATTCTCTGCAAGTCATAGAGGTCAGGGTAACATGCTGTCCCTTACTGCAGAGGCTCTAAGGCCACAGTGCGTAGCGGATAGTGAAAGTGCTAGGGAGTGTGTTAATCGGATGGAAAGCTAAACTGGAACCAGGGCGGAACTCTGAGGGTTTTTTTCCACAGTGTATGAATTTGTGATGAAGAGCCTCAGGCTAGCAAAGTATACAAGTAAGCCATCATGGTGTGTCAGTTTTGTGCGGAGTCAAGCTAGCCTCGGGCGCTTGGTATACACTGTGGTTCAGTTTTATTGAAGAAATGGTCATGTGTAATTCCTGACACTCCCGACCCTGCTGCAGCTGCTTCGGCGCTCGCCCTGCAGCTGGGATTCTTAAGCACTTTTGCAAGAGTGCAAGCCTAGCCAACCTCCGAGCTCACAGGGGCCAGCCATTTCCGCTGGAGACAGGACCCTTCCTGCTCTGAGCGTACATGCACTGAAGTCAGTTGCAAAACTGCCATTGATGTGACTTACTGCATTTGACCCCGGGGTGAAACCTTTCTCCCTACTTTGCCAACTGACCCCATATGGAAGTGGGTGTGGCTGCATCGTTGCTGGGTGGTTTTCGCTCCTGTGCCGCCAACCTTTGTTTTAACAATGCTAAACTTTTGGCTGCTTTTCCCTGTGTCCGTGTGATCTGTCTTCCCCTCCTCCATGGTATACCTCCTCTTGAGGTTAGCTGTTTTCTCGGAACTTTCATTTTGAAAAACCGAGAAGAATCGCAGCCTCCAACTCCAGTTGAAAGCTAATCAGCTGAATAGCTGACATTGAATCTTGATCAGAATGAAAGTACCTGTGGTTTTCTGAGACTTTCGGTCGTGAATGAGTAAATAGTCATACCCTGCTTATGAAGCAGGCAGACCTCTGCCTTATTTATTGACATTTTTATCAATGGACAAAGAGGTTAGTCATATGCGTCTGATGTAAAAGAGCTTCTGTAGTTCGCTCATGAGTTAGTCCTCATCAGTGCCCTTTTAATTTCCAGCCACAGCCCTTTAAAGGATGTGTTGCCTTCCAGCGTGCTGTGCTTTCCGCTAATAAATGCTTGTTCAGCTGGTTGATGTGCTTTGGGATCTGTTTTTATTATTTTAATGAATTCATTTCTTATTTAGCAGCTGTTTGGTCATGTGACTAGCAGAGCCTTTGTGAGTGTTCAGCTCACAAGCCAGCATTTCAGACTGGAACTAAGGTATCCATTTAAAACTCAGCAAGTACGTTTCTGTTGGGCAGATCCTTTTGTCTATTCCTGGGAGTAGTGGTGCGTGCTGATTGCTTTGTTTTAGATAGGCTTGTCTTTACAAAAGCCTGCACTTCCCACCCCCAGTAACAGCTGATCAAGAATAACTCAGATAGGTAGGTAAAAGGAATCCTGATTTTAGTGATCTAACCACTAGATAACATTCCCTCACACCCTAGTCTGTAGAATATGATATCCTCCAGTGCAGTTAGGCTAAAAGAAAGTTGTTAAAAGCTGACAAACACTTCTACCCACAAGAGCGTAGAGGGTTGTGTGGAGAAAGACATGCCTGTCCTTTTAACCCAGAGAAACAGGTTCTCACTTGAAGGCGTGAAATACAAATCCTGCAAAGGGAGAAGCACTTTGGAATGGCTTAAGGCACAGTTTAAACATTTTTCAAAATAGGGGGAAAAATGCCATAATTGCATGAACTTTCTGCATCCAGCAGGCTAGAATGCCCTTCTGCAGGGAAGCCACCCATTGCCGGGTGAATTGAGAGGGATCCCTCCTTCCTCCTGCACTGTGACAGGGCACGGGGCCAGGAATGCACCCATATAAAGGGGCCTTTAAATGCTCGACTTGCAGCCAACTAGGCTCTCTTGTTGGAGGAATAATACCAGCTCCCGCAGCATCTCGCTCGCTGGCGGAGGAGAGCGATCTCTGCGTAGGACGTTTTAAATGCCTGGAATTCGTAACAGAGCTGGGGAAGAGAGAAGTGCTCAGATCCTAAGGCCAGAGAGGCTCATCTGGTCTGACCTCAGGCGTGGCACGAGCAGGAGAACCTCAGTGAGCGGTTGCAGCATCAGGCCCCTAACAGTTAGTCAGGAACAGCGTGCATCTCAGTGCTGCAGAGCAATGCGGTCGCTGAGAGTAGCGAGCCCAGGTGCTCTGTCCTGGGCGGAGGGAGCTAGTCTGAGACCACCGCCTGCGTCTCGCATCTGATTCAGTCCCACGCTGGAGCCAAGAACTCAAGGGGGTGCGGGGTGTTCTTTTCTTGCACAGTAAACAGGACCTGCGGGCTGGTGTCTGCACAGGCTCTGCCTGCCTCTTCCCGCCTGCTCCTAGCTAAGCTCTGCCAAGACCCAGAGTTCTTCCTCTCAGCCGCCTTCGTGTGCATGCACAGCTGCGTATGGCTTCACCTCCCGGCCGCAGCTCGGCCTCCTTGCTTGCCTCCGAGGACCTGCCTGTGCCTGTAACGTGCGAGGGCGTGAAATGAGAGCAGAAGGTCTCAGCCTGCTGAACCCAGTGGCATTGTGCACCACTGACTCCGGTGGGAGCAATGGGGTGTAACCAGGGTGGGAAGAACTCAGGGCAGGATAGCAGGGCTTCCCTTCCGCCTCGCCGCCCCCCCCGCACAATTCTCCATTACACCCACTGGTGAGACTCAGGGAAGGAGTAGGTGACACCTGACCCAGGCTCTACCAAGCCTTGTACTCCACCCACAAACCCAGAGCAGAGGGATATTTCTGGGTAGGGAAAATCAGAGCACTTCAGCATATCCATCATTAGGTTCCAGAGTGAACAGGGTGCTGGGACAGATGGGGGCGTCTTATTCTAACATGCCTGTCTGCCCACGGAAGGGAGCAGCCCTGCCCTGAGTAGCAGGAGGGAGCCTTGGCAGGGGTGAGGGGTGCTGGTCGGTGCTAATCTAACCCTTCGACCTGCAGCCACGTTCTGAGTGCCCCTGAGCTCTGCCAGGCACCGGGGCAGAGTAGAGCCTGGAATAAAGGTGGGAAGGGCAGAGATGTGCGTGCAGTGGGGGCAGTCGGTAAGGTCCGCCTCAGCAGCGTCAAAATCAGTTGCCTTTTTAGAGCCTGGTCTCTTGACTGGCCATCCCGTGGTCCCCTGCAATGGGATCCACGGTGATTTGCTTTGGTCTGTGCCGCTCTCAGAGGGGGGTAGCCGTGTGAGTGTGCAACCCCTCCCCCTCAGCCAAAGGCAGTCCTGGAGCACCTTAAAGACTAACCTAGTAATTGTCTAATAAATAAAATAATGACCAAATTAATAAAATAAGTAAAATAATGGCCTAATAAATAAAGTGTTCGGTCTCTAAGGTGCTACAGGCCTGCTTGGTTTTTTTGTGAGCAGCTGGGGCTGTCCTAGGGGACTAGATGTTGTTGTATTTTGGCTGGCATTGCTCACGGCGAACGGGCAATGACTGGAACGGGATCGGTCCCTTACAAACCTGCCTCCTGCGATTGCTTGATTGGATTTGTGTGGTTTGACCTGGAGTTAACCTCTCTGGATTCCTGCCAGGGCTTGGGAATGGCCAGAGAAGAGATGGTCCCCAGCTCAGGCTGGGATAGAACTTCGAGGGGAGAGGGGGGCGGGGTTAGTTTGTGCTGGGAGGTGATGGCTGCAGTGCAGCCAGGATTGGGGGCTTGTGTTCAGAGGTGGGTGGGTGGGAAAACTCCCCTGCAGGCAGCTCTGTGTAGCTCAGCTGTGAGACTCAGCCCCTGGACGTTAAAAGCTCCCACTTGCTTCTCGGGGGGGCTCCTGGACTGCTGGAATAACTCCCATTGGTGCCCCTTGAGCACACAGGCTGTGGGGCAGTCACCAGGAGAGATTCAGATGCCATCCAGCTGGTTAGCAGAGCGCCCCTAGCCAGCAGCATGTGTGGGTCTATGGGTGGTGCACATCAATGCATTTCTTAGTGCACACAACAAAATTTATTGTACCTGAATGGAAAAAAATAACCGGCCCCTTGATTCGTGCCTGGCCTCACTCTCTGCTCTTGCAGGAGGATCCAAGAAGCCACTGATGACTGTGGGAGCCATCTACATGGCAGAAGCACCTGACTGTCCTGAATCCCCTCCTGCCCTGCCCCCGCCCCCGTGTGTAGTTACAAACCCTTCTGAGCTCTCGAGTGCCTGATTTGTGTACAGGGCAGCGCGGTGTCCCTGCGGGCTCCCTCGGCTGCCTTCTGCACCTCCCGCTGGCTCACGGCCTCTGAGGGACCTTGCTCGGCACAAACAGGCTGCTTCGGAGGTTCAGGCAGCAGCTGGGCTGGTCCTGCTCCTGCTCTGTATCAGGAGGACATGGGCTGTGGCTCTCGGTGCGAAACCAGAGGCGCTCCTGCAATGTCAGTAGAGTTACTCTAGTGCAACGGAGAGCAGAGAGGAGGAGGACGGGGAGGGGTGGGGTGCAAGATGGGGCCAGGGCCTGGTTTATGCTTAAACAGCCGGGGAGCTCTGGAACAGTGGACAAGAGGGGCAGGGCCCTCCCATTTTTCACTTGCCTGAAGGGCGAGTGATTGTGGGGAGAGTGGAGGCGGGGCTTGGAGGAAGGAATGGGGGCGGGGCCAGGCCATGGACCTGGTGGGGATGGGGGACCCCGTTTCTAGGGAATATCCAGGGCTCCCTTAGCTGCATCACTCAAACGGAGGGCCCTGAGCGCTGCCGTCGGGCCCATGGCTGGGGTAGTGGAAGGATTGGCCCAAGCACCTCATTACCCTGTTTGTAGAGATGGGCAAAGTACAGCAGGGACCCCCTCTCCCCAGCAGTGCCTGAGCCCCGCTGCTGGAGGCAGGCCCTAGACCAGAGCCCGCCCCTTGTGGGCTGGAGAGCTGCTGAAGCCTTAAGGCAACAGGAGCCAGGAGAGGCCCTTGTCGGGAGAGAATTAGGTGCAGAGAGGAAGGAGGGTGGGCGAAAGGGGCGAGAGAGGAGCAGGGAAAAGGGCAGGTGGAGAATAAAAGCATGATGAATGAGAGCACGATTCCATGTTGGCTTTCGCAAACGTGGTGTAACTCCCAGGTCGTCCCCGGGCCAGGCTCTGCCAAGGCTCCTACGGCCCCTCAGAGGCCACAAGCGTCCAAGAGAGGCCAGAGCAGTCAGGAAAAGAAGCAGCAGAGTGGAAGTGGGGAGAGCAGAATCGAAGGGCATGGATCCTGATGCCTTTTGGAGATGGAGGGTGGTTGCCCATAACCCATGTGGGTTCATCTGGGGGGGGGACCCCAGCACAGGGCACCCTGAGATGGGGACCCCACGCATCTCTTCCTCAAGGCAGTCCCCATTTGCAGATCCGGAGGTCATTCTCCTAGATCTCCGTTCCCAAAGCCTCCAAGCAGCCAAGCTGGGTTATGAGTCAGGCCAGCGTTTCTTGGACTCCTTCCGGGGCGATTACTTAACCCAGCCTGTAATGGGTGACAGTCGTCCTCCAGCGTAGAATCAGAAAATCCTGGGACTGAAAGAGACCTCAGGAGGTCATCAAGTCCAGCCCCCCTGCCCAAAGCAGGACCAACCCCAAGTAAATCATCCCAGCCAGGACTTTCTCAAGTCAGGACTTAACAACCTCTAAGGATGGAGAGTCCACCACCTCCCTTAGTAATGCCTTCTAGTGCTTCACTGCGTGTGGCCTGAAAAGTCTGTGGGCATGAGTGCCCGGGCGCCACGAATTTACCAAACCCCTTCTTCTGCCAGCAAACTCGCAACAACTCGACAACGCATGTACGTCTCTCTCATTGGGCCGAGGTCTCCTGTCCAAGGAGACATTACCTGGGGACTTACTCATGATGGGCTCAGGGTTGAGGCATGACCTCTGCAGGGGGTGTGTGTTGGAATAACAGACATTGCTTATTCTTTTCCCCGTGTCAAAGCGAAGGAACTGACAGGGTGAGGGCCTGGCTCCCTGGAAAGGGCCTGCGCCGTGGCCGGCACATGTCAGGAGGAAGAGTGTCTGTGTGTCCCCTCATCTGGGCCCTTGCTATGTTAGAGATCAATGGGAGATTTGCTTGGTTAGGGGGTTGGAGTGGGGTGACCAGCACCTAAGTGACTTAGGAGCACAACTCCCATCCAGGCTCAATGGGGCTGATGTTCCTAAAGCCCTCAAACTCCCACCCTGAGCAAGGAGGCTTGGTTCTCAGAGGGCATCCCCTTCTCCTCCTAGGGGTTCTTTTACCTGTGTGTCCGTCAGGGGCGAGGACCCCTCCCTCCCATGGGGATGCTCCCATGCCCTCGTTGGGCTGGGATTGGTCACGAGGGATGAGGCTTGTCTTGAGCATAGCGGCTCCCCTGCGATTTACGAGGAGCCGCTGCGTTTTGCGGCACAGGCGTTCTGGTTCCATTTTCTCAGCGGCAGCGTTGTCATGAAGAGTGGAACCGAAAGAAGAAATCAGAGAAATCCCCAGCACGCGTGACGGCAGAGCGTCTGTGTTACTTGCCACTTCTCCTTCTGGGTCTCCACAAAGCCCCCCCCTTCCCCGTGACTCGGTGTGCCATAGTGGGGCCCTGTGGCTTGGTGCCATGCCAAGTCGGTTGTCCACATCCTCTGTGTGTTTGCCCAGTGCTGGCACAGGAGGCCTGTGAGCACTGGCGGTCCCAGTCCCTCCTCTCTGTGGGATCTTTCCCGCTCCCATGGCAACCAGTACCCGTCTTTCCCTCAACTGCCAGGCATGTCGGGACAGGCGCTGCGTGTAAGCAGGTGCACCTGGAAAGTTTTAGTGGGTGGGCTGGGCCAGCTGCTACACACTTTGCTAGCAGCTGGGAGCAGCTCTGGGCTGTGAATTTCCAGGTCACCCTAAGGTCACCATGGGACTGCCCTCTTCCTCCCTGCCCCAAAAGCATGGGGTGGGGCGAATACAGCAAGAGGTGGTTTAACTTCAACCATACTGTTCTTTTTACTGACCTTACAGAAATAAGCCCAGGATGCGGCTTTCTCCTAGGATCTGCATTTGTCTGTGATCCTAAGTACCAGGGTGCATGAGTCCCTCCTCCCATCCTACTCCATGCCAGCATCATAGGCTCTTGTGGATTTGCAGGATCCTTCCTCTCCAAGGTGATCATCATGGATGATGCATTGATTGTAGGATGCACAAAGGTGACCCTTGGCAACTTTGCGTTAAACAAGACAAGAACCGTGCCCCCATAGTTAGTGTGTCTGTAGTTCCTTCTCCACCCGATAGTGCCAGTAGCCTCAGGCGAGTGGGAAGGTTAGAAAGGTGGGGGCTTGGGGAGGGGGGGATTTTGTCTTGTTTGTTTTTACCTTTTGGCCATATGTATGTGTTTGGAAGAAGTTTTATTAGAATAACAAATTAAACCAGTACTGGAGATCGTTCGCGTTGGAAGTGCGCCGTGGTGGGTGGACAAAATCTGCTGTTTTAGGATGATGTGGCTTAGCTAATACAGTTGCACAAACTAATGAGCTGTGAGTGACTGATCAAAATGTCTCTCTTGTGCTTTGTTTTAAAAAAAACCCAGAAAAGGTGCGTTTCTGCATTCCGCTGGCGGATCTCACGAATGGAAACAATCTTTTATACACCAGTCCTCTTTCAGAGTAAATACCATGTGCTTATCTCTTAAGCAGCAGCCTTGCTTTAGGACTTCTGCAGGGGAACCTCCATTGTGCTACGAAGAACTCGCTCCTCACTGTAATTTCAAGGCTGGCGCAGTTCCTCCGCATACAATTTCCAATCAACAGAAGTAAAAAAGAGAGCGCGTGAAAAAGAAGCTGTGGTAACATTTGATACTGGAGATTTTTCAGACCGGAAGTTCAGTAGTTGCACTCTGCTTTCACAGAGCAGCTAAGGCTTTAAAGCAGCCAGTACAGCTGCGCCCTTGACGTGACCTTAAGGTCTTGAATCTAATTCAATCACAGATCAGCCACTTTGTCTGAACCGTTGTGTTTCTCGGGTCTCTATTTGGTAGTTGCTGGCAAAAATCTCATTTCTTCCTTTTGCCCCTTTTTCGGATACGCCCGTTCCCAAGAATTTGGCCCTGTGGGTTATGCCATCTTTGCTTGGCCCTTTTCTGCACCTGTAACCAGCTTGTGGTTAAAATTGTAGAGTTGAAATATTTGCCCAGGCCACATTTGAAATCAAGCAAAGGACATCTGATGTCTTACAGCAGGGGACACAATCTTTCCGAAGCAGAGTGCCGAAATTTGACCACGTGACCTCTATGTACAGGCCCAGTGTGGTTGATGCTTTTTAAAGTCACTAATGGTCCTTTTTACAGCGGCATTGTTAATAAATAAATAAAGATGCAGAGCTTTTCCATTGAGGTGGTTGGTAGCATTAGCTGGTCCTTTGCTAATCCACAAGCAGAACGGCTTTGAGCAAGCTCCTGGCTGCATAGAGGAGCAGGGGTGGGGTTGAGCTCCCGCCTCACGTATCAGTGAAAATTTGCTCACATTCAACTCTTAGCACCTGTGCGGGGCGTTTCTGACCACTGTCTTGGTGCATCATTAATACACATCAAGCTCCCCGGACTTGTCTCATCTCCTTGTGCAGCCCTGTCTGTCTGTCTAGCAACACGTTGCTGTCTCTTGTCTTTTTGTTCTGCATTTGTACAGCACCTAGCACAGCGGCCTCATGATCTGTGACTGGGATGTCTAGGAATTCAGTCAGGCAAGTCGCAATCATAACCCATTTTAATTCTGCTTTCCGCGGCTACGGCCATTGACTGTGGGGTAGCGAGGTTTTGCCACACCCTAGTTTCACCTCGGCACACTCGCCATCTTTTCTGAGCTGGGCAGGGCCACTTGTGCAAGGCCTGTTGCATGCCGGGACCCGTGCGGTGAGGAGACAGGGTTGAACTGCAAAGGCTTCGGTCTCTTCTTGTGAGCGTTCTGGCGCCTGGGGTAAAAGAAATGGCCAAGCAACCGACTGGCAGGGAGCAGCTTCAGTCTGCGTAAAAAGCAGGCGCGGAGCCTGTGCAGCAAAGGCTGTCTTACTGCCGTCGTTTGTCGGCAAGGCGGCATATCATCCACACAGTCTTGAGTTTATTTTTTCCCCCTACCCTTTTCTGTCCTGTCCGTACGCTGCCCCAGCCTAGAGTTCCTGCCCCGAGCATCAGAGGAACCGTGATAAGTTGGTCTATGGAGCGCTTGTGTTTTGGTTCTTTTAAAGCTTTGCTTCGCTCTCACAGCGCCCCCCCCCCCGATACCCTTTTTCTTTTCTATTGTTCAGTGTTACCAGGCCCACTGATGGGGAGGCGAGGAGGGGAAGTGCGGAGAGGCCTGGCGTTTCCGCCGCCTTTCCCACGGCAGCTGCTGCCGCTCTCTGCCCGGCCTCTGCGGGCTGCCGAGGGTCCCAGTGCGGTGCTCCTGCTGGCAATAAGGCGGCAGTGTCCCACCAGTTCTGAAGCTGCCACTCTTAGTGACGATTGCCGGAGCGAACAAGCCACGTTATTCTGAAATTATATTTATTATTCAAGCCAACTGGCCAAACAGCCACGAGCGTGTTGGACATCACTGCACTAAGGGCTGCTGACCCTTGGCCCCGCCCATTCCTCCCGAGGCTCCACCCCTTTCACGGGCATGGAACTGTCGGCCCCGTTGAGTGTTGCAAAATTCTAACCAAGTCACCACCACGTGGCCAGGTAGAGAGAACAGACTTGGCCTGAGCCAGGCAGCCCCCCGCTGTCATGGATCTCCTGCGCCAGGCTTCCTTGTGCTAGCAGCACCACGTCAGCTGAGCCACTGGAAATAAGGGCGTTTTTCATTTGCTTCCTTTACGTGATCCCTGGGACCCTCCCTGTTCCTACTCCGCCGTGGGGAGCCCCGCACTGGGAAGGAGGGCAAAGACGAGCAGCTCCTGGCCTCTCCCTACTCAGACCCATCCATCACGCCCACTGATGGTTTCGCTTCACAAGCCACTGCAAGCTTGGTGGCCTGTGGCTTTCTTGCTTCACAAGTGACCTTGCTGCTGGGCAGAATGGGGCTTCATTAGTCAAACCAACCCTTCTCCAGGCCCTAGAATTCAGTGGTTTCAGGGACTGCGGTGGCCTTCTCATCTGGCTTCCTGTCTAGGACAGGCCAGAGAATGTCCCGGAAATAGCTCCTAGCGCAGATGGTTAGGAAGATCGCTAGGAAAAAGCAAATAAGGGAAAGTTATTTACTTGTTCCCATAACATAAGAACTAGGGGTCACCCAGTGAAGTTAAGGGGGAACATGTTTTAAAACTAAGGAAAGGGTGTTTCTTTTCACACGGCGCCCGGTCGGCCTGTGGCGCTCCTGGCCAGAGGAGGTGGAGAAAACCAGGAGTTTAACGGTATTCAAAAAAGAACCAGGTATGTTAATGGAGTTTGAGTCCATCAGTGGCTGCAAGGCAGCATGGGTGGGAATGGTGGCCGTAGCCTCTGTATCAGAGGCTGGAAATGGAAGACAGGGGAAGGATCGCTTGGTGGTTCCCTGTTCTGTTCACTTCCTCTGGAGCATCAGGCGTTGGCCGCTGTTGGAAGACAGGACACTGGGCTAGATGGGCCTGTGGTCTGAGCCCGTGTGGCCGTTCTTATGTTATCGTTAAGAAAAGAAAAAAATCCCCTCTCGCTTTAGGAGAGCGTGATGAGCCTCCCACGCCCCGGGTCATTTGTTCTGGTCGTTAATTACGTGCTCGGTTAGAAAGACCTCCCCTTCTTTCCAAGCTGCAGCTGTCTCGCTTCAGCTTCCAACGGTTGGCTCATGGCGTAGCTTTGTCTGCTGGGCCGAGGAGCCCGCTATTACGTGCAGGCATTACCCGGTCACCTTTTAACCTCCATGTTTTGCTGAGTCCCTGGAGCTCCTGGGCTCTGTCACCGTCAGGCGATTCTGCACACAACCCCGTGGCTCTTCTCTGAGTTCTCCGGAGCAGGTTTCACAGAGGCCAGCCGGAGAGGGGCTCCCGCCCTGTTGGATGTCTCCACGAAGCTCAGGCTGGTGCAGAGAACAAGTGTGGCAATAGCAGCATGTGAGCCCAATGGTGCCGACTCTCCTGCCTGCCAGCCACAGGCCTGGGATCCCATTCCGTGGACAGCGGGTCAGAATCCAGGCAGCTGGATAAGACCCAGAGGTCATAAGCTCTTTGCTAGGCCAGGGCCCCCCTCTGTGTGTGTGTGTCTGCAACGCCCCCTCTGTCTCCTCCCCCCGGGGCACGGTGATGAGTCTAGGGCCTGTGTGCAGCAGTGAAGAAAAGATCTCCGCCTGGCAAGTCATGGGGCAGCTTGGCCAGGATGCCAGGCAGTCTTCCCCAGAAGCTGAGTGCATGTGCCACCTCCCAGGAGACATTCGGGTACCCACGCAGCTGATGAGCAGAGCCATTCGCATGTGTTTCTCTGGGTGGTGCACAGCAGCATGTGCTTCGGTGCACGCAACAAAATTTACTCCACTGGGATGGAAAAAGTGAGCGTGCATACTGCTGCCAAGGTTCCGTGAGCTTCCTTCTTTTGCCTGGGGGGGTCGTAAGTAAGTGGAGGTCCCGAAGTATTGCCCTGCTGGCTCGGGGACACCCGCCGCTCAAACCTCACTACAGAAGCGGGGGGCAGGAGCACCCCCAGAGAAACACCAGCCCCACTTCCTGCCAGTCCTGGGTTGCCCTGCCTGGGCTCCCAGCTGGCTGCTGGCCAGGTCCCTCCTCGTGCGTGTGACCAGAATCGATAAGCCTGCCAGCCGCATGCTAGAAATGACTCATGCGAGTGCCTTTGCCACCCTGCTGTGACGCCCGAGCCCTTGGTTCCCGCAGCCCCGCTGGCGGCAGCGGGTTGAGTGTGCAGTTCTCGTTACTCAGAAATCCCTTTCTCGGTACGATTTCCCATCTGGCCCGTGTATCTGGAGATCAGGTGCCCCGTTCGGGGTGGGGCGGGGACGGAGGCAGTGTGTGGCAAGGCAGTTCTCCGAAGCCTGAGCTTGCATTGGTCACCCTATCGCTGTGCTGCATCACTTCCTTTGAAAAAAAAATTTTTTTTTTCTCGGTGTCTTTTTTTTTTCCCCTCTCCGCTCTGCAGAGGAACCTCGTGTTCGTTCTGAGCTCCGGCCTGCGCACCGCACGCTCGCTTCTCAGGGAACTGGGGACCCAGAGCCAAGAAGGCGGGCGCAGGGCTGCCGTGGAAGCTGGCCTCCTGGAAGAACACGGGAGCGCGCCAGGAGTGTTCGGAGCTGCACAAGGTTGAGAGACCTGTGCAATAACAACACTCGGCGTCTATGCAGCGCTTTTGGTCGTTAACTAACGAACCCGGGCTGTGCTCCTGCAGCATGGATCAGTCCCAGGTCGCAGCACCGTCTACAGGCCAGGGCATGTGGGGAGGATGTGATTTTTTTTTTTCTGCCTAAGGCTACCTAGTGGTATAGTGTCAGACCTGAAGTTAGTGCGCCAGGTGGCGCTTAGATGAACACCCTACAGGGCCCTCACATGGTGCGTGTAGAGGCCCTGGTCAGTGTAACAGCCTGCTTGTCCTTAGTCCTCCAACGTCAGGGCTTGTAGAGAGCATGCTGCACTTTGTGGGAGGATCTTGGAGGATGGGGTCCTTTTTTGTAAGTTGCTGGCAGGTCCCCTCCCCTTCCATTAACCCACCGTGACTACACCCTCGCCGCTGTTAAGTCACTCATGCATCTGCGTACATACAGAGCATCAATAATGTTTACAACAAGCAGTGTTCCCGCTAATTTTTTCCATCTGGGTGCAGATTAAATTTTGTTGCATGCGCTGGGGCTCTTGTGATGTGCACCACCAGTAAAAACACAGGCTGCTGGCTGAGAGTGTTCTGCTAATCAGCTGGGCAGCCACTCAACCTCAGCTTGCAAGGAACACTGCCTGCGAGCACCATGTTAAATCAGGCTCCACTCATCAGGGAACAGTGTAGGGAACAGCCAACCTGGCTGTTTGCCTGGGTTAGTGCTGGCCTCTGTCTTACCCTGGGACAGCCTAACAGCCTGGTTAGCTGCGGTTGCCGTACAGTCGCTGTGTAAAAGCTGCGAGTGCTGTAGCAGGTGCCTGGCGGGCTCAGGAAGCCCCCAGCACCTGGTGTTGTTGTCTTGTTCACACATTTCTTTGACTACACTGATTTGTGGATGTGATCGTGCAGTTTCTGAGCAGTGCTCTGACCCCTTTGCACAATCTGCTATGCGTGAAACTTCTAAGAACTTTCTTTCAGCGGAGTTCTGAGCTGATAAGGGCTGGTTACTTTCATGTTTCTTTTCCGGCCTCAGAGTACGTTTCGTCCTCTGTAAAAAGGGAACAAAACCAAAGAGCAACCAGCGAGATTTCCCATGTTTTGGGCAAAAGCTCTGTCTCCCTGTGTTTATTCCTCCCCTGAGTTCTTGCAATGGAATTCCTTCCTAGCATGGCATTTTTCTGTTGCTCAGGCCAAATTTTCCTTCCCGCGCAGAAGGTGCAAGCAGGGTTGGATTTGTCTCTCGTACCACAGACCCTATAAATCAAAGATGGAAGAGAGATACGGTTAGTCTAACTCAGTGTTTTTTAAACTTATGTTCCGCAGAACCTTGGTGTTCCGTGAACAATTTGCAGGTGTGCTGAGGGTGTTTGGAAGAACACACTGCTGGTCTGTGTTTTCTGTGATTAAAATCAGACACAAAATTGTGATTCTTGATTAAATTTTCTGTATATGTTTGCCTTTTTTTTTTTTTTTAAGAAGGTTTTCGTAGGTGTTCAGCATCAAAAATATTATTGCTCAGCGTTCCCTGGTCTCAGAAAGTTTAAGAAATACTGGTCGAACCCATTCCTTTGTCAGCGCAGGATTGCTCCTTGTGGAACATGTTCAGAGCCATCAAGCTTTTTCTAGGTTCGTTTTACAAGCCAAAGGCCTAAACTAAGGCTCCCATCGCTCGCTTCCTTGGGAGTCTGGCCAACGCTTGAAGAGATCCTGGGTTTCCTGTGGATTTTGTATCATCTGTTCTGCTTAAAATTCCTTTCTCCGCCTCTTCAAATCCTCTGCTCCCCAACTGCCAATCCAGAAGAAACAAGCCCCCAGTGGACTGTTCTGTGGTGCAGTATGTTTAAACTGTCTCCACCTAAAGATCTCACCGTTGAAGCCCCAAAAAACTGTCACCGTCCCAAACCCTTCTAGGTAATTATCCCTAGTGAGCATTTAAAAAAAAAAAAAAGGCAAATTTGAAGACTTTAAAGCCACTTTCAGCAAATCATCTTGGGCCTGGTGCCCTCAGTCCTATGGGGCAGAATGTTCCATAGATGAGGTTGTGTCATCACTTGGGGTCGAGCAGGCAAAGCTGTGCTGGATATGGCCGCTGGGGCAGGAGGTGGGATGGGACCACGTCACAGGTCGCTCTCTGCAGCGATGTCTTCAAGACAAAAGTCTGGAGGAATCAGCTCGTTCACTGGCTTTCACAGAGATCGTTGTGCTGGTTCAAAATGACTCCATTCGATGGGCTCAGCTGCACAGCTTGTGTGTGTGTGTGTGTGTGTGTGTGTGTTTTGCTGTGCCTGTTGTTAACGAGCATGTGTGTTGGGGGGGAGCCGCTATCAGACTTTTTAGTTTTCCGTTCTGACTGATTGCATGACCACAGTCTCGCCCACGCTCCACACAGAGAATGCCCCAGATACTGTGGTGAAGTTAATTATTACTATGATTTATTTGTAGTCGGGGGGTGCCAGGCTCTGAACGCTGAACAAACCCCAAACATAAAGGTCAGTCCTGCCCCAAAGAGCTGTCATTCTCCCCGCCAAAGCCACCTCTAAAGGTTTGGAGGACAACCGCTGTTAGGATCGCTTCAGGGAAAGGTGATTGAATGCTTGCTGTCTCCCTGGGACAGGCTAAAAGCCGCCCTCACAGCGTGAGAGCACTGTCCGGGTTCTCCGGCAGGCGCGGGCAGCTCCGGTGCACGCTGGATGGGCCCTGCGATTCACTACGACGCTTGTGTTAAAATATAAACGCCCCCAGCCCCTGTGGTGCTCCCACGTGCAGCTGGTGTGTTGGGTGAGTAGAAATGGCTTGTTGGCTGACTTGGCCAAGTCCCTGGTCTGGCAGCTAGAGGAAGCAGCGAGCTGGGTTTGTGAGAAGAACCAAGAGTATTTCCTAGAAGAAGGGCTGGTTTACGCCGAAAATGTACTTCAGCGTAACTCTGCCCGGCAGGTGTGAGAAATTCCCTGCCCCACGAGAGACCTGACCCCTCGTGTGGGCCGTGCTAGGTCTTCTACCAGCTCTTCTCCCTTCCTGACAGTTGCACACCCGCCCGGCTGGGGAGGGGGGTCCGCACTGAAGTGAGGTAGCGCTTCAAGTGCAGACGTAGCCTGAGCTGAAAAACCAGGCAGCTGCTAGGACCTGATTCTGCAGGAGAACGCTGCACCCTCAGGATGGGGCCCTGGGTGAGTGGTTTGCTAGAATGACCGCAGATTCCCTCAGCGTGGAGGGACCTCTGGGCCTGGAGAACGCGGCGCCCCCCCACTCCAGAGAGCGGAGGTGACGAGCAGTGTTTCCTGTGAGCTGGGTGCTTGGGTGGCGGCTCAAGGGGAATTCAGGCGCAGCCCAGCTGATTAGCAGCGCGCCCACAGTGGGTAGCCTGTCTTTCTGTGGGTGGTGCGTATCTACAGGGGCCTTGGTGCACACAACAAAATTCATTCCAACCACAGATGGGAAAAATTAGGGGGAACCCTGGTGAGGAGCCCTGAGAGAGTCTGGGCGTGGAAGGGTTCCCCCTATGTACGCACGCTGCCTGGCTGTTAGGGCCTGAGCAAGCAGGGAAGGGGAGAGGCAGCTGAGACCTAGGATGAAGTTTAAGATTGACAGAGTCTGAGCTGCCTTAAACCACTTTCTGCTTCGCAAGCTACCCTCAGCGTAGTGGGACAGCAGCTGAGAAGCAGCCAAGAAGCAGCCTCCCTCTTCCCTGCGTCCAGGCTGAGACACAGCAGCAGAGCACAGGGGGGCTCAGAAACAGGAGTTCAGAGTCTGTGGTGGGTGAGAGGACAGACTGGGGCTCAGGGGCCAGGAGAGCAGAGTTGGGCAGCAGGTGCAGGTAGTGTCAGGGAGCCTGACCTGAGAAGGGGAAGCCCCGTTGGTTGGACACCTTCCTGTTCTCATGTGAGGTTCGGACGGAAGCTGGCTGGCACCCACCTGAGTGTAGGGGAACAGTGTCTTGTGTCTCTCATCGGTATGGGCCTGGGCTGAGCCCAGCACTGGCCATGGGCACTCAGCACCCCAGCAGTGCCCAGGCCTGTCGGAGAAGTGCCCCCATCTGCCCAGGGGATCTGTCCTGCTTGACGAACACCCTCTCCAGAGGCAGTGGGTCGTGCATGACCCTGGGACCGCGCCAGAGCAGTGCTGGCCCCACTCGCGGGGCTCAGCCACACAGGCCCCACGGTGCTGTTCGGATGTGAGAGGCAGCCGCCCCGGCAGGGCCGCACGGCTTGTCTCCTCCGAAGGGCGTTCTCATGAGGCTCCCAGAGTCCTCTGGCGCGGTCGGTTGCAATTCTGACTGCTCTTGCCTGGTCGCTGGGGGTCAGGTGAGAACGTACTGTCTGCTAGGAGCCCCATGAAGAAGGGCTCAAGATGTGCAGTCCCTGACACCGCTGTACGTGTGTCACCCTTTCCCGGTACAGGCTGAACCTCTCTAGTCTGGAACTCTCTCCTCCGGCAGAATCTAATCTGGCCTGATGTTAGTTAGCCGGACAACCGCATATCTTGGGTGCGGCCAAGTTTCCCATGGTTCCATAAAGTTTGTTTCAAGCCACCAGGCCTGGTGCTCAGTGTTCTGGGCTGTTATCTAGCTGTAATTTACCCCTAACGGTCTTCTGGTGGAAGTGTTGGTGATGCTGCCAGACAATACTGACTTCCTGTGGTCCAGGAACTTCTCTGGTTCGGCACCAATCAGGTCCTGAGGTTGCCGGACCAGAGAGGTTCAAGCTGTTATACCTGAGCCTCTCGGCCTCCCGTGTATTTCTCCTCACGCAGCCAGGCGTCAGGGTAGTGCCACCACCCCACTGCAGACAGGGGGAGCCGACGGACTCTGTGTGTTGTCTCAGGTCACACAAGAGTCCTGGTCTTCTGAGTCCTAGGCTAATGCTCTAGCCATTGGGCCGCCCTTCCTTATGGCGGCGCCCTGGAGGAGGAAGAGGTGTAGAGCACAGGCGGGATCAGTACTTGAAACCTCAGGTTGTAATCTGGCCTCTGACCTCTCGAGGTCCCCTCCAGTTCTAGTGTTCTGTGGCTCCCCATGCCTGGTATTGAAATAATAGAGGTGTTCTCGGGCTGGAAGACCCCTTGCATCTCTGTCACACCGTGTCCAGCAGCAGCCAGCTGCCATGGGAACCCTGGCTATGCAGCCGGCGGCATTCCGCAGTAACGGCGAGGCTCGGCTCAGCTCTGCTCAGTGCCGTTGCTCATTAATGCCCAGCTCGTTAGCCAGGGCTGCTGAGAGTTGAACCTTGAACCAGTTTCCTCCTGCAGTGGAGGAACCAAAAGCTGCTGCCAGGGGGTATTATGCACGTTGGTAGAAGCGTTTGGTCAGCGCTTTGTCTCATGCCTCGTGGCCGGGTTGTCAGAGTGAAACTAACTTGGCTTGGAGAGTCGATCACTGCCTGCCCTCGGAGCCTGACTGGGAAGCGAAAGCTGCGGCAGTCACGGGCTTGGCCCGTGCGGATTCCCACCGACCCGGAGACGGAACAACGAGGAGAGCATTACACGCGGTGTGCCAGGCTGGCCTGAGTGCTGGCTGCAGATTCTGGACCTTCTGGATCCCCGGTTCTCCAGAGCCACTGCCTTTCTCCTGTCCCAGGCAGAGGCTTGGTTGGCTCTCAGGGACAGTGTTCGAAGGCTGTGCGGGGCGAGGCTTCTAGGGAGGGCGTGGCAGCCCCATCACTGCGGGTTTTGAAGAGCTGGTTGGACGAGCACCCGTTGGCCATGGTCTCGGTGGCCTTGGTCCTGTTTCAGCCCAGGGAGGTTCCTCCCAGCAGTGCTCCAAGCAGTCCAGTCGCCTTGCCAACCTTGCTGGAGAACCTGCTTCTGTAGGCTTCCCCCAGCTGAGCGGCTCCCCTGACCCCACAGCATGGCAGGTGAAGCCAACTAGGCTGGCGGAGGAGAGAGCCCACCTGAGGAAAGGCTGCAGAATGTGGTCCCTCGCCAGCCCTGTTTCAGGAGGAGCCAGGGAGTGCAGCCTTTCACCAAGGCCTCACAGGAACACCCTCTGGAGGAGACAGGGGAGGTGCAGCCCTGCTGGGTTGCCTCCTTCTCACATCCGAACAGCACTGCGGGGTCTGTGCCTTTGGCCCCATCAAGTGGGGCCAGCACTAATCCGGCCCCGGGCCCAGGGCCATGCAGGACCCGCTGCCTCTGGAGAGGGTGTTCGTCAAGCAGGATAGATCCCCTGGGCAGACAATGGGAACTTGGCCAGACTGGCCTGGGCACTGCTGGGTGCTGAGCACCCATGGCCCGCACTGGTCTCAGTCCGGCCTGGAGGGGTGAGGTACTCGAGACGTGTCCCGTGCCCGTTCCCCGTGCTCTGGCGGGGGCCACCTGTCTTCACACAGATGGCCTGGCTGGGGGTAGCTGTCGCCAAAGCTTCCATTTTTCATGGTGGGTGCTCCACTGCCCTCTCCTTTGAGGCCTCCTGTGGCCACCTGTCCTCCTTTCAGCCCCCACCAAACAGCTGTGGCCGGTGGGTGCTGCACCTGCCCTAGTTTTTTCCCACATGGGGGTGTGAAGCCCAGAGCACCATGGGGTTGGCCCCGAGGCCACAGGGGTCAGGCCTGGCCTGTTTGGGGCAAGAGACAAGTGGGTCATCTGCTGGTGGGAACATGTTCCATTCGTGCACAGCAGGTGCCGGCCTGATTCCATTGGCCAGTGCTGAGCGGGATGGGACCACTTTGCCCAGCCAGGTTCCCCATGCTGCGCCAGGCAGGCCCCTACCCCAAGGCGGGAGGAGGCGGGCGCTGTCTAAGCTCCACCCAGCACCCCCAAGCTCCGCCCACACTCCCAGACTAGTTGGATGTTTGCGCATCAATGGCCAGTAGTGCAGTAGGTTGCCATTAATGTGAGAACGAGGACTGGGAACAGATTTTCTTCTCATGGAAAAACCTCTGGAATGCCAAGCAGGTCAGCGCTCAGACTAAGATCAGGTTGTTCAACTCCAGCATCAAATCAGTCCTGCTGCACGGAGCAGGAACTTGTAGAACAACAAAGAAGGCTGAAAGAATTGGGCTTGTTTAGTTTGGAAAGGAGAGATTGAAGGGGGGGACATGATAGTGGGTTTCAGGTATCTAAAAGGGTGTCATGAGGAGGAGGGAGAAACCATGTTCTTTTTGGTCTCTCTGGACAGAACAAGGAGCAATGGGTTTAAACTGCAGCATGGGAGGTTTAGGTTGGGCATTCGGAAAAAAGTCCTAACTGTCAGGGTGGTCAAACAGTGGAATAAATTGCCAAGGGAGGTTGTGGAATCTCCATCTCTGGAGATATATAAGAACAGGTTAGATAAATATTTATCAGGGATGGTTTAGACAGTACTTGGTCCTGCCATGAGGGCAGAGGGCTGGACTCGATGACCTTTCAAGGTCCCTTCCCGTCCTAGCTTTCTATGATTATATGAAAGATGACTATCAAAAAAATCCAGACGTTTACCAATAACTGCCTCCGTAAAATCCTCCGGATTCACTGGCTACCCACCATCAACAACCAGGATCTGTGGCAACCGGCTCAGCAGCTTCCTGCCGAAGAAGAAATCAGGAAGAGAAGAAGGCGATGGATTGGACGTACCCTCAGAAAACCAACCACCACTGTCGCAAGGCAAACCTTAAGTTGGAACCCACAAAGAAAAAGGAAAGGGTACCCAAGAAACGCCCGGCATAGAGACCTGAAGGCGGACGTGAAAAAGATAGGATACACCTGCTCAGAACTGGAAAAGATCTCCCAGGACAGTGGATGCTGGTGAATGCTCTTCAACGGCCTGTGCTCCAAGAGGTAGGCGTGGAAGAGACTTGTTATTTATACTAGGCTTTGTTGTGAACTCAGTTTTAGTATTAAAAAGGATAGAGCACTACTAAGGACGGTGCTGTTCACTGGTGGAACTCATTGCCACAAGGTCTTACTGAGGCTGGGAGACTCAGAAAAGCTCCGGTTGTTTTTGTGGCTAAGACGACGTTGTTAATAAAGCGCTAGGATATAAATATGCTGCGGTGCGATGCAAAGCTCATGGCTTCAGGGTATAAGCCATTTGCACAGGGCACGTGGTTTGAATGAAGCATCCTTCTGGGCAGGATATGCCGTGGCTGAGAGTTCCTGTGTCTTCCGCTGAGGCATCTGGATGCTGTCAGCGACCGGATACTAGGTTAGCCAAGCCACTTCTCTGCTCCCCTGGGGCACTTCTTCTGTTCCTCTTGGCCTAGAAATGTTGGTTAATCTGCAGCTAACGAGTCTATTTCCTGTCCCTCCCCCTCCCAGCTAATATTAGGTTGCAAATCTCTCTCAGGGCTCAGTGCTAATAATTCAGCTCATCTCTGGGTCGGGCCCTGAAGAGAAAACAGCGGGAACCAAACTTTCCTGGAAGTGCTGTGCAGCGCGTAGGTGGGAGAGCCATCCGGAGGGAGCTGCCAGCCCTAAAGAATCCCACTCGAGCTGATTCGTAGACAATAGAAATATGCAGGCCGGCTCATTCTCTCCAAGTCATAATCTTGAAGGAGTTACCCAGAGACCTATAAAACTGTTGTGGTTTGAGAAACCCTGGCTTTGGCTGGTGCCAGGACTCTGACAGTCTGGCTGGAGCAAGCATCCAAGGAAACCGATGACCAAGACGGTCCGGGGCGCCAGCTTGCTCGGAAAGGCTGGTGTGGAATGAGAACAACAGGCCCAGCTGTGGCTTTCTCCTCAGCGCTCTGTAGGACATGCACATTCTCAGGGCGTGGGGGCCAGGAGCACGTCTTGGATGCTCCGGAGGCTTGTGTCTCTTCCTGGCTTCCCAGCAGATGGGATGCGGTCTCAAGCTGTGGGCCAGGACCCCAGTTGAATAGGGTCACTAAGCCAGTTGTTAGACTTACTGGGGCTAAAGCCCGAGGCCCCCTCCCCACCGCCTGGAACCAAAGTCCGAGGTGACAGACCCCTCACCCAGGGAGACAGGGCTCAGGTGGGCTCAGTCCCCACCTCCCAGAGTGGTGCTGTAATTTTAGCGAGAGGGGGGTCACCGTGCATGAAGGGTGAGAACCCCTGTCCTGCACCAGAGTGTTGGCAATGCAGAAGCACCAAAACTCACTTGATCCCAAACTCCTTGTGGTCCTGTCCCACCCGGAGCTCAGACCAGGCCCAGAAGGGACGAGGCAGCTGTTGGGCAAATCTAGAGCCAGGTGGGACCTGGGAAGTCTGTTCACTTGTGACTGGGATTGTTTGAATTAGGGTGTGATGGGTGCCATCACAGAAGGCCCCTTGGGGATTGTTCCCCAGTGTGCTCATCATGCCCTTGACTCCAGCCTTCTTCCCCTCTTCCTGCTCTTGCCATCCTGACCTGCTCGTCCAGATCTTCTGGCCTCCCCCAGAAAAAACACAGAGTTGGGGTAACTGCTCCCCCACAGAGCAATACAGGTACTGGACCACTTCAGCTCAGGACGACTCAGTTCTAGGCCCTCATCCAGGAACCCAACTCCCAAAAGGGATCAACCCCCAAAGAGATCTGTCGTTCTCCAGGTGAAAGTTTTACACAGGGAACGCTCCTGAGGATGTTTGTGCTCTTATCAATGAGTGAGTGAGAAGCACGCTGTTGAGCCCCCTGTTGCTTATACTGGGCCTGACATTAAACAGAAGCGTTTTCATTGAGCATAAAAAGCAGGATGTAAGCGCTTGAAAGTGAAAACAGATCAAAGTAGGTCGCTAAATTCAAATAAAAAGACAACACAGAGCTAGTTCTAATTCATTAAGAAGTGTTACCTTAAATCTCTGGTCTTATTTCAGGCATAATCTGCAAAGCAGAGCTGTTCATGTAGTCTGATCGGGGTCAACAGCCTCTCAGAGTTCATCGAATATCCTCTTAGGGTGTGTCAGGCAATTTTCCCAGGCCAGCTGAAGACACAAGGCTAATTGCATCCCATTGCTTAAACAGACTCTCCCCAGGGTGGGAATCTGTCGTTTGGCATCTCCCGCCCCTGCCCCCAAGGTAAAACTCTGGATCACAGTGGAACCCAATACCAGGTAGTACAGTCACACATCTTCCCAGGACCAGCCGTGGTTCAGATTCACAGGACAAACCAGGCTGCTTACAGCGGAGCTGATGACCCCATTGTTTTGGCTTCCAGTACAGGCTCCCATCAGCACATTTAAAACTATAAACACTCACACTTCATATTTCTAACTTCATGTACACGAATGAGACATGCAGCAAAATAGGCTGCACCCATCCAGCAGATTGTAACATTTACATTGGTCGGTCACGCAAGGAATTTTGTCCAAAGCATCTCTGAGCTCTGCATATTTATACTCAGAAGCCAATTTTCATAAAGGGGCAGGAGGGTCACATAGAACCCCCTCTAAGTCTTGTTGAAATCAAAGCCTCGTTCCGTGGCCAGGCCCTGGCACTGTCAGTTCAGTTAAAGAGGTCGTAGACCCAGAGCTGTCACGGGGGCATCCCAGCTGCCTTCAGCCTCTGCCTGATGTACACAGGCCCTGGGCTAGAAGCTGGGATGGGGCAGCAGCATTCGGCACTGGCCACTGTTGGAGGAGAGGATGCAGGACGAGATGAACCACTGGGCTCATCCCACAGGCGTGGCTGTACCATAATTTGAGGGGCTTTCCCTGGGGACACTTCTGTACCCTTTGTCTCCTCAACTTGCCTGTCCCCCATTCTCCCATCCTCACACAGGAGCCAATGTGTCCCTCCCAATCACGCTGGCCTGCACCGGGGGCTGCCTGTTGTGATGTCCCCAGACGTTTCCCCCGGGGCGCTCGTTGGTGACTGGTAACCGCAGCTCCGCTGCCCACTGCAGGCTCGCCGCCTCCCTGCGGGTTTGCCCCCTTGTCCAGGAGGGGTTACTGACGTGCCGGGGTTGGGGACAGCCGACCTCACTCTGCCATTTGGCTGCCTCCAAGTGACAGCGGCCGCGCAAAGAACGGGGGCGAAATGAGCAAAGTGTGGCGGTGTGAGCGGTGTCCAGCCAACGCCTGTGGACATGGCTCAATATAGCCTGGCCCGGGACGACCCGAGCCGTCGTGGGCTGGGGTGGAGCGAGTAAGGGCTCAGACCGTGTCCTTCCACACCGCTCCTTCCACAAAATGGGCAGCTGGCACGTCTGTCTGTCTGCCCGTCCACACCCCCACCCCCCCGCAAATACGGGCTGCTCGTTGGAGGTTCCCCAGGCACATGTGCTGTCTGTCTGTCTGTCCCCGTGGCTCGGTGTCCTGCTCCGTGGTGCACATACAGGCTGTTTGGGATGCTCAGGGCCTATGAAGGCTGGTCCCAGTCAGGCACTGAGCATAGCATGGCGGTGTTCCCTTGACGCAGCTCCTCCTTGGGCCTCTCTTACCCTCCCACCGTGCGTAATCTGTGTCAGGTTCTGCTAATGGGCCGCCGTCCAGACTCCCGGCATCTCCGCTGCCCTAACGAGGTGCCCATCCTGGTTCTGAGAACAGTGCGGTTCCTTGACACCTGGCTTTGGATTGGGGCCACCGTCCACACGGGTGGCGGGGGGGCGGGAGAGACAAGGGCAGGTGATCATGGCGCCATGCAGCCTCTGCCGGAGTGCAGCTTGCCGTGGCTGTTGGTGAAGTCGTGGGCTCAGCAGCTCCGGCTCCAGAAGCATAAGCCCTTACCGCTTGAGTTAGAAGAGAATCTCTCAACTCTTGGCACTGTAGGGCCTATGACACACTTCAGCAATTGCAAGACGATTCACTGCAGAACACTGGTGGCTTCACTGGTCCCATGTGTCTGTCTGGCCCACTTATTTGTGACGTGTTTTATTGCTGTATACTGGCTGTGACAGGCAGCGTCGCATAATTTCTCCGAGGCTGAGGGGTGATCGCAAACTAATGCGGAACCAATGGAGGCGAGAGTTAGTGTGTGGGAATGACTCCAGGGGTTGTGTTTTGAGGAGACGTGATGCCCCGGCACAAAGATCCAGCACGAGCGTGTTAGCTGCTAATTAATGAGATCATAGGAGCTGATCTGCTATCGATAAATCAAGTGCTGTACACGGTACAGTCGTTAGGCGGCTGTTACCCAGAATGCCCTTCCAGCTCCCTGGGTGTTTAAAGGTGGCCTTGCATCCAAGCTCTGGGAGTAAACCAAGGAGCAGTGTCTCTCTCTCTCCAGTTCATCTGTGGGGCAGAACCTTTGTTTGTTTGTTTGGAGGCCCTCTTAGGAGGCCGACTCACCAGCTCCATGTAAACTGTGTATTTTAGTAAGAGAGAGGGAGCCGTGCTAGTCTATATACTATCAAAACAAAAAAGCAGTCAAGTAGCACTTTAAAGACTAACAACATAATTTATTAGGTGAGCTTCGTGTCCCACGAAAGGTCACCTAATAAATTATTTTGTTAGTCTTTAAAGTGCTACTTGACTGCTTTTTTGTTTTGTGTATTTTAGCTGCTTCCTAGACTGCTCTAAAACCTCCCAGAGTTAATGCCAAAGGTCCCATGGGGCTGATTTCCTGGGCTGGCTGCACATTCGGTCAGTGCTTAGATTGGGAAGGTTCCTGTAAACGGCCTCCGTGAAGCAGCCCGGAGGATGACTTCTGCTGCTCAGAGGCAGTGAATAGGAACACGTGCTTCTCTACACCCTACCTTTGTATATGTGTGGGACGAGGGTGCGAGGGGAGGCTGATTTCTCGGTAAAAGGCCACTTGGAAAAGGCTGGCTCTCCGGCTCTCCTAGAGTCTGGCCGAGAGGAGTTTCTCCACCACCGCTCTGCAGTAGGGGGCTTCCAACCCAGCCCAGCCCCCTGTTCTGCTGCATACCATCGGCTGAATGGCTGTGGAGGCTATACCAGCCCCTGCTGCTTGTTGGTGTCCCCAGCGGCCATCCAGGTCACCTGCAACGGGAGCGACTTGAGGGCAATCCCTTTTTTCACCTTCCTGGAATGGATCACAGCCCTCCTGTGCGTCGTGCCATTATTTCGTGGTGGTAGGAGTGGGATACAAATCTGCATTTCTGTGCGGAGACTGGCTAAAAGCCACTCTCTTCTCTTGGAGGTGTTGAGAGGTTCCTGATCATGAGATCCCCAGATGGTCTCACTCTGAAGCCTAGCATGTCTGTTGAGTGGGCCAGAAATGAGGGAAAGAGCTCCAAGTGTCATGGAGATCTCTGCTTCGAATATCATCCCACAGACTCAGCACTGGGCTTTGCTGCCTTTTACTGTCCAGATTTTAAAGTCTTGGCCACTTTGACTTTATGAATTACACCCTTGCAGGATAGAATATCTGCCTTCCAGGTTCTGAGAAGCCTACGCCATTGTGACAGGAGAGGTCATTCAACCAGTCTCCAGCCCTGCTGTGCTGCTGATTTGCACGCAATGGTTTTGTGGCTTGTCTGAGGGAGAGAGACTGTACAAATCATGGATTATTTGGCCCAACCAGCTACTAGGAAAAACTCCAGGCAGAGCAGCCTTTGCTGATTGGCCTGGTTCAGCGAAACTGACGGGCAGTTAATCTTCAGAGAGCAGCTCCTGGGGAGACAGCCTGCAGGAATCCCTTAGTATTGAACGGGCGTCTTTTGGTGGCATTGAAAGGCTGCCGCTGACGTGCTAGGAGCTGTACAAACGCATCGTGAAGACCAAATTGCTTACACCCGAATATTGCTGATTCATCCAGAACGATGCCAACCGTGCAGCCGCTCGACTGCAGCTGCCTCTAGAGCGGAGCCTGGTGGTGATGCCGCGCAACGTTTCTTGGGGGGAGAAGCAGTGTTTCACCAACTCCGGGTTTGGCAACCCGCGGCTCTTTAAGGAACCACTTGTCGCTCCGAGCCGGCGCTGCCGACTCCTTGGGGCTCCGGAGGCGGCCACAGCTCAACCAATGTCTGCAGTTAAAATGAAATTGTTTGTTTAAGCGCAAGTGGAGTCAGCAGCAGCAGGGAGGCCTGGACGAGGAGGCGGAGCGAGAGGCTGGAGAGAAAGGAGGCAGCAGTGGAGGAGCAGAGCAGGAACCCGACGCCTCCACCAGCCACCGCCAGGAGCTGCGGGTGGGCGCCCCCTGACCGTGCCAGGGAGACGGGAAGAAAGCGGCCGCCCTGCTCCTGCCTGCCTCAGGCGCTGTGCTCAGTGGTGGCGGTCGGGGGGAGAGCAGGTGGCTCTGCTCCAGCCGCGGCCAAGGGGGAAAGCAGATGTTTGCTGCCCCACTTCCCTGCTCCCTGGCACGGTCAGCACCCGCCACTAGCACGGCCGCTGCCCAGACCCCACCATCCACGCGGCGTTGGGGGCGGGGTGGGAACCGACTCCGGGCCGCCTCCTTGTACCTCCGCAGCCAGGGGAGGTGGGCAGCATGCAGAGCGTCTCAGTCAGGTCAATCCTGGGGTTGGGGGGGGCGATTTGGGGCCGAAGGGGTTAGGCCTGGCGCCGAAGGGGCGGGTTTGCGGCATGGAGTAAAGCTTGAGGCTGGGGGGTGGATTTGGGGGCAAAGCCTGGGGGCTCACAACTTGCTAGCTGGTACAAATGGGCGTGCGCCTGTCCTGAAAACGGGTGGCAAGAAGTCAGGTTTGGCGTTAGCTATTAAGGACGTCTCGTGTTCCCGCACATCGCGGCTCTGCACGGATCGGTTTGGTAACCGGGGTTGGAAAAAAGGCTCTTCTCGCGATTTCAGTCGCAGAGCCCGGCGCTAACAGGACCTCCAGCGGAACGAGAGGCTCAGTGTAACCGCTACCATCAGGAGAGTTGCCAAAACACAGAGTCCCATGCACTGTCCGCTGCAGTGCATTGTGGGGCTGGGGGTTCTTTGGGGAACACTGAACCCCTGTGATTTGTTGATAAGAGTCCCATTGGCAGTTTGCCCTCCGATTCGTCCTCCCACCCCAACAGGGATTTCTTATCTCTGGAAGGACTGTCCATAAAGTCACCAGCAAAGGCATTGCAAATTTGCTGTGCACATATTACTGCCTTGAGTAGGTGTGTGCACGGGTTGAGCTTGTGTCTGGCTGTGCAAACTGCTTTGTGATTGTGCAACAGTCGTGTGTGTGTGTGTGTCCCTTGCCATGCTGAGAACTTTTCTGGAAACGTCCCCACTGGTGACGCTGCTCCTTGGAGCCCAGAGCACATCCTTCTATATCCAGCCGGTTCTTCTGCAAAAGCAGTTTTACCCCCCAATTACAAAGGGCAGCATCTGAACTGGAATCCATTTACAAACAACACCGTCAACTCAGGCTAACAACAGGTAACATCCCCTGCGTTTTGCTGCTCTCTATACACTGTGTTCTGGAACTTCCACTGCGGCTCAGCTGATGAAGTGGGTTTTCACCCACAGAAGCTCTTGACCGAATCCATTTGTTAGTCTCTGAGGTGCCACCGGCCTGCTGGCAGTGGTTGAGGTTACAGTCTAACGCAGCTACCCCTCAGCCACCTGTGCAGAGGCTGCGCTGACCAACCTTCAGGGCTGGCTGGAGGGCCGGTTGGATTGGCATGTGAGCTATTAGGAAACAGCTGCTGTGGTTTGTAACAGTTACGTTGGGGGCAGCGGCTGAGCCTGTGGTTCCCAACTGCTCTGCGAAGAGGGACAAACAGGCCTGGTTGAAACCCAGGGTGCTGGACAAGAGCTGCCTGCGCCTGTCAGCCATGGCCAGTTGGCTTTTAATGCACGCATGGCGTCTGAGCGCCCGTGTCTGAGGGGTTGGGACCGTTTGCCTCCACGCAGCGGGAAAGGGCCCTGTTGGGGGCTGTCCTTTCGCTCGCATCTCAGCCTGCAACACGACATCTGTTTATTTGCCAGCTGCTACATCCTTTGCACTCTTCCTTTCCTTTGTGCTTTCATGTAGCAGCTGCCTGAAAGGAGGGTTTCAAAGGCTAGTGCGGGGGTCTGGGAAGAAACACTGTCCAAGCAGGAGAACGCTAATAAATGAGGCTTGTGGTTGGAAGAGACATAGGCAAATAGCATCTCATCTAAGGCCTAGGCCTTGTTCTCTCTTACCTGCCTTCCTTCCGTCCCGGGGGGGAAGCATCTCATCCTAACGCTTGCTGAGTAGCGTTGCTCTCAGCTGTTTAGTAGTTGCCCGGTGCCACTCCAGAGGTAGCTGCATTTCAGGGACTGCACCGTAGCCGGTCTGGGACAGAGATGTCGGTCTAGCTCCTCTGAAGCAATCTCCCCCAGTACCGCCCTTGGCAGTCCGGGGAAGTCTTTCCCCAAAATAAACTGCTTTTAAGCTCCTCCAGAACGTCGGGCCCGTGTGCCTGGCCCGGCTGGGGTCTGTCTCCGAACAGAACGCAGCCCCACAGCTTTAAAACCCAATCAACCCACAGGTTCCTTAGCCCCCTCGCGGTGACAGCCCAGCGATTCGCGCTGATGGGACCCACCCGGTGCGGGTCGGGGAAGCTGCCCACACAGCTGCTCCTTGCCTAGGGAGGTTGGAATTCAGCTTGTACATCAGCTTAAGCTCTCAGGGTGGTGCGGTGTAACTGGCATGCAGGCCTGGCCAGGGGAATTCCCCCCCAGTCTTTCCTAGGCAGCCAACTTGGGGTCTGGGGCCAGCGATCCGTTCTGTCCCCTACAGATCCCGCTTGGAATGGCCCTGGGAGCAGGGCTGGACCAGCGCCTGGTCCCAGGTCCTGACTCGCATCTCTGGCTCACACCTTCCCTGGGTGGAGCACTTGTGAAAAGCCTGCGGGCGCCAGAGGTGCTGTGATCGGGGCTTGTTGTAAAACCCTGCCCCCCTCGCGCTCCTGCCCGCAGACCACCTCTGCGCCCAGACCGGTGCCAGTGCTGAGTGATGTAGTCCCACTGGAGGCCGGGCTGGGACTGGCAAACCCATGTGGCCCGGCTCAGAGTTCGGCCCAGTCGCCACTGGGCCAAAGAGCATCAATCCGCTCGGCTGGCTTGGGGATTTTCTCGTGTTTTCCTATTTCCATAGATGGGGGTGAAGCTGAGGCATTCGCACTCAGTTATAATCCCAGCACATCCCTTATAAGGGGCTGTTCTGTTGGCTGCTGAGTGCTCTGTTGTCACAACAGGCAGCTGAGCCATTACGGCAGCCCTGGGATTAGTGCCTGGTCCTGTTCCTGTACAAAGCAATAGTCGCTTTCTGACTGCTCGGTGCAGCTCAGCCTGCACTGGAGAACTCTGGCATTTGTCGTGCTGTACGTCTGGCCGTCGACGTTTGGTTTTTAGAGGGTCCTTTTCAAGCTGTTTCCTCGCCTTTGTCCCTGGAGCCAGCCGGCTCAGCTGACCTCCTAAGTCAAGTGCATTTAGGGCGTCTTGCCTCCCTCACCTTCCCTTTGCAGACGCTGAAAACGCAAGCGCACTGGGGCAGCCCTGGTGCTGGGGACAGCTGCTGGAGAATGCTAGAGAGCAGGTTTTTGTAAAGTAAAGATGGCCCTTTAAAAGACCCTGTGCTGCCATGTCAGCCTTGTTCCCTGGCGGACAGCGGTTTTCACTTGGTGTGCCCTGAGAAATGTCCAAGGGTGCCCTGAAGTTTTCTCCATTTCCACTGGCAGCAGCTCTTTGCCGGAGGAATTAATTGTCATTCAGTTGCCAGAGCAGACAAAAACTTAGCCTGAAAGATTGTAACTCTTCTCGCTGCCCAGCAAAAGCGAGGCCAGTATAAGACGTTCTCTCTTCTACTTCCTTTGTCTGCTGCCCTGCCGTAGCCAACACAGTGACCCTGGTGCCACAAGCCGGGGGTCTCCTGTAATTTACCATGGTGGTTTGGAAGCCAGGCGGGGTCAGTGATCGGCCGTGCTGGGGGCTTGTGTTGGCTCTGAGCAGGGGTATGGGAGGCGGGTCATATGCACCCCAACAACCACCGTCTCCCACACTCGCTGTCAGCACTGTTTCTGGGGACCACTGCCCCAGAGGAGGGCGACTGGCTCTGGCAGTGCAGCCCTTCTGGAAGGTGAGCGGGTGGGGCCGAGACAAGGGCAGGTGGCTGGTGTGGCCCGGGAAGACCTCCCACCTGTCCCCACTGGCTGTGAGCACCCCCCCCCCAGCTTTGGAAGCTTTCTGACAGCGGGCCCCTGAGGTCAGCCAAGCCGGGTGGGTCAGTGGCTGGAGCTCTCCCAGTATCCCAGCAGTCAGCAGGATGCGTCCCGGGAGCCTGCTGGAACCTCTCGCTCCCACACACCCCCCCGCGGTGCGGGGGATAAGACCCAGCCGGAAGGACCCTAATTCCCTGGCTGGGCCGGGCCAGGCCGGGCCGTTGGCCGACTCTACGCCCCCGGGAAAGTGGAATGTGCCAGGCACGGCTTAGCCTCAGGAAGTGGCTGCAGATCTCAGCCTCGGGCGGCGGGGGGGCTTCGTTTTCTGGCAGTGGGATGGAGGCTCTGCAAGGTCTGGTATTTCCGCCGACCCCCCGAGCCAGCTTTTCCCACGCCCCAGTCTCTTCCTTCGTGCTGTGCGCCCCCGGGAACTCCCCAGTGGGCGACCGAGCGGCCAGCCGCACGGCTCAGGGCACAAACCCCACGTCCACCAGCCCGTCCCAGGACCTAGCAGCCGGGACTAGGACGTGAGCCACACGCAGGGGTGCCCCTTTTCACAGCGCAGTCGGGAGCCGGGCTCACCCGAGCGCTGACACGTTGTGCCAGTGGGAGCGTCGTTTTAAAAGCCTTTCTGTGCCTCAGTTTCCCCACCCAGGATGGAGGTGCTGGTGCCGTTGACCCCACAGGAGAGCTGCAGGGGTTAATTACCCCTGACTGTCTGTGTTCTCTCCCAGTCTTTGTCGCTCTGCCTCCTGGGCCTCTTCACGGACACCAGCAATTTGCACGGCAGTGGGGAACTGTGGCTCTCCCGCTTCCTCCAGTCCCCGCTGCTCGCCTAGGGCCAGAGTGCTGGGTCAGGGAGATCCTCCGAACCCAGCCAGGGAAGTGGCTCGGTAATGGGGAAGCCTCTGCTTGCTGCGTGCTGTGCCTTTAAATCTCAAAGCTGCTTGGCAGGCGTGTTTGGCTTAGCCCGAGCCATGTGGCCTGGGCGCTGCCACGTGGACTTTACTTTTGTTCTTTTTCACCCTGGCTGGGAGTGGGACGCTTTCTGGCTGCTGTTGGCTCTTGGGGCCTGGTGACTTGCCGGAGCGGCTCCGGTTCTCAAAAGCAGCTGCTTCGTTTCGCTCCTGCGGAGCCACTCCTGTGAGCAAGGCAGTGCCAGAGCTGACTCCAGGGCTCGGGACTAGCAGAGAGCCCTCAACCAGCTCGCAAGCCCCTCTCCCAAGGAACGAGCAGAACGCCCCAGCTCTCCCCAGCAGAGCTCTGGCTGGAGCTTGGGCCACGGGGGCTCCTCTTCCAGGCCGTTTGAAGACCCCCAAGAAATCGCTCTGGGCTGCCCCCTAGACTCTCCCACCGCCTCCTCGCCCAGAACTCTCTTCCGACTGGCCGTCTCTCAGGAAGGACGGAGGAGCGCCGGGGGCCAGCGGGTGTGACATTAGGACCTGCTGAAGGCACACGGGGTCGACGCTTGGGAGAACCTTGCCCGGGACCGTCGCCAGCGGTAGTCCGTGAGAGGCTGGCGCAGTCTGGGAGGTCCTGGTGCAGCACAGATCAGGAGAGGTGAGGAAGGAAAGAGCAGCAATACCTGGCCCACTCCTCCGCCAGCTGCCAACACCTGCCCCTTCGGTGGTGAGACCTGCGGCTCCAGAATGGGGCTGATCAGCCATCGGTAGGCTCACGAATAGGAGAATCGCATGAAGACGTCCCCCGCCCAGAGAGGGATGCTCAGACTCTGCCCTGCGGAGGGCCCAGCTCTTCAAATGGGAAACCCCACGTCAGAGGTTTCCCCTGGTCGGGGGCACCAGAGCACCTGACTTCGGTCCCGGGGAGCAGACGCCGCTGTCCGAGTTTGGGACGGGAAGGGGGTCTGGAGATGATCCGCCCCAGGGCTGGAAAATAGCAGGAAGAGCTCCCAGGGCCCTCCGTGGAGCAGGGCCAGCCCCAGGGCAGGAAGCGAGCGGCCTGCCTGCCAGAAGGCAGAGGGGTGAAGCCAGGCCAGGCTGTGCCCAAGGGGTGGATGTGGCGGCTTCAAGGGCTCATTTTCAGGAGGAAGCATATCGCGTGGTCGTCCTCAGGCCAGAGTCAGAGCAGGTGGTCTCTGTGACTGCCCTTCTGCCTGCCCCAGCTGTACGGTGACTGAGCCCGAGGGGCCCTGGCAGCAGAGGGCCGGCCCTGGATGCGGAGTGGAGCTCCCCAGAGCGGCGGGGTTTGGCTGCAGCCTTGGGTGGATGTCTGTCTCTGGGGGTGGCAGGAGGACAGGAGCCAGGCAGCCTCACACCCTGTGGAAGCTGTGAAAGCCCCATGATGCCCCTGGCCACAGAGGGTGGGAGGGAAGGAGTCCCTGCCTGGGCCCGGTGACGAGCCCCACACGTGCCCTCCCAGCTGCTTTTCAAAGCAGACTCCCTCTGGGTGGCCAGGCCCAGCGGTTCGGGGGCTGCCTGTCCTTGTCCTGCTCCTGCACCTGCCAGGTCACTCTTGTCTGCTGAGACGCCCGGGGCAGATTCTGCCCTCAAGTCCAGTGGGTGTAAATCCAGAGCTGCTGTCGGCGGAACACCACCAGATCTGGCCCTGGAACTGGAGGGCCATGGCTCAGGAACGCTTCCCGCTGGCCTCTAAGGCGCCACCTCTTAGCAGTTTTGCTCCGGTGAGCACCAGTGATTCATGCCGTTCATCCCATCCAAAGATGTTGAGTCATTCCCTGGGGAGAAGCCCAGGTCATCGGCCGAGGCTGGTAACTATTCCCGGAAGCCAGTTGTTCCTGATCAAAGTACTGAGGGGCCTTACTGCCTCAGTTTCTTTCCTTAACTAGTTTGGCTCTCCTGATTTCCAGACGGGCTCGTTAGTTTCAAGAGGAAGTTGGAAGAACACTAGTAAGAAGGACACCAGCCGTTTCACGCTTTCTGAAAAGCCACGTGGCTCTGACAAATGGAAGTTGATCCCCGCTGGGCTTTTTCTCTTGAATCTGTTTCTTCCTGCCCCAGGGAGACCATCCAGGTTCCTCCCCAGCACCTAGTCCTGCTGATGTTAACACAGCTCGATCACACAGTGCTCCCAGTGTCCTCGCTCTGGCAAGCTCAGGACTGGCTGCTTTGGAAGATGGTGCAAAAAACATTTCCCGCCTCCTTCCCCCGCAGATGCCATGCACAGAGCAACCTGCTCCCAGGGCATGTTTCTTCCTGACCCCCTGCAGAATCTGGCCCAGGCCAAGAAGCATGAGGGTGGTTAGTGGATGGGAGTTCCCAGCACAGACCTACCCGCAGAGTTGGTATTAAAGGCCTCCCTTGCCAGCAGCAAAGGCTGGGATGGGGCAGGGCCTGGGGGTGCAGCGAGGGATGTTTTGCTCTGATATTGCTCGGGCTGCGCTTGTCCTGTAGAGGGGCGGCTGCATTCGCCTGGGCTAGCAGGCTGAGCCCTGCGGCTCGCCCTCTGCAGCCACAGCAGGCTTCCCCTTGCCTTGGGAAACCAACCCAGGGCTCTCAGAGACTGGCGTTTTCCCATTTCTTGCCCCGTTTGAGTTAACCCACCTGATGGGTCGGCCTTGTTCCACCTGGTCCCTCCCCTTTTCGAGGGCTGACCAACGATGCTCCTGCGGTGGGGCTCTGTCCTGGCCCCCTGGCCTTTGACTGAAGTCCAGTCGACTGGCTCCTTCCACCAGCTTTCTCTGTCTATTTAGAGAAGTCCCGTGCAGGCTGCGCAGCTTTCCTGGGGTGCAGTTCCCCTCCCTGCAAAAGCCTCGGGCACCCCACGAACCCCATAAGCATCACTAGGATTTAAAGCTTGCCCAGAGCGTGGGGCTCGGGACATGCTGGTTCTTCTACACTGTGGCTGAGCAGCCCAGCCCAGGCGCTCTGTATTACACCCCCAGCAGTCTCCAGGGTTGTCCCACAGCTGTTCCCATTAGAGGCTAGCGCAGCAGCCCACGCGAGAGTCAGGAATGTCTCGGCGGCTCCAGGGAAGAGCCAGCCCCAGTGCTTTCTCCTTTGATGTCCGGGAACCGGAGAATGTGAGGTTCTGTGGCTGATGCCGACGGTGGGATTCTGCCAGCCGGGAACTGGCAGAGAGCATTTTCGTTGTGCCAAGTGTCTGAGTTCTTCTCCAGTCTGTTTATCTGGGGCCACATCCAGGTTTGAACACCCGGGCAGCAAGGTGCCAGGGAAGTTCGCTGACGAAAATCCATGGCGTGTCAATCCTCTCTGGCGTAATTAGGAGCTCGGCTCGTGAAACGGGTGTGTGTGGGTGAGGGGGGAGTTGATAAATATACGAAGGATGGTTTTACACAGCGGGGAAAGCTTGGGGGTCTGACCCAGGTGCCTTAAGGTGGCCTCCTGGTCCTTCCAACCCCAGCTTCAGAGCTGCACAGAGGGAGCCATTTGCAGGGCAAAACATCATCATCGTAGCAAATCAGGCAGTGCTATTTCCTACTGGTGCCTCATCTGCTCACCAGCACTTTACATCTGCCCAGACAGAGAGCACCCTTGTAATACAGCCCAGTCATGCCCGGAAAACCAGGCCTCTTTCAGGTGTGCCTAGTTGTGCATTTTGCATCACTAGCCGCTTTGGGAAATCTCGATCGTGTCTTTTAAGCTTGAAGAGCCAGAGCCTGCGTCCGATTTTCAAATCCCCAGCTCCAGCCTTCCCCGGGCGTAACTCCACTGAGCTCCCGCTGCGGAGGAGTTCTCTTCTTGACAGCTGTTGGTAGAATTGTGCCTGGGAATCCTGTGAGCCTTTCCTGCTGGCTGACTGCTCGGTCGTGGTGGGCAGCATCCAAACGGCGATGTTTCCGATGGCGCCGAAAGGCCTCGTCAAGAACCAGCCTGGAAACAAGGGGAGCTTTTTCCACTGGTGCTCTGTGCAGTCTGGCCTATAAATAGGGCTTTGAAAAGCAGGCGGATGGGTCGGTTCTCTGAAAACGACCCGAGAGGTAAGGTTGGAAGAGAACCTTAGAGAATGTTTGGTAGGAGGGCCGTGCAGTTTGGCAGTCCTGACTTGTGGGAGGAATGGGTCTGGGAACCATATTATGCGGTAACGTCATTTACTTTTGCAGTTCTTTCCCAGAAAGATTGTTGATTTAAAAAGCAATTGCTTGCAGAAGTCGATCTTGAACGGAGTAAACAGTGAGGCTCTGACAATCTTCTCCTGTAAAGCCAGGAGCCCAAATTTGCGGCTTAGCAAGAGCTCAGCTCGCGTTGGAGATCAGCTGCCATCAGGCCAGTGTCTGTTGTTTTTATCCCGTTAGGAGGTTGCAAGGAAGCTGACCGAAAGGCCAGTGCTGGGGCCAGAGGTTGTGTAATATATTGATGGGCTTCCTTGTGGAGCTGCTGCCTTGTTTTGGAGGCCTGTGCCAGTTATTTGCTTAAGCACAAAGGGCTGGTTTGTGTTTCTGCAGATCCGGCTGGTGGAGATCAAAATGCACTGCCGGGGCTGCCTCCAAAGTTGTTTGGAAGCTTGTCCCATTTAACTGAAGCCAAAAGGGGCTCCTGCCAGGGTCAGGAACGGCAGCCAAGCTGCAGCACTGCAGTGTAGATGAGAACTGTTTACTAGCTCAACCTTCATCCATAAACTATTACTGTCTCGGCGTGCAACATAGTTCTCTGCTGGCAGTCGGAAACAGGAGACAGAGCCTGTCATCACGAGGTAGCTAGTGTCCGTTCAGCCAGGCTGGCAGACAGCTGACGTCTGGGATCCCTGCCCTGTAGGAGTCGTGTTCCCTGCAGTTTGTTCTACCCAGGTGTGGAATTAATTTTGTTGTGCACCCGAAAGCCTGAGGGGCGGTAGGCACAGCCTGAATCTTTCCTGCCGCAGCCGCCCAGCTGCTCAGCTTACAGGGAGCACAGGTTAGGAGCAGGTCAGGGGGCTTTCCCTGCGGCACAGCGCCTGCCCTTTGTGGCATGCTGGGCCGTGATGGCTGGAGCTGCTCGGCGGCGGGAAGGACGAGGCCCAGCGTTACCCGTCTCCCTCCGGGCTCCGTGTTGCCCCTGGTGCCGGGGCTCTGGCTGGCCACGCTCGGTGAGCTCTTTCTCTCTCTTTCCAGAGCTCCAAGCCCAAGCTGCTCACGGCCTGCTCCGCGGTCCAGGAGATCCGGAGGTGCACCCGCCTCGAGATGCCGGACAACGTCAACACTTTTGTACTCAAGGTGGGTGCCTCAGCTCCCCGCCCCTCACCGCAGGCAGAGAGCAGGGGGTGACCAGCCCGGCTGGCCTGAGGAGTGGGGGGCAGTTGCCTCAGGGCCCAGTGGTTCTGAAGGGCCCAGCCATGGCACCACCTGGAGCGCCAGCCTTTTAAATGGCCACCAGTGCACTCTCAGGGCTGGCGGGAGAGGGGGTGGACCACTACACTCTGGGCAGGGCTGGAGCATGGCGGCCCAGGCCCCGCCCCTTCCACTGGAGGCTCCACCCCCCCCTTTCCCAGGGGCCTGGCGTGGCTGTTGGCTCCCCGGGGGTCGCAGGCAGTTACCCCTGAGATGGGGGTGGCTGAGCTGCAGAGCCCTGGGGCAGGGAGCCCCGCTCGGTGCGGCCCCAGCGGCAGCTCTGGGCATTCAGGGGCTGGCGGCTGTTCCTCTTCCCCCATTTTGCCAGCAGCTCCCTCTGTCGCCCTCTGCCCTTTAATCGGTCCCAGGTCAGACCACTCTGCCAGCAGGCGCCTGGCGAACGCCCACGCCGGGCCGGGCCGGGCCAGGCCCGCTGGCTCCCCGGCTGTCTCCCCGCGAGGGCCGAGGGCCTGGCAGATGCCGGAGCCCAGCGGCCCTGTCGCCAGAGCCCGCTCCAGCAAGGGGGACCTCTGCTCTCCCCACGGGTGCGGCCTCCTCACGCTGCTCAGGCCGCCCCCGGGCCGCAGGGCTGGGCACCTGCCTGGGCGACTCAGCAGCCGGCTCAGGGCCCCAGACAGGCGCCCAGGGTTCCCTTCATCCTGCCTGGCTCATGTCGGCTGGAGCTCTGAGGCGGAATTTCAGTTCCGGGGAGGTGTTGGCTCGGGCTGGGCGTTCCCTTCAGGCTGCTGCCCGCCCTGGGAGCTGCTCTCCGCCCGCAGGTTTCCCAGGGTGGGGAGCCCCCCGCTGCTCACTGGGGCCTGTCAGGACGGCAGAGGAGGGAAGGACTGGGGATTACGGGGGTCAGGCCCGGAGGCCTGGCTCAGGCGCCCTTGACCCATGGTGCTCTACCGGCCGCCTGGCGCCCGGCTGAGGCAGTGCCAGAGTGGCCGGTCCCCAGGTCGCCGGCAGCTGCCAGGCCGGGGGCTTCCAGATGCGGGTGTGCCGTCCGTCACCCCTCTGGCTTGCCGCTCCTTGCCCCGGAGAGGCTGCCCAAGCTGGGGCCAGCCCCCCGGCTGCCGTGCCCTTCTCCCTTCTCTTCTCCGGCCTGCTGCCAGCCCCTGCGCAGGAGCAGTTCATCACCAGGACCCCCAGCCCGGCACTGGGGGCACCTCAGGAGGCAGGCGTCACTCCTGGTTGCCCCGTGGAGGTTTCCCAGCCACGGGGTGGCCCGGTGAATTCCACGCAGGGGAGTTGACAGGCTGCTGGGCCCTGGTCATGCTGTGCTCCCTCTCCTGTCTGCTCTGCTGCCTGGCTCCCCAAGCAGCCCTGGCGCGCCTCGTCCTGTGCCACAGCAGTGGGGCCCAGTGAGGGGCAGGACTAGGCGGCCAGAAGTGGCCGAGTTCCTCTCAGAAGTGGCTAGAAGGCCCTGCCCGCCCCCGTGGGCCCTGCCCCTGCACCAGCCAACGCTGGTCTTCTCTCCGGCCCAGGTGAATAGCTGCACGGAGGTGGTGTTCGAGGCTGGGGACGAGCAGCAGCTGAGGGCCTGGACGGCGGAGATCAAAGAACGTATGGCCCGAGGGTAAGGCCCGTGCACGGGGGCTTGCTTGGGCAGCAGCTGGGCGACCCCCACGGCCGCGACAGCGGGAACAGTGGCCGCTCCATGCATGAGATTCCCTCCTGGGGGCCGGGCTCCAGCTTGTGCCCCCCCGGTCGTTGTCTGGACATGTCCCCATGCGGGCCGGGGAGGCTGGGCTGAGGCAGCGCCCAGAGCCGCTGTTTGCCCTCCCGGGGCACTTCCGGCCAGAGTCCACCTGTTCCCCCCAGGCCTTGGGGCGCAGGCAGGGGACACGCAGCAGCTCGGTGCCTGGGCAGCTGTGAACCCGTGTGGGACCCAGGCATTCAGTGGGCCTGTAGGGTGCTCAGGGCCATTGGCTCCCATTGTCGTCCGAGGGGAGTGGAGGGGCTGGGTGCCCCCCCACCTGGACTGGGTGCTGCAGAGCTGTCCCACTGCCCGAGCTTCCTGGGGCCCGGCGAGGAGGAGAGGCTCTGGACTAGGATTCCCAGACCCCCTGAGCAGGAGGAGTCGCAGGCGGAGCAGAGCCAGGCGAGGGACCCCCCTCCAGGCCCATCTGCCCCCAGTTCTGCCTGGGCTCGAGGAAGAGGCTGCAGCGAGACACGGGGGGGCTGCAGGGCTTCCCCAGCCTGCTGCAGCCAGGGGGGCCAGGCGCCTGCTCCCCTCTTGGTGCTGCAGATGGTGGGTTTCATATCCAGCACGGGCAGGGTGGGGTGGGGAGCCCATGGAAATCCCATCCACGTCGCAATCATCTGCTTACCCTGCGGCATCTGCTGGGAAAGGAGAGGGGTTGGCCTGGTGCGTTCCCCTTGGGCGTGGGCGGTAGATCCATGGAACCTTCCCCTCCCCTGTGCACCCCAAGGCCCTGAACTCTCACCCGGCCATGTGGGGCCTTGGAAGCCTCCCCTGCCCAAGCCCTTCCAGCAAGGGGGGGGCGGCCAGTTGTTCTGAACACCTGCCAGGGTCCAGGCGGGTGGTGGGATGAGTAGCTCCCTGCCATGGGCGGAGGGCAGGCCCCGTTCCAGCTGCCCAGCGAGCTCTGCAGTGGGGGCATGGGCGGTGGGGTCATTCTCCCTTGAGAACCCTAGCGATGGCCTGGAGGCACCTTGCACGGCGAGGGAAACTGAGGCAGCAAGCGGGGCTGCAGCCTGTCCCCTGCCAGAGGACACGTCTATCCGTCAGGAGTAGGGGCTCCCACTCCCCCAGCCTGGCACTCCAGCCTGATCAAAACCACGCCTCACCCCCCACCCAACCCCGTTGCAGCTGAGGCCTGTCCCTCTCGCTGGGTCTGCCCCAGCTCTGCTGCCGCTCCCCGGGGAGCTGGAGGTGGGGGTGCTCTGAGGGATGCTGCCTGCACTAGGACCCCAGGGCGCTGCAGCCCAGCTGTGGTTAGAAGCTCGTTTCCATGGGAATGGCAGGACTTTTTTTTTTTTCCCTTCCTGAGTGTGTCAGAACAGTTGGACTTTCCCAGCCGTGGGTGTCCTCAGGAGCCCTGCCTTCTGGGCAGCCGCTGCGCAGTCCCGTTTCCTGCCCGGCACAAAGGGCGCTGTGTTCTTCCCGCTCGCCCGGGGGCTCCGCCGCGGAAGCGGTGACATCTGTCCTCTGTCTTCCTGCCAGGTCCGAAGGAGGCGACACAGAGCTGCTCCCCGGCCAGCACGCTGACACCATCACCTCCGGCCCGGCCATGGGCAGCACCGACTCCCTCGCCCCAGGTGGGTGCCCCGTGCGGGAACAGCCCCCGGGGCACGCACAGGTCCCAGCGCTCCCTCCTCTCTGGGGTAGAGGTAGGGGACCGCTGTGCCGACCGGGCAGTTGTGCTTTGCTCATCTGCTGGCCTTGCCCCATTTCCAACACAGCGGCATCCGGCCAGGCCGGTAAAGGACCTGCGTGGGAGGGGACCCCGGCGCGCGTGGCCGGCACTCTTCTGGGTCTCAGTGGCTGGAGCCCCACGAGCGAGCTGGGACCAGCACCAGAGCTCCACACGCTGGTCCGGTCTTGTTTCCGTGGCTTGCTGCTGGCAGGCGGCGAGCCGTTGTTCCCAGCTGGTGTTTGCACAAGTCTGGTCAGGTCGGCCGGGCTGCTCTTGTGGCCCCCGCCAGGGGCTGTGGCCCCAGAGAAAAGGCTGGAACCAGGCTGACCGTGCCAGCTAGGCAGAGGATGAACTATATTACTGTAGCACCTCCGGGGCCGTGCCAGAAGTCACACACTCTCTCACACACACACACACAGCAGGGGGCCCATCCCTGCTCCAAGCGCGCGCACAAAAACACACACACACACAGAGCAGGGGCCCGGCCCCACTCCGAGCAGCGTGCAGCTGAATGCGACAGGTCAGCCGAGCAGCGGGGAAGGGGAACAGACCCAGGGTGGGCAATGCCTCACCCAGCGGCTCGGTGGGAATGAAAGCCAGGCGTGGGGCGGAGTCCCCGACCAGCCCCGACGCAGGTGGCAGCTGTGGCCGGCGTGTTCGAAACACAAGGCGCTGTGCAGCGGGCCAGGGCCTGACCCCTACTTCTTCTCTGTGCACCGAACTCCGCCTTCGTCCCCAGCGCACGGGGCGCCGGGGCAGGGAGTGGCTCAGATCCCGAGCGGGTACTCGAGCTGGGCTGGCCACCCAGGCTGGCTCTGATACCGGTCACTGGAGGGTGCCTGGGGCCAGCCTGGGGTCGCTGCAGGACCTGTGTGGGGATGGTGATGGGGACCTCGCTGCCTTGTTACTGTCAGTCAGAGGCCCAGGGCTCCAGGCCGTGCCCGTCGCACACCCACCGGGTCTCTCAGTAAGGCCCGTGACGTGGAGTTGAGGGGGGAGGTGGCCAGCCAGGGACGCGGCGCGGTCGTGAGGCGAGCGGGGCCGGGCCGGGCTGTGGGAGCTCCCATGGACCCCTGCTTCGGGGCGGGTTGGCTGGGGCTGCTTTAGTGACACCAGGCGCTGCCCGAGCATACTGAGGGCGGTGGGGGCAGGGGGAGATCGAGGGGCTGCTCCCACAGTGGGGATTGGATGGGGGCTGAGCAGCCCACCAGCTGGAGCCAAGCCTTCCGCAGGGGACTTCCCCAGCACCCCTCTGGCTGCGGCAGGGGCTCAGCGCCGTTCAGGGTATGGCCCCCGGCGTACAGCATCCTCCCCGCGGTCCCCGCACCCCTGGCTCTAACAGCGTTCTCCTTTCCCAGGCGCGATGCCACGGGGGCAGCCAGAGGCAGCCTGCCCGAAAACCGACCAGTTCCTCTCGGCCTACCCCTGGTTCCACGGCCCCATCTCCCGCGTCAAAGCCGCCCAGCTGGTCCAGCTGGGGGGCGCCGCGGGCCATGGGGTTTTCCTCGTGCGGCAGAGTGAGACCCGCCGGGGCGAGTACGTCCTCACCTTCAATTACCAAGGCAGAGCCAAGGTACGGCCCCCGCGTCCAGCTCCCTCCCTCTGCCCCGCTACTGCAGGTGCCCCCGCCACCGGCGTTCACAGAGGGGCCAAGCCCACCCACACAGCCAGTCCTCCAGCGCTAGGGCCGCTCTCAGGCCTCTCCTGCGTGCCCCTGGCCCAGCACAGAGCGCCCTCTCCGGCCCCAGGCCTGCCTGTGGGAATGCCCCCAGAGGGGCTGGCTCAGAGCCCCGCTTGGCTGGGCCTGGCCGGGCAGGAGTCTGTCTCTCCCAACCCTTGTAGGCGAGGCAGCAGCCTGCGCCTGCTCCTGCCGCAGGGACCTCCCCTCTGCTGGGAAAGTGAACTCGGGGGGGGGTGTGGAGCACAGAGGAGCTGCTCCCGGTGACAGGGGTGGGGCTGTGTTCTGCCTGGGGGCCCAGCTGACTCCCCCCTCCCCCGCCCCACTCCGCTTTAGCCCCCTGCCACTGCCCGAGCCTGGCTGGTGGTGTTTCTCGGCAGCGGCCCCCTCAGGGCGTGGGGGTGAGGCCCAGCCTGGCCCTGCCCTGCCCTGGCCTCTCTGAGCTGCCCGGCTCTCTTGCAGCACCTGCGGCTCTCGCTGACCGAGCAGGGCCAGTGCCGCGTACAGCACCTGTCCTTCCCCTCCGTCGCCGACATGCTGCAGCACTTCCAACGGTATCCCATCCCCCTGGAGTGCGGCGCGGCCTGTGACGTCAAGCTCGCCAGCTACGTGGTGGTCCTCCCGCCGTCCCAAGGTGCGCGGCGCCGCGGTGGGGAACCCGGGGGGGACGACTGCTCGCGCCAGAGGGAGAAGCTTGTGCTGGAGAGCACCTGCCCCCACCGGCCCGGGCTGTAGCCACGGCCAAGTTGGCAGGTGCTCCCGGGCCGGCTGCTGGCCCCTCTGCTGCGAGGAGCTGCCAGCACCGGCTCCCCCGCGTCACGGGGTGGGCTGGCAGTCACGAGGCCCAACCGGCCAGCGCCGCGGGACGAGGCTGTTCTGTTAATTTCGCCCAAGCGTTAGACCTTGGCAGGGTTAATCCTTCAGTTCAGCCCCAGCCCAGCCTGGGGCTGTGGCTAGAGCCTGCCCGAGGCGCTGGTTAGGCCAGCCAGTCCGAGGGGAACATGGCCTGCAACGAAAGAGACGCAAGGATGGCCGGCCTGGCAGCCTGGCCCCGTTGTAAGTTTGCTAAACAAAACTAGCCAAGAGAGCTGTCCTTCCGTGTGGCGCGGGTCAGGCAGTGGATGACACAGCAGCCTGGTGTCCTACATGGGCAGTGCTGGACCCACTCGCCCGTGAGAGGCTGCCGGGAGCTCCTCTTTGCCCCTCACCCAAGAGAGCTGATTCCACGGACTTCTGTGTGACCCGGTAGTTACACAGCGTGCTGGGAGTCAGCCCTGCTTTTCTGCCAGGGCCTGGCAGGCAGATGAACAGCCTGGGGCACAAACCTGTGCCAAGCACTCAGCATCTCCACTGCCGCTCTGGTGCTACATGTGGGGAGGCTTCCAGAACCAGCCCTCTGGCCTCCCTTGGCAGGGGTTATCCCACTAGGCTCTGCAATCAAAGCAACCGGTCGGCATAGGGGCCTCAGGTGCACCGGCCGGCTCTGCGGGCGGCCTCTGCCCTCCCTTGGACTACAGCAACTTGAGAAAGATGTTTTGGTCTCCCTCCTCCTTCGGCAGCGGTGAGAGCAGGGGCCGAGCACCTCCCTGGTATGCGGTAATCGCACTGATCACAGGGGTTGGTGGAAACGCACGGCTTCCGCTTCGTGCGGGCAGGAAGGGCACCACGTGGCACCTCTCCGCCTTGCCCGCAGGGGCCAGCGCCAAGCAGCTGCACTGCCCCAGCTGAGGGCAGCTGGACAAGCTTTGCCAAACTGAACAAGCTGGCGCCGCTTTGTGCAAAACAAATCCAGAGCCCAGCCTTGGCAGCTGCTGCCCTCTTCTCCCCGCGCGCAGGAGGCCGTCGGGCCCACGCTACCCCAGGGTCAAAGGGGGGGACTCCCGCTAACTTCCTGGGGCTGGCTTAGGGGAGGAGTAGGCTGTGGGCCTGACTCAGCCTGGAGTTCTGCCTGGGGAGTTCCCACCTCCCACCCCTGCTGGTTAAAGCAGCATGGTCCTGCTCTCGTGGGCCTCAGCTGCACGAACCAAGGAGCCCCTGCCACGTCCCTCACTTGTCTTGTGATCCTGAGTCAGGTGGAAGGTGGCACGGCGGGAGGGACAGGACGGAACAGAAAGGGGCAGCAGCTCAGCTGAGCCCCAGGGACTGAACTCACATCCTCTTTGGTGCGTTTCAAAGCCACCAAACCCGCGAGAGGGAAATCCAGAGCACCTACCTGCCCCCACGAATGACAGAAACCAGCTGGCTGGGGGGCATCGTGCAGAGGCAGGACGAGGTACGCCCAGGCCAGCCCTGATCGGCTGCTCCTGTCTGTTCTCGAATGCCTCCGCTGCTGTAGCTTCGCCAGCCTGACAGTTCAAGTCCTCCAAGTCCTCTCGGGCGCCCGCCAGTGGCCATGGAGCACAGGCAGCCGTTGTGCTGACCATGGCGTGGCGCAGGGCCAACGGAAACGAACAAGGCCCTTGCGGGCGCTGCAGCCTCAAGCTCCGGCCCAGGCCATGCTAGTTTGCAGGGAAAGAGGCGGCTGAACTGAAGCAGGAGGCAGCTCCAAGCCCTGGGGGTGTATGGGCCAGGCCCCAAGAGGCCTGCTGATGGTGGTGGGCCAGAGGGCTGCTAGAGGGAGCTCTCCTGTGAAGTTTCCTCCCTCCCTTGGGTAGCTGTAGGTCTTCCCCTCAGCTGTGAGCAAAGCTGCTGCTGCTGACTCAACAAAGGTGGGGCTCGCCCAAGCTGCAGGGAAGAGTCCGCCTGGCGTGGGCTGGTCGCTGAGGGGCAGGCAGGTGGCGGGGACGAGCCCCCGTCAGCAGGAGGGAGTAGCCAAGTGCCTGCAGCAGCTCTGGAGGCAGCCAGGGGCCTCCCTTCCTAGGCAGAAGCGCCTGTGCAAAGCCGCACACAAGGTGACTTCTGCGCGCTTAGGTTCCTCTTTCTGACGCTGCCCTCGTCACAGGGCTGCTCAGCCCGGCTCCCAGCTCCAGCCAAACCCCTTCCTTTTTATTGCACGGACCCCTGCGGGAGAGGTGCCCCCCGCTGTACCTGGCACAACGGGGATGTACGTTTGACCACCAGCCCCTCACGCGAGAGCTTTTCCCTCAGCTGCCAGCTGTTCAGTCAGCGCAGTGCTCTGCTGTTTCCTTGGCCACCAACGGCAAGAGGACCGGCCCTGACCAGGCAAGGGCAGCCAGGAACCCATAATGACCTGACATATTCACTAGTTCCCTTCTGAGTGAGTGGCCCCCGGCCAGAACTGGCCAGGGCACATGCAGGATCTAGGGCATTTGCTGCTTAGGCATGACTAAAGCTTAAGGGCCGCAGCAGAGACCACTTACCTCACCCAGCTTTGGATTGCTCTTTGGCACCCGCAGGGACCCTGGCCAGCGGCCTGACACTTGGATTCTCCCCCTCTCCCTGCAGGTCCAGGCTCCAGCAGTGCCCTCCTGCTCCCGTTCTCTGTCCCTCCTTGGAGCTCTGAACTGAGCCTCACGCCCACAGCTCCCCCCAGATGCCCCCGGCTGCACCCAGCCGACAACCTTCATCACACTTCTGAGCCGGAGCAGATCTTCCACCTCGTGCCTTCTCCAGAAGAGCTGGCCAACAGCCTTCGGCACCACAATGCCACGGCCAGGCACACCAGCCGGCAGCGGGACTCTGACTACGAGCTGGACTCCCCGGGAAGGGGCCACGTCCGGGCTATTGACAATCAATATACTCCGCTCTGACAAGATGGGGTGGGGGGGGGGGTGGCAAACCACGCACTTTGGCATAGAGGCCTGTTAGAGAATGTTTGCTAGATGTGTTGGGAGTCCTAGGAAATGAATGTAACCAGTTCTGGGGAGGGAGGTTTATTTTTTGCAGGGGGTTTGATGAGGGAAAATGGTGAGATATAAAAATTGCTCACTCCAGTCTGGGTGTGATTCCCTCTATTAGGCCTGTTAAAGGGCCTGTTTTACATATTAATCAAAGCTTTCCTATTACTGTTCACACATCGTTCCTGTTAACCTGCCAAGCTCTCTGTCCTCCAGGCGACTATCTGCACTTAGTGGTACAGACTGTGCCCCAGTCCCTTTCCATCTTCGCTACCCTTGTCTGACAGGCTGGAGCCTAGAAAACACGCCAGCCAGTGACGTTACAGCCCTGTAACTGGACAAAAATGGCTCTGAAGTGCTCTGCGAGAAGTTACTGGCCTGGGCTTTGCAGAACAGAGAAAGGTCACTTCCCGCTGGCCAAGGAATGGGTTGTAGTTGTGTGAGTCACAGTTCCGCATTTCTACCAGGTTAGGGATCAGCGGGCTGCTCTGAGTATGTTCATTCTTTTAAGCTTGAACTTCAATTGCGGTAGCACGTTGGGGAAAAAAGAAAAAAAAATAGTCATTGAAATCACTCATCCAACCCTGGGCAAAAGAAGCACTTACAGCCCTTCCCCACCACTAAAAAGTGAACACTAACTTCCTCCCATTGATATAGGCGTAAGGCGACAGGGAAGACTGACATCACGTCATAGCCGCCGAGTAAAACTTCCTTTCTGCTGGGGCAGTCTTACAAGAACACGTCTAAAGCGAAGCAAAAGCGCTTTTTATCTAATAGGTTACATCAGCTGGGTTCCTCGAAGCAGGAGGGGAGTTGACAACCAGCCCCTCTTGCTGGCATTTTACAAAATGTACTTTTACAACTACTAGCTCGTAATTTGGTAAGTAAAGCTGTGCAACTGCTACATCCCTGTGTGCCTTGATTTTCTAGCCAGAGTGGGTCAAAACTTCTCTACCCACAGCTCCCTGCCCCACAGCCCCTGTAGGTCTTGGGGAAAAAAAAATCACATGGACAGCTGGATTTTTTGCTACTTATACAGAAGCAACATGAGTAACAAACAGTTCCCTGAAACAGAGCAGGGAAGGGGATGGGTGTCCCTTAATAAATCTTCCTACCCGGCTGTGGCTGGGGCATTGCCTCCAGCAGAATTAAGGGGAGAGATGTGACACAGTTGCCTTTGTGTGTCACTCTAGAGAGATACATCTGCCAAGAGTTGGATGTTAGGCGCTGAGACCTCCAGAGATGCAAACAATAAATGTAGTTTCATAAACCCCCATAAAACAGGGAGACAGGTTTGACGCTCGGTGTGGACAAGATGTGTTCAGGCCCATTCGCCCTCCGCCTCGCTGCAGAGGGCAAGGACAGCCACTGCTTAGCTGGAGCAGGAAGGAAACCTAACTAGCAGCAGAAGTAAGGCAAGCCAGCACCACAGAACCGCTCCAGGCACCACAGAATAAAGAACCAGTGCTTTCAGGCGGTGTGCGCTAGTAAAGCAACCCAGCGCCAGTATGTTGCTGCTGAGGAAGTAAAGAATCACATGAGAACCATTTTAAGTGCAGGCCGGTTCCTCGCTACACTCAAAAAAAAAAAAAATTGCCTCTGGCTATCACTGGACAGGATATATAATTAACATCCCAGTTAGTTAGTTTAAAAACTCCTCAGTGTTGTGCTGCATTACTTAAATGGGGAAAAAGCTCGTCCATACCAAATTAGCATCAGAAAGCTGAAGTGTGCACAAAGGGTTACGGATACCATACAAAGCAACGGCATCACTGCTGTGTATCATAAACTATTTTAAAAGAGGGAGGCAGCTGAGTTGCTAGTTTTAATAAAAAAAAAAAAGCATCACAGCGATCCTGCTACAATGCAACCCAAGGTCAGCGCACAAGTATATGCGATCCCGGCCCATAATATTATATGGTACAAGGAAACAATCTGTTCTTTGCACATTAGTTAAAGCCCAAGGTGACTTTTTCAAGCATGCTGAAGTCACTAACTTATTTGCAAGTCAAATTTGTGCCCTTAGTTCACTTAGCTTCATTTGAAAAATTCAACCTCTAACCCACAACATTTTTTTGTATTTGTAATTGACTTTTTTTTGGTACTTTCTAATGAATTTATTAGTAAAACCCTCACCGGACCCAGCCTCTTTTACGTGACTGCCAGCCCTGAGCCACATCAGAAGGCAGCACTACACGGAGAGCGAGAGAGCGTGTTGGGGGGGGGGGGGGGGGGCTCTTGGAACCACCCCTCTCAGGTCTGACCCTTGTCCCTCCTGCGCCAGTCTGGGATGCTGGAAAACATTGTTCCCACTAGATCACTGTTGTGAATTTGACAGCACATCAGGGTCTGCCTTTGTGGACTGACCCTTTAAAAAAAATTCAGGCCATAGGCTTATGTGCTGCAGACAAAGGCTGGGCCAGAAACTGGACTTCTGCACCCAGCCTTCCCCCCCCCCCCCCCCCCAAAAAAAAACCCCAGTGGAATTCAAGTGGCCGATGCCCTTCCTCTCCCCACGCAGCTTGTGCTGCAAGTGTGGCCTGCAAGGCCACTTGCAGTCCAGTCCAGTCCACTCAGCTTAAGGCTTCTCCTATGCAAGGGCCTTCAGTATAATAGGGCTTCTTTATGCCCAGGGAACACACCGGTCCCCAGGCTGACTTCTGCCAAACATGTCACACCTCACCGGCCAACTTAGGCCACTTATAAGACCCATCAGGCAGCGCGCTCAATGGTGGTAAACTGGCTATCACCCTGCCTGACTTCAGTGGAGCTTTGATGCTCCACATCAGCCAAGGTGCTGCTCCTTTGGCTTTTAAAAAAAGTAAGGGTCAAGCCCTGACTGCAGTGCAAACATGGGAAGAAATGTGCAGGCTACAGTACCATACTTATCTCTGCAACCCTTAGGACATGCTCAGGTGACAGGTGAAACCTTGAGCTAAAGCCCTCAGTCAGTGGGGCACACTGACCGCTAACCAACTGGCCAACTACACACCACGTAGTCATTCAGTAGTAAAGAAGGCGGCCTTCCCCTGCAAAATTCAAGGAAAGTGGGTGTGACAAAAGGCACGTGAAAGAGGCATGTTTGTCACTCATGGTTGTTGGCAAACAACCTGCCCGTGCTGCTGCTGGGTTGGAAATTTTGGCCTACGAAGGCTTATTTAAGGGCCAGCAACCAAAGGTATGCAGAGTTGGTAGTATGCATCATTGCCAGGGCTCCCTTTAGGGACTAAACAGAACTTATTTTTCTTATGCAATATGGTATAGATCAACTTCATGGTCATTCCCGTAGGGTTCCTCTGCAACCATATCCAAGCTTGTGACATTAGCCTCCTACCTCTTTGGAACGTTGCTCAGCTTATTAGCGTTGGAGTTGTTTCTTTTTTGGTGTCGAGTTAGCCAACACCAGGAAGAAGCTTGTGAGTCCAGCCTCAAAGACTGTGGGCCAACTCCAGCTAATCATCTCCTTGGAGTCAGCTTTTCCCAGCAGCGAGTTCTACCCTGCTCATTCCTTCTCCAGCCAAAGGTCTACATTCCCTCACTGGGTGAATACGCTTCTACTCCTCTCTCTTGCGCCCTCTCTCTCTCACTTTGGGGCTGGGGTCAGTGAACTCTTCGCGCACTAATTCCAGGGTCAGTGCTTTAATCTGTTTTCTTAGCTCCTGGGAGGCTGAACTTCTCAGACTTCTCACCCTGTTAAAAAGGAGTTGATGTGCAATGCACTTGTTTCCCTCATCCTTCTGTACTGCCAGGACTCTCACTCAGTACACACAATGTGCCATTAAGCAACATGGAGACAAAATAAGCCCTTGACATACGTGACAACTTTAATGTTATGTACTTGGCTAGGTACTTGGCAAAATGCTCTTAGTGAAGATGGGTGAGGTTTCAACTTGAACTTCCATTGTAATTTTTTTTGTTTTGTTTTTTCAATATTTAAAAGCAAGTTAAAAGTGTCATGTAGGCCAAGGAGTTATCCCCACTTAAGATATGTTCTCAGGGCTGTTGCTTTCACAACCTGAGAAGGATGGAAAGGCAAAGGAGGACATTGAACTTTTGCATTTTCCTCTTAACAACTGAACAGCTGCGCCGCCATCTGGACTACTAGAGAACACTGCCAGACAGCTGCCTAGCTCAGCCTACGTTCTCAACCCCCTAGTACAGTCTCAGGGTCCAGAGAAAGGGCACACAGCACTAAATCAGACTGATTCGATCCCATGTCTTAACCGGGAGGCTGACTGAAAACAGGTCAGCAGAGGGCTGGCTCCCGGCATATGTCTGCTCTTCTACAGCAACAACAGGCAACTCAGCTAATGACACATTTTCTGTTTTTCTAGCAGGTATTCCGGGCTGTGTTCCATAGTGAAGATACAGGAGTGGGTTGTGCCTCAATTAGCTCAGCCTGTCACCAGACAGAAGCTGGGTTTAGCAGGTAACTCCCATGCAGCGTACAGGGAATGCCTAAAATAAACCTTACTGGGCTTGGCCCAGGTGCAGACAGAACCCTGCCCCCATGCCGTATCTTTCCTCCTCGCCATTCTTATGAAAGGCCTTACTTGCTATTTGCTGACAGGCACTGCAAGAGGAGTGCCATACTTTTGCATGTCCTGGTGGACTAGCCGCGCAGGAGAAAGTTTATCATCAGTATAGTGCCATTCTGGTCTAGGCACAGAAAGGGCTAATCCTACAGGGAAAGGCTAACCCAGTGTTTACAGAGTCGATAGAGCCTTGCTGACCCTTTTGCTTCAAGGCTGCATCGCATCGTGAAACTTTGACGAAAAGGTCCAGACCCAGCCGAGGAAGCATCAAAGCCATTGTCATTTTCAAAGAATTAAGGCAGCCTCGTTTGTGCCAAAGTGAAGCAACAGTGACTGATAGTTGATATTTCTCAGACCACAAAAAAAAATTTCAAGATAGAGCCAATGCCGTGTTTTACTTTCCCGTGCACATAAGGCCCTTCTATCTTGACTGACAAGTCTGAGTACTATATTCCATATTTCAGTACAAAAGCTTGTTGTATGAAAACAGGATGTCACCCTAGCCAGCACATGCCCACAGCATAAGAGTTGATAGTGTGTTCACTGCCTTTTTATCCAATAGGCAAATTAAGACCAACAAGGGTTTTGTTGGAATAAAGTGCATTTATTTCAAAGCTCTACTTCTGATCAGCACAGAATTCTTGTAGATTTTCTATAAATTGTTTCTGTATGTACTGTACAAGTAACTTATTCTTGAATAATGCAGTTTTGCTATTATGTACAAATCAGCTCTTAAATAAATTGTTTTTAGAATGTTTGTTCTTAAATTAGTGCTTTTAGCCTAATTTTCTCCAGAGCCGCTCAGTGACTAACAGCTATCGGTCGAGTAACTGGTGAGAGTCTGAGAGTCCTCCTTCCTCACTTTTAGAAATGAATGTATGGTGCAGGTGTTACTATGTTGGTCCCAGGATATTGAACAGCCACGAAGTGTGAGGTCAAATTTTTATTGGACCAATTTCTGTTGGGGAAGCTAGACAAGTAGAGCCCTGCTAAAAGTGTAGCTGCATCTGATCTGTGACCCCATCCATGTAGTCCACAGCAATGCAGGGCTTCAGAGACAAGCTTTCAAGCATACCTCATCCAAGTGAGCTAAATGCCCCAACAACTGAGGGTCAAACCAGAAAATCACTAACACTCTTGAATGAGCTCCTCCAGTAAAATGATAAAACACCACAATCGCTTGTGGGTGAACACTTTTCACAAAGTGACCACGCAAAGGAAGCCTGCACAGTGCTTTCTGGAGATGAGCCTACAAGCTCAAGGTCATACTTGCTAGACACGAAAAAGCCTGGATGGAAAAGAGACACTGCATTTGTGGCTTATTACAACTATCTGTAACCCATAAACAATCCACCAGCTGATGTCTCTCCCTTTCCTCTCTGTGTGAAAGGGTATTAATGGTCGCATATCTTGAAATGGTCCCTTGAAATATCTTAACCACTTACGCTAAAGCAATCTGTTCCATCACGTATCTAGTTGTGATGCTCCAGGTAAGTTACCCAGACATGAAGAAGCGCTCTGTGTCAGCTTCAAATTTGTTTCCCTCTCACTAACAGAAGTTGTTCCAATAAGAGGTATTACTTCCCCCCATTTTGTCTCCCAGTTGTATGTTTGATAATCTACTTAAACGAGCTGTTTTGAGCGTATTTGATGAACAGAAGTACAAGGTATACTTACTCACTTGGTTAAGTAAGATGTAACCATTAGTACTTAATGGCTTTATGTCCCCTACTCATTCATGTCAGAATTAATTCTGGAAAGCAGAGACATTGTCTTGTAAGCCAATCCGCTACGTGTGAACAAAGTGCAATGAAAAACTATGTTATTTAGCCTCCCCTTCATCTTTGAGCCAGCTTATACTTTCCCAGCTATATTTAATGTGTAAATATTTACTCAAACACCTCTAACCTACCCCTGAAATGCAACTGGACTGTGCCTTAATGGGCAGGAGAAAAGCAGAGTGGCCTATGAATTTTTGGTTAGCAGACGTAAGCATGCTCCACAAGGAACAGTGGTGAAGACCACAGAACATGTTGTGGGCATGAGCCGAAGTAGCTCACATGTGTGTGAAGTACTAGCATGCACATGACATTCACTTTTCTCCTAATCTCTCTCTCTAATTCCACTTCTTATTTTGCCAGTAGTAACTACTGCGCTTCCTTCTTGCTCAGCAGCCAAGTTGCTTCCAACCACCACTGACCTTTGGACTGCCCTGAGCAGCAAGAGTTCCCATTCTGCTTCTCTCAGAAGATGATACATTACAGACCGAAGCTATGCAGTTGAGCATGGAGAGCTTAGTTGTAAATGCATTTAAACCAGGAAGGATACTTTGACTGAAACAATATGTACGGAGAATGCAAATAGTTCACACCAAGTCTCCTTGTGCCTTGCACAGTAAAATAAGTCAGGGTTTGCCATCAAATACTACTTACATTTCATAATGTCAAATCATTTTTACCTGGCATAAAACTGGACAAGAATCAAGTATGGCAAGAGTAATATACACCAGATTGATCAGTTTTTAAAACTTTTTTTATTTTTTAATTTTTTTTAAAGTTTTTATTTTATATTATCTACAAAGTAAAAGTTTTCTTAACTTAAAAGTTACATCACTGTCTTGTAATAGTGATCACTTCATCAAACGTGATTTATAAATAATAATCCATCAGTTTGACGATTAGAATTTTTTTTTGTACTGAACCTGTTTCAAGTTTAGTTAGACGTAAAAGGGATCTCCGAGTCTTGATTTTTAGTGATAATAGCAGCAAGAATCACTTGTTACTTCTTTTGCTAGCTGATGAGTTCATAACTTTGAAGGGTCATTAAAAAATAAATAACTTCCAGTTTTCAGCAAGCAGAGTTTGGGCGCCTGCAGGACTCTGATACAGTGCATGGAATTATGGAATAACCCACAAGTTCCCATATGCCTCTACTCCGTCCGAATCTCTCCCACTGCAAGATGAACTGTTAGCATTCCTATTGGATGTTACGAGAAATCAATTTTTTTTAAACAAAATAAATGAAATTCTAGTTTTCTGTGCTTCCAGTTGGCAGAAGCAGTGGAAGGAAGGTATTTTTGGCCTACAAAAGGTATCCAGCCTTAGTTACTCCAGATCAGCCTTACAATTGCTGTTGGTGGTGGGCTTGTACTGTAAGAAAAAGAGTGCAGGTATAAATAGCCAATTGATAAGCTATATTACATTTTGCTAGTTAATCAAATCACACTAACTATTTTCTGTAAAAATAACTGCATTAAGATGTCCTTTGCCTATTTTTCTACCTTAACCCTAAGAAAGCAAAATTTATTTTCCCCACCCATTCTCACCCTATGAAATCAGGGTTTATTTCACAAGTTCACACACTGGTTTAGTTTAAAAAAAAAAAGTACTTAAGACACCTAGGTAAGAGTTACATTTAAAGAGTAACACAACAAGTACAGCTTGCTTTTCCCAAGCAGCAGGACAGCAAAATGTCGTTCTTGGGATAAAAAGTCAGCTTCAAAATGCCACCTGCCTTCAGTTGCTAGGAATACTCCTGTCCCTGGAACTGTATTTTTACAACTATCCTCAAGACACTTTATATATTTTACATATACAAAGCTTGGATCATTACACTCTAAGCCACCTAGATAATCTACCCCCAAGACAAGAACAGGCGACTCTTGTCCTGCACACACTGAAGTCTGCACAGCTCATTTTGGGCGTAGAGAAATAAAGTCTTTCCTATCTTAGTTCACCTTGTATGCATACTAAGTTCACATCTGGAGTAGCAAAATATAAACACAGAAATACTGTCTCTGATCTTCAGCCATTTGCCTCTTTAAAAGGACATCTTACTTTTTTGTTCCTAACTCAAACCTGGCTCACAATGGTTTTGCTCCCTAATTTGACCTGGTTCAGTTAAGGTGCAGGTCTCCCACGCACACACTCCTCACCTGAAGGGTGCGTCATATAGGGGAAATGTGTTGTTGTCGAGACTGGAATGGGCTGTAGTGCACTTTGAGCGATGGCGGCTTGGGGACCACCAGGTGGCTGTGTCGTCATTAGCATCATTGGAGCATGGGCAGTTGGGTGAGAAGGAACCATTCCTGACTGTACATGAGCCTGAAACAAAGAGCTCTTTAGTATAATGGTCACAAGGAGGCAACACTCCTGGCCACATGACTAGCAAAGACTCCTCCAACTGAAACAGTAAATCCTGAGATTTACTCCATTTTAAGTCAATTGGCTTGAACGTGGATGTGGGGAGTAAGTTTAAGATTTTAAACACACCAGGTGTCAAATCGTTAGTCTTGGCTTTGCTGACATCTGTGTGGGTAGGAGCTCCTTGATGAGTAAGAGCGCTCTTAAAGGATACTTTTGGAATATTTGTCTTTAAAATATCTTTGTTAAGAACTGAGAGGCAATTCCTGTGTGGAGGATGACTTGGAGACTGTAGAGAAACAACAGGCGCTGATCTAGGCCTTTATGTATATGGGGAGAACTGCCATCCCCTTCTCGGTACCTCATCTAAATATGTTTGGAAGGAGGAAGGAAAAGCATGAAGTACAGGCAACGATTTTTTCCCCAGCAAATTCTCCAAACAAAATTCACACTTCAATGAAATCAGCTGGTTTTTTCACCTTTTCCGTAACTTCCACTTTTACCACGTTCTCCTATTCTAGGTGCCCATTGTCTCTCCAATATTCAGTCTCCCCAGCTAGTTATATTTGATCCCACATAAAAACAGCTGGAAATTATTTCCCCTTTTCTCCCATTGTGTCATGAAGCTAGCTCAGATCTGTTTATTTTCAGTTAAGCTCACAATAGCACAGTTCTTCAGAATGAAAGTGCACAAGTGTGTTCAGAAGTAATCCCCAAAACAGATGTGTCTGACTCGCTGCTTATCACCTTGTGACAAACATGCACGTAATGCATCTCCTCAGCTTGTGGGGTATTCCTTTCATTCACTAGCCGAGCCCTGTGCAGATATAAAAATGTGGATCTGCATCTGATCCACATCTTCTAGAGTCTGCTCCCTGCCTTTTTCAGTAGCAGCAGCAAGCCGTCTTATTCCCAGGAGGCGTATCACTGAGGGCGTGTCCTACGGATGGGTGTTGGTCCTGCTCTGCCCCACCAGGCACTCCTTCACAAATTGATACTCACATCTGCCAGTTTTCAGGGCTCTACTGATTATTAACACTTCCTGACAGGAGTCAGAGGAACTATCTATATTTTCTAGGTGCAAGTCCCATCATTCTTGATAAATAATTTCTCAATTACAAGATGACGCCAGGGTCCCCTGTAAGCCGAGCACTTGTGCAGTGGCCTCGGAGAGATTCAGCTGCCCCGCAGCTGATTCGCAGAGAGCCCACAGCCAGCATGATGTGTTTCTATTGGTGGTGCACATCCACATATGCCTTGGTGCACATAAAGTTTATTCTACCCATGGGTGGAAAAAATTAGAGGGAACCCTAGATAACTGAAAAACCCAGCAGCATTTAACCATGTCCACATTTAGATGCAAACAAGTTTTCAAAAGAAAACTGGTTTTGCCTCTCTTAGTCCTGAGTGTGTTTTACATAAAAGTGACAGAAGATACTCAGATGCCAGGCAGCACTCGAAAAAGCAGCTGACACTGGCTATAACTTCAGACTCATTCTAGTTAGCTATGTGGAAAAGACTAAAGTCCCCATGTAGCTAGACCCTTTAACTCTTTCCATAAGCACTACTTTTATTGTACCACTGTCACTTAACCAGATGGTATTTGATTACCAGGAGTCCTCAAGCTGTAACATAACCTCTACAAAGTCCCTGAATGGATAAGAACTAACTCCCAAAGCATACTAAGGACCCTGTCTGTGCTTCACAGCCATGCCTTCCAAACCTCATGCATTACATCCCTCATGATCATCAGCATTTTTGTTTAGACTGAGGGGTGCTATTACAGCCATAACAGCCATTTATAAGCAGTTGTGCTCCAAGACATGCACATAAGATTTTTCTGCCACAATAATGATGTTTGGCAAAACCTGATGCTTACATGGCTGGTTTTTGTAGCATGCTCAGAATTTCATGAGTTAGGGACTCAATTAGCATCAAATTACTAACTGTTTTTAAAATTAAATTAATTGAATCCCTTGGGGTCAGAACATCTGGAATTCCCACCATAAAGTGATAATGAATTTTATAATCCATTTAGCTTTAGGAAACCCCTTTCTGAGTTGCTTCGGGATTATGTTTTTCCTGTTTTTTTAAACAGATGAAGGCATTAGAGGCTCATGGACCCCTACACCATCCTGAGAAGCCATCTGAAACTTTATATTTCTTTTGAAAAGTCCAAGCCTGTTCTTTTTGTGTCTGCGAAACCAACAGCACTAAACTCCACAAACCAAGATCAAATACAGAGGACTGTGCTCATTAAAGATATCAAGCTTCACTACAGTCATTGAGTTAATCTGCACTTCAAGAAGCGTCTTATTTAGTTGTTTGCTCGTTTGTGTGAAGCCCACAAGGCCCAAAAAAAAAAAAAAAAAAAAAAAAAAAGGCAAGCCAGCAAAATTAGGCAATTTACTTCCATTTAAGGAAAGTGTGCTGGCCCATGGGTACGCAATCATCAGTTACGCTTCAGTATAGTTCACCTAGTCCTGTGCAACATGGAAATTAAATGATTTCCTCTGCTTTTGAGGTTTGGTGCTTTAGGTGTCTAGTGGTCATTTGCTATTAGGTGCATCTGACAGTACAAATGCAGGACTTTATGGGGACCCCAAAAGGAACTACAAAATCTAGTCAAATACACAGCTAGCAGCTAAGACAGATCAATAGTCCATGTATACCAATATACCATTTCAGGTAATATCCAGATATAGGACCCTATAAGGAGTTGGCTAAAGAAAGTTAATTAGGTGCACTTTGCAATGTAAAAGAGCAAGTCAATGGGAGACTGAAATTATAAAGCTCTAAATTTAGAACAAGTAAAAGGAAATTTGGTAACAGCAATCTTCCCACACATCTCCCAATTAATTTCAACAGAGACTGTCGCAGAGATTGAGGAAAAGATCCAAGTTGAATTTTAAAACGCTTAGACCCTTACTGGATTTACAAGATCTTGAGCTACACTAGCTAGGGTAACATGCATAAGGAGCACCAACTTTTCTCATTTAAAGCACAAGCCAATGCTTAACTGCCGGAGGTTAAACAGAAATATCATTTCCAAGAACGACTATGCTTAAGTGCCTGTTCTTTGATGCACGTTTATGCTTCCACTCATCTGTGTTCTCTGAATTGCACAGAGTTAATCTCAATACTAGTGTCTCATGCAGTGGCCTTGCCACACTTCTACATTCGTTCATTGCTGTTCTCTGGACCTTTCTATTTTTGCCATGTAGGTTTTGATTTTGAAGTGAGGTGACCTGAGCTGAAAACGGCATTCAAGAGCAGCTTGCTTTTTGACCACTGCAGCCCAACTGAGCTGTCAGCATATTCTCAGTGGCAATTTAATTTACAGCCCATCAATGTACAGTTATATCTTTCCTGCCAGCATGCATTTTACCTTCTACTTGTCTAAACTGAACGTCTACCCCCTGCTGCCCAGCCATCTGACTTTAACCTCTCAAGAGTTTCCCAACAGCCCTGAGTGTTTCTCATGGAGTACACTTACACTCACAAAGATTTGTCTTTGCTTTCAAACAGGTTTTAACAAAATACCTTTTCCGAAGCTCTAAGCGGAGTCCACGGTAACTGTTTTAGTTGAACTGGGTGCAGCAAGATTCTTGAGCGCTTATAGCGCTTCCAGACTGCTAAATTAACAGCACTGAACACTGAGAAAGGATGTAAAAAGAGGCCACTACACAATTGTGAAGACAAGATCTTTGAAGCAATAGGACCTTTCGTCTTTCAAAGGCTGTTAAAGTTTGTTTACCTGGGGTACATGGGCCATGTGCGGAGGGTTGGTATATGCAGGCTGAACATGGGAAGGATGAATAGTGAAGACTGTTTGTTGTGCTGTTGGAAAACTATTTTGCGGAGACTGTGTATTGGAGCCTGGTGTCATGGAAGGTGGGGTTGGAGCAAGACCAGCATGGTACATTGCTGACTGCTGCTGCGGGTTTGCCAAGTGGAGTGCCTGAGCAGCCTGGTGCTGGTGATGCTGCAAAGCAAACAAGAGGAAGAACTGGTCAGAGATTCAGGTTTTGATTCCAGGGGAAGACAAAATTTGTTTATTCCATGGAAATAAAGAATTATCAAAATTCCACTTCACAGCAAACATTTGAGAAGGGTGCTCCCATGCACGTTGCACAAACAAAATAAAATGCCACATTCTGATAGTATAGGTCTTATTATCCAAGTCTGTAGCACAAGGGAGAAAAGTCACTGGAGCCTGCAGATCGGCTGTGTTCTCCAGAACCATAGCCGATCATATTTAAAAAAAACCCTTTTAGCACTTCAGTCTGTGACTATCCTCCGTGCCATAAATCCACACGTACGAACTGCAGCCAGACTGCACTAGGGGAGTGACCTTCCTTAATCAAAACAGCAGTGCTGTGCTACGCACTCCTCATCAAAAAGGATCAAATGAGTAACTTCCAAATACTGGACTGTGCGCGCGCATAGGGGGTGGTGTTCTGTGGGTGAGGAAAAAGTCTCCCCTGCTGTTTACACCAAGTATGGTGAATCACAGGATTAGAAGAGGCCTCCTTATTGCTATCACCACACACTGTTATAAAGGCAGGCTGACTGCAACTCACTTTGGATTCACATGCAAATCATAAGGAAATTATATTTCAAAGCTACATTATTTCTGGAGTGAGGAATATGAACACAGCTGCTACACGTGTGGAGCTGCACAAAGAACGAATGTGTGTGGAGCTGAAGTAACAGTATGGTACAGTGTTTTCTATGACAACAAGCTGCATGACCTATTCCAATTTACTGTCTAGAATTTTGCTGTTACCTGCACTGGACTAGGAGCAGGGTGGCTTCCAGCATGTTGGCTTTGCTGCTGTCCTGTTGGTGTGGCAGAAGGCTGTGGATGAGGAGGATGCGGATGCAGGGTAGCATTTGGGTGGGTATATTGCTGAGCAAGCGAGCCAGCAGAAACTAGAAGGGAAAGGAGGAAATTGACAAGTGACACAGATTATACATTTCATCACATTCACACTGCATGCAAGGGTTATACAGCAGATCAGTGATACTGCAAACTGTTTTTCTCCCCCTAAAAATAGTTCATTTTGAAGTTACCAGATCTTACCTTGGATTGAAAAAAATCTATTTGTTTTCATGTAGTTTACATGGTTTCACAGGAAAGTTAACAAAATAACCACAAAAAGTATTTCAGCTTTCCTAGCTTGACTCAATAAAAGACATTGTCTACATCAAACAAGGAGCATTATTTAATCTGTAATTTTAGCCAAACAGAGACTAAAAGATCTGTAAATTTTATAGTTCTGGAAAAAGTAAACTCTGCAAGTATATAGTTAAACAAATAAATTCAGACATGAATATTTATTCTATTTCCACCATCCCCAAAGTCTTTGGCCTTTTTATCTAGCTAACCTCACCATGGTACTCTTCTGGAGATTGTTCACAGTACAGTCAGCAAACATATACAGTGTGTGCTTACAAGTAAGCTACACCAACACAATATACACTTAAGAGCTGGGATATACTGGCTCTCTGAAAGCCAACCAGTTTTAGCTGAAGTTGGTGCCTTACATACAGAGCCCAATTCAAGACACCTTCCTCATTACTACCATTCCCCTTTGGCTTCTCGATGTTGCTATGAGGCCCTTCATTTCTGGAAGCCATAGATGCCAACTTCTACAGAAAGAAAACTGAACACACAAGTCAAACAGCATGCATTAACCGCAGCAGCACAGGCTTAGGGAAATCCATCCACAGATAAGTGAACTGTAACAAGAAGTCCCTGCTTGGTCATTCCTATCACGTCTGGCTACAAACTGGGCCATGCAGAGTTTGCTCACCCCCGTTTGTGACAGGAACAGCAAGTTTTAAGTTTCACAAGGTATTTCTGCTCCAGTTCATCTGATGAAGTGGGTTTTCCCTATGAAAGTTTATACCCTAATAAATTTGTTAGTCTCCAAGGGGTTACAGGGCTATACATTTTTTAAGTAATTTTTAAGAGTAGGCCACACTAAACTGCTTCAAAAATGTTTTTGCTAGAGCACTAAGCAATTAAACAAACTCTCTAAAAAAATGGCCACATGCATGCTCTATACCTGTACCTTTTAGATTTTATAATAAAGACATTTAAGATCATGCCTCACCTACCTCACAGCTTGTGTCAAACATTCATCTCTGTCCAATACCATGCTGCACTGAGATGGACACTACCTTCGCTCCCCACAGTGCCAGAAATGGGATGTCTGAAGCAACCTGTCACTTGGTCTTAAAACTCCAGCTCCTGCCTGTACCCTGACTTAACTACTGACTAGTATTAAGAACAAACACACAGCTAAATCAGAGAGCTACACAGATAATGTTCTGCCCTGCAGGGCTAAGGAAGCCCACTTTAGGAGAATTTTCCTCTGCTGCACCTTTCTTGATTTACAGAGCAGTTAACTGAAAAAAGGAACTCCATAGGGAATACAAGCATTAGGTTAGATTACAGTTATGGAGCTATACCGATCTCAGAGAGCTGGAACGAATCTTCAGGCCATCAAGTCCAGTTTCCCGCCCTCACAGCTGGACCTATCACCATCCCTGACAGATTTTTTTTTTTTTTAAATCTGTTTGCCCCAGATCCCTAAATGGCCCCCTTAAGGACTGAACTCACAATTGAACTCAGCAGGCCAATGCTCAAAACACTGAACTATCCCTCCACCCAAAATGTAACTTGCCACAGACCCACAAAAAGGCCATGTAAAGAACTGAACTCCCAAGCCTTGGTTTACAAGGCCAGTTCTCTAACTGCTGAGCTATCCCTCCTCCCACAAGAACTTTGTTGGCCACAAGCACCTGCACCTTCATTGCCAGCAATTCTTTTTAAACTAGGAAACCCCAGTTCAGAATAAAATGGATATAACTGCTCCAACTTCTATGCCCCAATATGCCAAAGCCTGTCACAGTTTCTGAAGCGGAAATCTCCTCCACAGAGCACACAAAATGATCTGCCTTGAGCTGTTCATCCTAAAAAGCAGGGAACTGAAAGACAGCGTACCCCACACACTGCTACTTGATACAGCACAGCCCTGTCTGCCACAGGACTTCCTTAGGAACTAGCCACCTTGCCACTCCAAGTGCCTCAGACATATTCCAGTTACTCCTGAGCAAACACCCACTGTCACAGCCTTTCCCACTTCAGTTGGCTATTACTTCAATTGCCTTACACTTGCTCCGCTCTTTACAAACCCTTAGCAGTGACCTCATTCAGCAAGTGACAAAGTTGTTTCAGTAACAATAATCCACCTACAGCAGCCCACTCAGCCTTTCAAGAACTCACCTCACAGGAAAATATCATTAACTCTTCACTGACCCTATGTTTCCAAGCCCAGAGTAAAATAATGGCATTTCAATGCACAGATGAATCTTGTGAACTACACTGCAAAGCTTTTCAATTTGCAAAGTATTCAAAGGTTTACCTTGACCACAAAATACTTGTTACAATATTAAGTCATCACATACCATTAATGTTTTTAGTTAGGAGTTGAGTTTTTGGACATGCTATCTTAGCTTGAAAATGTCTGAAGTTCCTATGCACTTAAACTGGAGTTCATCTCCAGTGCATTGGTATCCTATAATGCTTTCTAAGAGGAAAAAAAAATACTTCATTTTTAATATTATCGCATAAATTTCATTAACAGCATCAGCCAAATGCTCTCTGTAATTTCTTCTACAGCCTGCAAATTTGTACAAAAAAAATTAACCAATTCACAAATTATAATTAAAACTCAACTCACTGTTACAATTTCAAGTTTCTCCATCTCCTTGTGAGATTAGTCTTAATCCAATATTTTTATTGCCTACCTCCATAGTCTGAGCAATCCTTACAAGAAAGGGACATAGTATTTCTATCTTAATGATAAGAGACCAAGGCACAGGCATTTAAATAGCTTTCCAAATCTAACCTACCTCTCCCAAGTCTGAGTCTCATGCCTCAGCCCCAGAAACTTCTCCTTCCTTAAAGTTCCATTCAATTCAAGAGGAAATTTGTTACATGCATGTAACAAGCAGTTGTATGGCATACTGAAGGTCTCCCACACCCACGCTTTATTCACTGGAGGCCCTGAAATAATTTAATTATTATTCCTTAAAGCTATTGATGTGCTTCATCTTTTATTCATTCATTGAACAAGAGAAGACCCAAATGCAAGTTATTCTGAAGCAGGTATCCATATTTTTAGCATGGAGCCTTAATGCATAATAATTTATTATGCCACCTCATGTAAGTCCAGAACTTATTAGGAAATTGTTTAATGCAAAAGGAAAAGGAAGACGAGCAAAACACCAATTTTCAGTAACTTTTCCTAAAGTCATATGTCCTTGGCTTGGCAGAGAACTACTAGTTCTGTTTGCTTAAAATCTAGAATTTACAGTATCCCAGTTGTGTATTTGTTTTCATAACCTATTCTAGTCAGTTCACATATTATTATGTAGTAAAAATGCTCACTTAATTGCTGCTGAAAATTATATTTTCGTAGTAACCTTTAAGACACTCACTTTTGTTATTCTTGAGGCTTTATCAGATTCCCTTAATATCTTACTCACAAAGGCTCCAGAACTAACAAAGCTGATAATTTAAAAACAAATGTATCCATCTTTTCCAATTTAAGGCAGATGTTCAACCTGAGCAAAAGAAAATTATCATTTGGGTTCTTCCCCCCCCCACCCCAATCCTTTTTTTTTTTTTTTTTTTTTTCCCTTCCCAGCTTGGTTCCTCCACCCCCTCAGACCTCACTCCCTGCAGTCCAGTGCCCAGATCTACCCACAAGCTCAGCTCCTCCTTCCCTCCCCAGCCTGGCTCCACGCTCTCTGCTCACTCACATGGTTACAATCTCTGGGGCAGCCTCCAACCCTACAGTAATGCTATTAGGACCTGTAACCTAGGCAGGACTACAGTAATGATGGTGGTGGCGGCAGCAGCCCGGGCCCCAAATGCAGTTGTCCCCTTGCCCCTACTCTGTAGACAGGCCTGGCTACCAGCCTTTCTAAAGGCCTTTCTTTCCTGTTATTACTAAGGATGTGTGAAAGGACAACCCCAGTTGTGTGCTGTAACTATGTGCTCCAGCCTAAAGTCAGGTCTTCAACTTCATAATCAGATTCCACAGAGTTTTAAACTGTTGTGTCACATGATTACTTCAGATCAGCAAGACACATAAGCCCATTAAAAAAAAGCCTTGCCAAACATTAATGAAAATTTACCAACCCGGACACCACCTATTCACCTTCCTTATGACAACTAATTATAAGCATGTTTTACATGGTCATCCACAGAATATTTCCATGCTAATTTCCACAGCAAACATGGGGAGAAAAATAACTGACAAAAGTAATCAGAAATCATATTATATTGTCCTTGACATGTCATCTGTGCTATGGTTTTCCAGATGTCACACTGTCTAACCCAGGATACAATACTGAAACAGCTCTAAGGGAGTACGTTACTAACAAACAGTACTGCTGTTTTGCATTGGTTCCTTAGGTCAAGCACCTTCTATTTTGTCTCAGAGCTGCAGATAATCATGGTCTGCCTTCAGCACAAGTCTAAGTCAGAAATGCCTTCTTTCCCAAGCAAAAGCTCCACAGCTCGAAGGCTTGTCACTTTCATCAGGAGAAGTTGTCCAATAAAAAAAGTTCTCCCCACCTTACTTCTCTTCTTTCCTTGGAGCACTCAACTATGTTGATTTGTTTCACTTACATCACTTTCTAAACAGGTGGTTTCTAGATACGGACTATGTTATTTATAACTAGTCTGTCATTTTGATGTTGAACAAAGATAGTATGCCACAGGTTCTTTTAATTACCGAATTGAATTCCAATTGAAGCAAGAAGGAAAAGGCAACAATCAATCAATGTTGCTGACAACAGCAAAGAAAGAAAAGCACCTATTGTACGCTCACAGAAACGACCGATATTAAAAAGCAGATCAGCTAGGATTAGAGACAGAATTACCAACCACTAGCCTAGACAGAAATCAATCCCTAAACTTCCGACATTTAAATTTCTTTTGTGAGGAACACTGAATGCTGACAATGGGCAAAGGGCGCTTTACCAAAGGAATAATATACTGAAATCAGAACCTACTGGATAGCTCTTAGGTGCTAACCAGCAAAGTGGCTCCAAGACTATTACCAGACCCAGTAAGATGGTGAGGATAACTATCTTTAAAGACTTCAGTTTGAATGGTAGGAAGCAGAGAAATAGCATGTCTTTTTCATTTGATACACATACAACATCATTTTACACATTTACAGTGAACTCCATTTAAAAGAATATCTATGTAAGGAAGGAACTTGTAAAGGAATTTCAACGCACCACACCAAGATATATGAACATCCTTAAGTGATCAAGGTAAATTTCCAGTATAAGAAAAAGACACTCTGTAAAAAAAACTTTTTCCGCATGCCAAAAATCATAGAATCATAAAATATTAGAACTGGAAGTGACCTCGAGAAGTCATCAAGTCCAGGCCTCTGTACTCATGACAGGACCAAGCACTGTTTCTCAACTTTTTTTTTTTAAATAAAGTAACCGTTTTTAAAAAATTATAAACTATCCACAGTACCTACAATTTCCAGACACACAAAATATTTTTTCTACCATGGCAACACATTTGTTTAAACAACTTAATCGTAACTGGTTGGTTGGAAGAAATTGACTATGAGCAATAAACTCGCCATAGGATTTATGATTGTGCAAAAAAGAAATAAAAACATCAGATGAACATAAAATAAGTTCAATACTTTATTTATAAAAACAAAGGTTGAGAAACACTGAGTTCATGTATCCTCTGGAAGAGCTCTGCATAACCAATGATCTACATCTTCCTTACAGATATTTAACTGATCTGCTCTTAAAAATCTCCAATGATGGCAATCAAGTCCTTTGAAACCAAAAGGTGTTAGGGAACACAAGTTACATCATTTATATTGTTCTTTACACTCTCAAGGCAACTGACAAGAAAGAATGTGAATGAAACAACTATCACAAACAGGAACAGAAACACTAACAAGCTTTCTGCAATACAGAAGCAAGTTGAAAGGCCCAGGAACTGCACCCTCCCCTATCTGTAGACGGCAAGGATCTCTGGCAGGATGGCCACAGAAAAATCTACGGCCACTCCAGTAGTGACGCTGCCTGGCACAGCATGGGTTTCTGAAACATCTTCCCTAAATTTTGTCACGTCTTAAAATGGGCATTTAACCACCTCACTTATTTCTAAGTGACTAAAACATAAACCATTTGCAAGGCACAGGAGTAAGGTTCCTGGGCTCTATCATCAGGAGAGAAACAGAGTTTACCCGCCATATGATTAAGTCTGAGTCTAATATTCTCTTCTTCAACTCATTTTGCTTAACCTATGACGTCTTTGCCCAATACCTGGGCTATCTAGCACTTTTTTGGGCATTTAAAGGCTGCTGATACAGCTTACAAGTTCACCACAGCGACCAGTTCCTTTTTTTCATTAAGGTCAGGTCTACACTAGAGAGATCCTTCTGACTAGCCAGGGCTCTTTCAAAAGATCCTGCAGAGTGTCTACACACAAAACATGTTCTTTCGAAAGGAAATGGGAAGAACGCAGCACTTCTTTCAGAGGCCCTCTTCCCTTCCCAGATGAGAAAGAGTGCCTTTTCTGGAAAGATTCTTTTGGAAAAAAGCATGTGTAAACACTCCAGGGGCCCTTCTTTCGAAAGACCAGTCCTCATGGTGCCAGATTTTTCAATCCCTGGCTTGTTCTTTTGAAAGAGCATGGGCTGTGTGGACGCTCTCTTTCAAAAGAGCGGATCACTCTTTTGATCCACTTTTTTGGGTGCAGACACAATCTTTCAAAAGAAGTTTTTTCAGAAAAGATCTTCCAGAAGAACTACTTTTGAAGGATCGCAGTACTGTAGACACAGACTAGGTATACAGGACCAAGTTACATTTGACCCTGCTCAAGACACACACTGCAAAAAGAGGGTGCAAAGAGATTCTCTCCCACTGAACACATTCCTGCAGGACAACGTGGGTGGTGGCATGCTGAAGCACAAACACCAGGTAATGTGACTGGCAGTGCTTACCTGGCCAGCAGGAAACCAATCCCACCAGATTCCTTTAGAAGGACGCAGGGCTGAAGCCAGGCTACACTTTTACAGGAATGACAAGTTGAGCTGCTTGCCATGCTCCACCAGAGACCCCAGAATAAAGATTCCAGAGTGATCTCTTCCCATCATGACCACAGGGATGCTCTCTCCCCCACACAGAAGTCAAAAATCAAGAGTTCAGGCCACACAATTTTACTGATAGTCAAGTGCTGGAGTTCTCTTCCCTTCAGAAATTTGATCCAACCTCAGGTATACTAGAAATCCCTTTTTGAGCAGGGACAGGCGAGAAGTAGAGGTCATGGAGATCTTAAGGCAGGAGGTGCCCATTTTTGCTGGTAGACTAGAAGAAGAGTCTTTAAAGACTTCTTCAGTCCAAGATACAGTAACAGCTAGTTAGATGCAAGACTCATTGCACAGAGTAATGTAACTTGGCATGCAGAAAAGTTTTTATTACACAAATCTATTCTACAGACAAGTCACATGTCCATTGTACTTTAATTTACATGGCACCAAAAGCTAATTAATTCACTGAACAACTATGTTCCCCAAAATAGTTTTCCAGCATTTTCTATATTTTGGCCTGGTGCACAGAAAAAAAATGTTCCCTCAGCACGTCTATTCCTTTAGCATCTAATCATAAGTTCTTTTTGGAACAATCAAAAATAATACAAAAAACCCAACTCACTGGCAAAGTAGAAAGAAGGGCCTGTCTCCTTGCTGTATGGTATTTTGGGACATGCTGAATTTGGGAAATAGAAAGGTAAATTAGCCTCTTCCACTTGCATGCTTCCAATCTTCTGGAACGGTTGTCATTCATTTATTTTTAAAGGTTGCAGATTCATGCAGATATTTTATTTGCTCAGTTAGTAGCGGTGGATATTTTATTGTGTTTTGCAACTGAGTGAAGCCAATAAGCCCCAAAAAGCCCTCCTCTCAGCTGTAGCAACTGTGGGCTCCACTTTTTACTTTAATATAATAATAGATATGGAGCTGCTTTTACACCTCAACAATAACCTTAGAGGTAGAATTGAAAAAGATTTACAATAAAGCAAACAAATCAATAGCTTTTTTTTTTTTTTTTCCAGCTGCATCACTGAGGTCCTAACAGTTCCAAAAGACATCTTTGGAGGTGGTTCATTCTTAATCCCTGGAGACTCCTTCAAATTTATAACATATCCTAAATAGCACGATGGTGGGTATTAGAACTTATTGCTAAGGCAGAAAAACAGATAAAGTTAGAGAAAACACCAGACTAATAAAACATGTGCCAGAAGAGAAAGGAAAAGGTCATAAGAACAAGCAAAAGAATAAATGATGTATCTGTGTAAAACCAAAATTTCATTTTACACAAGTCTTTCACACACACAAGGGAAGTTTTAGAAAGAACAGCAATTACCTAAAACATATACAATTGATCCAAATGGTAGACTAGTGGCAGTTAATTGTTACAGGAATATATTTGTCCTCATAGCTTGAGTTGTCAATCAAAAACTTGACAACACATGATTACCCATCACTGGTATTCTGGAGATAACAAACAGTCCATACCTACAAAAAAGTACAAAGCCTGAGCCACTGTTCTTTAGAACCAATAACTTAATTGGTTCTGTAGGACTGACAATCAAAATCATAGACTGTTGCTTTGTTACTGGCATCCAGTTTTAGTATTTATTTTGTAGGAGCAAGAAGGAAAGAAGGTTGGCTGACATTCCCTCAATGTTTTAAGAAAAGCACTGGTTTGGGTGTTGTTCCATCATGTTTAGAGGTAACACTAATTTAGGGTGGTCAAAGAGCTTATCTACTTTTGAAGAACATTCATCTTCATGAACCGAAAAAAAGAAAAGCATTGCACTCGAGCAGTAGTGACAAGGACACCAGCCGAGTTTCATCAATTGCCTCTTATTGCAGACACCTAGCAAAACCAATCACAAAGCATTAGCTAAACAGAAACCTGAAAATTGCTTCATCCTAGACTTCACTATCCAAAAGATTTAAACAGCTATCCAATGTTACATATACATCAAGATTCGGGTTCTTCTCCCATAGAGGAAAAAAGTAACTTTTAGCAAATAACCTCAGAGAATTTAAAATTCAATTCAATTCTCTTCAATGACTAGTAACTACTCTTTGCCATAACTTTTACTTGCTTTAAACTAATCAGGAAGGTGAAGCTTTCAGAGATTTTACTCACTGATTAAGGAACTCTTAGAAGAATGCTGTAAGAGCAATTAACCCCACTCCTCCAACTGCAGCTGTCATTTTAGCCTTCTTTATTCCATAACACATGCACTCAGATAGAACAACAGTGTGATACTAAAGGGAATGATAAGTGCAGGAAGCCTTTTGACAGTACACACAAGAAACCAACCGCTAGCTTTACGGACACAGGAACCTTAACACAGTTAATCTTAACAGCAGTGCAAAAATCCAACAATATAAACTAAAAAGCCAGAAGTAAAAACTGAGAAATAAAATTTCTTGGGCAAATTTACTCTAGCAATTAAAAACAGTTGCTGTTATTTCTCTGAATGGCATAATCATATTTTATTCACCACTTAGATTCATTCAGTATTCCCGAAAAATTCAGAAACACACCCAAATCAGAAGTTTATTTCCAGGGTATGTTGGTGTGTTCAATATATTACATGGCTGCTAGGTATACACTTGAGAGTCATAATGTGGAGCAAACAATACTCCAAGTGGTTATAGATACCCGATTACCGTATTGTCCAAAATGATTGGGGCAAAGGTTAAAATACCTAGTGTCTCCTAACGTAAGTAACTGTTAACACATCCAGCAAGTTGTCCTATCAAAATTAACTCCACGTGCCACACATCTATTAAATACTACTAATAGATTACTCAAGCAAACAGTTACATCTTGATATATGGAAAGAAAATATTCATTATCTAGTAACAAGGTAGTCATCTGTGAGAAAAGCAAGCACCAAACTAAATGCCTGATTTGAGAATGTCACTTCAAACAGTCAAGTAACCCTGGTCCCCTGCCTGCCCCTCCCCAAAAAAAACAGTCAACTAAATCCATTAAAAACTCTGTTCACATGAACACCTCAAAAAACTAGAGATGCACAAGAAAGAGCAGAATATTTTAACAAAACATCAACATGGGCCCATGAAAGCTAAGAACCACTACTGAAGCATTACAAGATACTTTTGTTTTTTAATTCAGCTATATAATGTGAAACTTGAGCTGACATACACTTTTGCTCCAAACCCAGGTCAGAATTTTTTTTATTGTGATGTTGGATCAATGTTTATCTTCATCTGCATTATTCTTTTCTGAACTAAGTTAACATACATAAGCAAAGATCAGGCTTTAGTATGAGATTTCAAGATAGGACAGATCCTGTTATCAGAATCTTAACCATGAATTAAGCTTTACATTTCTGGGGTTGCACATCATCATAATAGATAGTGTTCATCCACATAAGGAGAAAAATGCAAAAATTTGTCCCAGAAAACTGATAAAATGATGTCTGAAGTTATGACCATCCTTTAGTAGAAACTAGGTCAACCTCATGATCAACCAAACAAAATTTCTTCATCAAACACTAAGCCAAAACCTGTTGATTAATCATGTGTTCAAAAGATGATCCTTCTGTTTTGGTATCTGTGTCAAATATTCAAACCGCCCCCTCCTTTAAGATCATGGACTGAGTCTTTGGTGGCAAGTTCCTGAACCAGTTTTAGCCAAGGTATTATTTAAGCGCGGTTCGTGGGGCGTTAGAGATCCTTTCTGTTGTCTTTTACAAACAGTATCTCACTTTGTGTTTCAGTATTTCAGTGAAGTTAGTGCTAATATAAAGTACCACACTGACAACTCTGGAGACGTCTAGTTGTCTTCGGACTTATATAGCTAAGTACTTACACATGACATGATCAAAACAGGATTTATATTCTTAGCTCTGCCAAGAAAGGGAGGCTCTCCCTCACACAAATTTAATTTTTCTCAGATGACAAATCTTTTTATACTGTGAAGGTACACTACTAGCATTATGAAAGAAGTGGTTTTATCATGCTAATGTTGTGGGAACTAGAAATTAAGTTTTGAAACTACAGTCAGTTTTGTGACAAAACTACAGTCATTGTTACAACAAAGAAACAAAGGTCATAGCGCTAAGGGTGGTTTTTTTTCTTTTCTTAAAGGCTGCAACAGAGTTGCTTAAGCTGGTATTCCTTAGCAGCCTCAAATGCTAGCGCTTCACCCCTAACGCTGACGTCTTTTTAAAACAAATATACTTGAATCTATTTTCACGCTAAAAAAGGTAACTCAGTTTGCAATACCTTGCTTATTAGTTTTATGAAACATACACTATAAACTTTAGCTGTGATGCCAATGATGGAAGCTTGAGATAGTAAATATACTCCTGTACAATGTTACAACTTAAAAAGTTACGAATAAACACAAAACGTTTCCTACCATACATAGCATGCGTCTGCTCATGCGCACCATACTGTGTTGCTGAAGAAGATACTAAACCAGGCTGTGCATGCGTTGGTGGTGCCATCATTCTAGTGTTACCCTGTATTACAGGGCTATAAACATGAGGATGCTGTGTCCAATAAAAATAAAAAACAAATAAATTAGTCAAAACCCATGGTTGTACAAAAAAAGTTAAGCCCACCCTTTAATCAAGCTTGTACAGTGCATGCTTAAAGGCACTTAATGAGAATTTGGAAAGGCACAGTTTACTTGGGATTAGCTACAAACAATTTACAAAATACAGCTGTCACCACTAGCCAGGTAACACCTGAAAACAATGAAAAATACCTTCCACAAAAAGAAAACAACAAAAGTAACTGTTCTGCTGATATTAAGTTGACAAAAGGGTCTCGAAATTGAACAAAGGAAGTTTTAACTGTGTACCACATCCCAGACATCTTACCACACTATTTCAGCCACTGCATCTTTTAAATCTATGGGAAATTAATCATTTGTAATAGATGTCCCACAGATGGATGCTGCTCGCGAGGAGGTTCAGACAATCTGTATTTGAGATTTGTAGGTATTATTATGCGGACATTAACATTTGTGAAAAGCTTTGATGTAAAGTGCCAAGTATCAGTATTTCTACAGTGCCTGCACAGTACTTGCAGCAACGACAGGATAGAACAGAAGATAATTCCTGAATTCTGCACACTGTACGTCTTGAAATTATACATCTGTTCAGGTATGAATGCAGCAAGAGGCAACAAACGAAAGGAGTCTTACCTGAGACTGATAATGTGGCACATGTTGCACAAGAGGCTGACTGGGGAACTGCTGGGGGCTATAGGCAACGTACTGTGTTGAATAGGCTGGTGGCGTAGCTACAATAGGGGGGCCTGCAGCGGAGGCAGGATGCATCATAGTGCTCTGATGATGCTGGTCTTGGCGTTGTTGTGGCATATTTGGTACTGCAAAGCAAGGAATATTTCACCTTAGAAAAGAGGATCTAAAGTAACCAGCTTATGCTTGACAAGGTTAATTCAAAATTAACGTGCGCAACTAGAATATCCTCACTATCAACGTTAACCCTGGTTTGTCTATTATGCAGATATGATTCAGAAGAGGGAAGGAGCAACAGCCTTAAATTTCCATAATGGGTATCAGCTGCTGAGTGACACAACATCAAGGCTGCAGTTTTTGCAAAGAGGAAGAGGGCAACCATGTATAATGACCCAAGTTTAAGCGATCTTCAAATGCACCAAACTTGATCTTTCCCCTAGAAGAGCTGAGCTCACCCTGGTTATGATACTTTTGGGGGCTGTTCAGAAACTGTGACGCTGTTCCTGTGACAGAAATATTTGCTTATGACAAAACTGATGAGTGACAATTTGTATGATAGACCAAGTTGCTCAGCTGCAGAGATTTAGCAATGTTACAGCCATAACAGCTAGAGCTCACATGTGCATCTCTTACGTGCTGCAATGTGGGAAAGAAACAACTTTGGGTTACAATTAATACTGATGGCGAAGTTAAGTGGCATGATGAAAGGAGAAAGGTTTAGAGAGAACAAAGAAAAATGTTGCCCCAGAGCCTGGTGATTCAAAATGGACTGGGGCTCCTAGCTGCTGCTGCAGCAGCCCTTTAAAATTGCCGCTAGAGTCCCATGCAATGCACTCAGGGCAGCACTAAGGGCTGGCTAGGACTGGAGAGGGTGTGGTGAGCTCCAGGCAGTAGAGAGGGTTGGCTGTCCCCAGCCCCTTCTGCCTGAGGCTCTGCCCCTTCTGGGAGCATGGAGCCAGAACCTTCCTCCCCGCTCCTTGCCCAGAGGCCCAGAAAGGCTGTCAACCCCCACAAATGTAGCTTCACCAATACAAAAATGGAGATTTCAGAGCAAGAGATTTAAAGACAAGCAGATCCACATGAACCTAATTACTGAAGAGAAACATGCATGGCTTCATGTTCACAAAACAAACTCGCACCAAAGGAACTTGAACAGAAGTGTCTTGCAGAAGAAAGTAACTCAAAGCATACCAGAAAGTGTATGCCATATTATCAAGCAACCACCTCAGCTGCCAACCTAGAGTAGAAAAAAATGGCTACAATAGTGGCCACTGAACCTTAGGGAAGGTATGTGCACAATTTTTCATTACTGAGGCTAAACGCTTTGCTAGCACTGCAACGAAATCCCAAATGCTGAAAACAAAAAAACGGAATCTAATCTAAACATGCACTTTAAAAGTTTGTATGTTCACACAGCCTACATAACCTCGGAACTCTCAGAAATAAGAGCCTGGTTGATTTAGAAGCAAAACACTCATTAGGGCAATAAATTTGACTTTTTTAATTAAAGCAGAGGTGCTCACACAATCAACTGCCTCCAGGAGCTAGGATTTTAAGAGCATCACCAAATTTCCAAGAGTTGTCAATATTGTTGAATTAAGATTATCTATAAAAAGAAACAGTTCTTGCACTGTGGTCCCTTGGCATAGATTTAAAACCGTAGATAATGCACTAAGCCAGGGATGAGCAAACTTGTTACATCAGGCCTCACTCTTTGTCCCTGCAATCAGCAGGGCCCTCTTAACCTGCCTAATGTAATCCAAACCGAGAGAAATTTCAGTTATGTTCATGGGGGGGGGAAAAACCACTCTTAAGGCATGGGTAAGAAAATAAGCACGTAGAATGTAAAAAACTTCGTTAGTTGGTACGTAAATGTGAATACACACACATAAAAACAGTAACATTTCAAAATTTTTAATGAGATGGATGAGCCTGAGACCCAGCAGCAAATTATGCTGCGCCCCCGCTGATGAAATTTCATGCCCCAACCCTTTGTGCACGCCTGCACTAAGCCATACGCACGCATCGAATTTTCCAGATTTTTTTAATCAGACAAAAGCTATGTTTTTATCTTTGGTATTTTGATTTTCAAGTTTTTATACCAATTTAAAATACATGGATATTAAACAATATAAACACACATGAATGGGATAAAAACATGTACATCTCTTATCCTATTCATGCTACACGCAATCTAAAACCAAACAGGCAGATTATTCTCACCTTTACCTGCTCTATAGGTCTTGGCTTGGTTTACCGGCATGGGAGTCATGGGAATAGAATACAAAGGCTGAAATAAAAGAGAACTCAGTGAACCAAAGGTATATCTTTGGACAGGTTTTTAGAAGTATTAGCTTAAGAATTTTCATTCCTGAATCTAACAACTGTTCATAACCCCGCTAAAACTAGAAATGTTCTCAGTTCTCTCCTAAAAGCAACTGTACATTTTTATTCTCATAACAAAATAAAACGAAAGATTACATTCCCAGCACGGGAAGGACAGGGCTTCCCTACTATGTAGGTCTCCATTTGTGACATAAGCCCTGAAATAAAAAAAGCCAGTGTATCCTACTTTTCCAGCTCTATTTATAAATCTTTTAGGAGGCTACAGGTTGGTGATCACTGCTATCTGTGCTACTTTCACCTAGCCAACAAAGTCTAAACAGAGACTGGGCGTGACTAGGTCACTACAAAAAATAATTTTCTCCCTTTTGGTAAACTCATCTGCTCATCAACTGCTTGGATTGGGCCATAGCTACCCTGAGTGAATTAGCCTTGTTAGCACTAGTCCTTCAAACAGTACTAACACTCCTGACTTTGCATCTATGCACATATCCCTGCCACACTGTAGTTTCTACTTCATGCATCTGACAAAGTGGGCTCCAGCCCACAAAAGTTTATGCCCAAAATAAAATTTGTCTTTAGGGTGCCATAAGACTCCTTGCTGAAACAGACTAACATGGCTACCCCACTGAAACCCCAACAGATAGGCAGGAAAGCATGTAATGGAACAGATAACAAGCAACATATCTCAAAGAACACCAGTTACAAAAAGGTAGGTAACTGGCTTTCTTTCTTGGTGTGCTTGCTCATGTCAATTCCATCGTAGGTGACTCACAAGCTGCATCCTCAGAGATGGGCTCAGAGTCCACTGCCTTGCAGATCTGAATACTGCTCTTCTGAAACCAGCACGAGCCTGAGCCTGTTGGGTCAGTGCATAGTGCAAGACAAACATGTGGACAGATGATCAGGTCGCAGTACAGCAAAACTTCCTGGATTGTCACCTGAGCAAGGAAAGCTGCTGCTGAGGCTTGCACCCTAGCAGACTGGTCCCATCACAATCGCCGTCAGGGATAGCTTTGCCAGCTCATAGCAATAGCAAATGCAAGCCATTGGCAGGCACTGGGCAACCCTTCATTTGGTCCATAAAAGCCACAGTTGCATGGACTTTCAGAACAGCTTCATCCTCTGTACAACGAAAACCAGTGCCCGCATGGTGTCCAAAGAATGCTGTCTGCGTTCCTCATCTGTAGCATGAGGTTTTAGGTAGAGAAGTAGGAAACATCCTGACCCATATGGAACTGGGAGAAAAACTTACTTTGGCTGAAAAGCTAGGTGCAGATGCAGCTGGACCTTGCCCTCAAGGAAAGATTGCATACAGGAGCCCTGATGTGAACAGCCTGATCTCAGACATCTTAGGGGCCCAAGTTACAGTGACCAAACGGAAACCTTCCAAGACAGAAGCAGAAGGGAGCAGAAAGCCCTGGACTCAAAGGTGAGCCCTGACAACACGAAGTTCAGATCCCAAGGAGGGACCAGGTACCAGATACACGGGCAAAGGTGCTACAGATCTCTCAGAAACTGACCTCATGGGATGGGTGAACACTGGCCTGCCATGAAATAAAGGACAGAAATCAGAAATGGCTGCCAGGTGCACTTGGACTGAGAACAGTTTCAAATGTATCAAAAGTATAACTAGTGGGGTTCTGCAGGGGTCTGTTTTAGGACCGGTTCTGTTCAATATCTTCATTAACGATTTAGGTATTGACACAGAAAGTACACTTATTAAGTTTGCAGATGATACCAAGCTGGGAGGGGTTGCAACTTCTTGGGAGGATAGGGTCATAATTCAAAAGGATCTGGATAAACTGGAGAAATGGGCTGAGGTAAACAGGATGAAGTTTAATAAGTGGAGCACTTTGCTCCACTTAGGAAGGAACAATCAGTGTCACACATACAGAATGGGAAAGGACTGCCTAGGAATGAGTACAGCAGAAAGGGATCTAGGGGTTATAGTGGACCACAAGCTAAATATGAGTCAACAGTGTGATGCTGTTGCAAAAAAAGCAAACATGATTCTAGGATGCATTAACAGGTGTGTTGTGAACAAAACACGAGAAGTCATTCTCCCGCTGTACTCTGCGCTGGTTAGGCCTCAGCTGGAGTATTGTGTCCAGTTCCGGGCATCGCAGTTCAGGAAGGATGTGGAGAAATTGGAGAGGGTCCAGAGGAGAGCAACAAGAATGATCAAAGGTCTAGAGAACATGACCTATGAAGAACGGCTGAAAGAATTGGGCTTGTTTAGTTTGGAAAAGAGAAGATTGAGGGGGGACATGATAGCAGTTTTCAGGTATCTAAAAGGGTGTCATAAGGCAGAGGGAGGGAACTTGTTCTTCCTTGCCTCTGAGGATAGAACAAGAGGCAATGGACTTAAATTGCAGCAGGGGAGGTTCAGGTTGGACATTAGGAAAAAGTTCCTAACTGTCAGGGTGATCAAACACTGGAACGAATTGCTAAGGGAGGTGGTAGAATCTCCATCACTGGAGATATTTAAGAAGAGGTTAGATAGATGGCTTTCAGGGATGGTCTAGAAAGTGCTTGGTCCTGCCATGAGGGCAGGGGGCTGGACTCGATGGCCTCTCGAGGTCCCTTCCAGTCCTACTCTTCTATGATTCTATGAAATAATCCAGGACGTCCTATAGGAAGGCCACTTCCCCACAGATGTGACAACCTACCACTCACCACACGAACTGCCATTTTGTGACACAGGTATCCCAGAGGAGGGTTTCCTGCTGCTCAGCAGAACCTGATGGACAATGGCAGAACACTGCCATTCCTCTGCGCTCAGGCACAAAGAGATAAGGCTATCAGGTTTGGATACAGCAGATTCCCATTGTTATGGGACAGCAGATCTGGCTGAAGAGGCAGCTGCAGAAGGGTGGCTGCCAAAAGGTTCAGGAGCATGGTGAACCAAGGCCATATTGGGGCTATAAGCATGACTGTAGCTTTGTCTTCTTCTACCTTGAGCAGGACTCTGCGGATCAGAGGCATCAAGCAGAAAGGCACGCATGAGTGATCCTGACCATGGAGAGCACTCCACTTAAGAAAGTAAGTTTTCCAATCTACTCTGCACTGATTAGACCTCAGCTGGAGCACTGTCTCCAGTTCTAGGTGCGACACTTCAGGAAAGATGTGGACAAACTGAAGAAGATCCAGAGAAGAGCAACAAAAATTATTAAAGTTCTAGAAAACATGATCTACAGGAGAAGACTCAAAGAACTAGGTTAGGTTAGTCTGGAAAAGAGATTGAGGGGAGAGACAACTTTCAAGTATCTAAAAGGATGTTACAAGGAGGAGGGAGAAATTTTTTTCTCCTTAACCTCTGATCACAGGACAAGAAATGGTTTTAAATTGCAGCAAATAAGATTTAGGTTGGACATTATGAAAAACTTCCTAACTGTCAGGGTGATAAAGTACTGGAATAAACTGCCTTTGGATCTTGCACCATTGAAGACTGTCTGACCTGCTTTTACACATCCACAGGGATGGCCTAGATTGGGGTGGGCAAAATACAGCCCAGGGGCCAGAGCCAGCCAGCAACCCAGTAGGAGCCTTAGAACAACTCCCTGCATGTCCCACCCTTGCACATCACTTAAAGCAGCTGGCTGTGAGGAGCCATATGCTTCTGAGTGCTGCTGCAAGCTGGGGGAAGTTGGGGGGGGTGGTGCAGAGGAGGCTTCATGGGCTGCATCCAATCCCACTACAGTCTCACAGTTCCCACTGGCAGGCCCATAAGGTGTGAGATTATGCTGGTGGCATGAGCAACACAGTTTCCCCTTCCCAGCAGCGCTCAGAGAAGTACATGGCCCCTGCAGCCAGCTGCTTTGAGCAGCATGTGGAGGCAGGGCAGGCAAGGAGCCTGGAAGAGGCTAGAACAGCTGCCTGGACATCTGAGATGTGTGCATCCCCATGGAGCAGACGGCTGCCCTCATGACTGTTAGAGACCATGCAGGCACATATCCGGTTGGCTGGAAAACAGGCTGATGCCATCAGGTGGAAGGTGCTGGCTGAAGACCTGCCTGTCCTGGGACAGTCTGGTGGTCTGGAGCTAGGAACACATGTTCACTGCCAAGGCGACTACTCAGGCAGCTGACTCAATGGCATCCCAGCCCAGCTGGAGAGAGAGCGCCAGGCTGCCACTGTCCTTTCATCCACCAGGGCCATGAACACCGGTGTGATTTCTGAGACATGGAGCCCCTGAACTTGGAGAGAGTCCCACAAGTTAAAGCTGCAGCCACTCAATAAGGCCTGGTGGTTTACTGCCCAGAACTGGAGGCTGGCCATAAAATAAATTTTTCGATTAAGCAAATCCTGCCTCTGTTCTTTGGGGCAGAACTAGTGGGCCCATTTGTTGGCCGCTGACATGTCCAACAACTCCAATTGTGGAAGAGCATATAGATACTCAAACCTTTTTGCAGGAACACAGATTACTTTTCTGCCATTTTTGAGATGGGAAGGATAGAGGAACAGATTTGTCAGATGGCTTTAGCAATATTCAGGATCCTTTCATGTACCAGGAGCATGACGGAGGCTTGGATGGATGCAGCAGAGCACACAAAATACTGTCTCTCTCTGTTCCTTCATCTCCCCTGTCTTGAGGCCCAAATCAGCTGCCATCATGCGGAGGAGTACCTGATGCTCACAGAAATTGTCCGACGGACTAGCCATGGAAGGCATCATCATTACCCTTGGCTAGGGAGGACGACGATAGGATGACTGGCAAACACAACAGTGCTTTTTTTTTTTTTGCATTTGCCCACAGTAAACAACTCTCATGCAGCTCACTAACAGGCAAAGGGCTGTTACATGATGAACAGGTCTTGAAATGGGAAACTGGAGCATGCCCCACTGGGATACTAACTAAAGACTTACAGGGTAAGTAACAAACACAAATTAAAACTATTTACAGGTAAAGCACAAGGCTAAACAAGAAAAACACCAGCTGACCACTTGCAAAGCAAGGAACAGAGGGATGCTCCAACTTACTTCCACGGGCTCAAGAAACAACTAAGAGGGTGCAGGGCTGGTGGTGCCTGATACACTGTGCCGTGAGCATGGTACTCTAGAGAGCACTACGAAGGTAGTGTATAGACTAGCACGGCTTCCTCTCTGTTACACACGGGTACACACCCTACAAAGCAATCCACATGAGCAAGCACCTGAAAATAACTCCTCATCCACTTTGTCTCTCTCATAGCCTGGCACCAACACAGCCACACCACCACTGCAAACAATACATGATCTGTAACGCAGCAGAGCCCATTTGCACAGTCAGGCATGGATTTCTGGACATAAGGAAATCATCACACCATCCCTGCTCACAGTGTTTTAGAACAGGCCCTAATTTTCAGCACTTAAGCTGGAAACTTTGTCCAAGGAACACTAGCATTTTCTGAGTCACTACAGGCTATAACCATGCTTTTAGCTGAGGGAGAACACATTAAGGAATCCATTAGACCAGGGTTTCCCAACCTGTCGGTCAGGACGCAAACATAGGTCATGATTACATTTCAAAATGGTCACTGGCTGGGCTTTAAGAACCCATTCACACTCCTGAAGTGATTCTCAATGTCTTAATAGGTCGTCAGGCAGTTAAGCCAACCAATGAAATTGAGAACCATTTCCACTGCAGGGCAGAGAACTGTGTACCTGAGGAGCAGCACCCAGCTCAGGTAAGGCGGAGGCCTGGGGCCCAAGATTGGGAGGGAGGGCAGAGTTGACCAGCTCCCTGGCTTCCAGTCTTTGCAGAAGGTGGGTTCTCCCAGCTGGGGGAGGAGGGAGGGTGGGTCAGGGGTCCCCGCCCTGACCTGGTTTCCCACAGCTGGTACTGTGGGCCAGGGCTCTACCCCACCTGGTTACCAGCTGCAGAGGGTCAGGGTCTCCCCTTGGCCCCAGCCAGTGTTCCCATGGCTGGCTCTGCTGGGCAGGGCCCTGCCCCAGTCGGCTTCCAGCTGCGGTGATGGGGGTTCCCCCCCCATACCAGTTGGGGTTCCTGCAGCTGGCACAGTTGGTCAGAATGTCACGCCCCAGCCAACTTCCAGCCATGGGGATCCCTGTGCCTCCCCAGTTCCCTCCAGCCTTTGAGTGACTCCTAGCCTGAGTGTGACTCCCCTAGCCCTACACCCTTTCCAGCCCCTGAGTGTGACTCCCCCAGCCTGGGAGTGAGACACACACAGCTCCCTTCAGCCCCTGAGTATGACTCCCCAGCCCCCTCCAGCCCCAGGTGTGACTCTCTCCTAGCCCCTTAGTATGTCTCCCCTAGCCACCTGCAATATCTGAGTGATTCCTAGCCCCTCAATGTGACTCCCCTAGGTCCCTCTAGCCCGAGTGTGGGGTTTAAGCCGGGGGGAGCAGCTTTGGGATGGGTGTCTTTCCACCACCAGAATTCTGATTAACCATAGTAAATGTAGTGTTATTTTATTAGTATATTTCCCCTTTTCTATGAAATAACTATTATGAATATATAAACACGAGGGGGCACAATTTTATATTCTTGCCTCAAGTGCAAAATTAGCTAATTATGACACTGCCTCCTCTCCTTCTCCCTCCTCTTCCTCCCCTCCCCCATTTTTAAAATTCCCTTGATTCACAAACTCTTCCTGAATTGTCAAAATTGGTCCCTGTCTGGAAAAAGTTGGGAACCACTGTATTAAACTGATCAATGAGCTTACTAGATTTAGAGAGGCTTCCAATGACTATTTGGGCCTTTATTAAAACAGCAAAGTAGCTATTTTTCCAGTATCTGAGATTAATTACTTAGGATCTGTATGAGACCATATTCATTTATGTATTACCTATGAATTTTAGGTTTTACATTTACCTACTTGAACAATAAATCACTACAGATACTATATAAACAATAGATTAAAAAAGACGTAGGAAACGAGCAGTGAAGTACATTTAAATTGATGTAGAAAAACAGATGGCTTTGGTGATCAGAATGCTGTACCTCACTGATAGTCTCAGGGAAAAAAAGATCTAGAACACTGGTTGGAAAGTTTCGTCATAATTAATTTGAATTTACAACTTTGGACTGCTACATTAGCATTTTAACTTTCTTTTACAGGCCATCAATGAAAAGCTATTACCAATCGCTAAAAGCTAAACCAGTAGTGTATATTATTTATCAAAAATAAACCTATCACATCCTAGTTATATAAGGATGAACAGCAACAAAGGGTCCTGTGGCACCTTATAGACTAACAGGAAAGTTTTGAGTATGAGCTTTCGTGAGCACAGACTCACTTCATCAGATGCTTCATAAGGATGAACAGTTACACTAAGATAAAATGTGTTACAGCAATTTGCACGTTTGATGGAAGTATTTTTGTCCTAAACTAGAGTTTCATGGTATAAATGTTTGGAAAAGCTCAGGATCTTCACTATTACAGGCTATACGACAGTCAGAAATCTGAGTAGATTCAAAACAGTGCCACTGAATCTAATTTGCCTTTTGGAAGCTGCCACACACGTACCATTTGTTTAACGTTTCAGGACAGCTTCAACATTGCCGCAGTAATCCTTCCACTGATGGCCAAATGCAGCATTTGAAGCTTTCTATCATATGCAATGTAACCTCTACAATGACACAGGCTGGACAAGAGGAAAGCAAAAAACCTGGAGACCTGAGAGTTGGGTTGGAAACAGGAGGGATCATGGGCTATAAAAGCAGAGAAAAAAGAGGAACTAGGCAGAAATGGGGGGCAAAAACAAATCAGTATCTTAGGTGCCTATATACAAATGCAAGAAGCATGGGTAATAAGCAGGTAGAACTTGAATTCCTCTCTCTCTCTCTCTCTCTCTCTCTCTCTCTCTCACACACACACACACACGCACGCTAAAATTGGTATCACTGAAACTTGGTGCGATAATACGCATGATTGGAATATTGGTACAGAAAGGCACAACTTACTCAGGAAGGATAGGCATGGTAAACAGGGAGGAGGTGTTGCCTTATATCAAAAATGTGCACATCTGGACTGAGGTGGAGATGGATGCAGGAGACAGACATGTTGAGAGTCTCTGGGTTAAGTTAAAAGGGGTACAAAACAAGGGTGATGTTGCGATAGGGCTCTACTACAGACCACCTAGCCAGGTAGAAGAGGTGGATGAGACTCTCTAAACAACGAACAAAATTATCCAAAACAGTGGACTGGGTGGCAATAGGGGACTTCAACTATCCAGACATATGTTGGGAAACTAACACAGCGAGGCACAGAATATGCAAACAGTTTTTGGACTGCATGGGTGACAATTTTTTATTTCAGAAGGTGGAAAAAGATACTGGGGGGGAAGCCGTTCTAGATTTGATTTTAACAAATAGGGAGGAACTCATTGAGAATCTGAAAGTGGAAGATAGCTTGGGAGAAAGTGACTATCACATCAGAGTTCAGCATTCCAAGCAGTAGTGAAAGGGAGAACAGCAAAACAGAGACAATGGATTTCAGGAAAGCAAATTTTGGTGAACTCAGAGAGCTGGTAGGTAAGGTCCCATGGAAAGCAAGATTAAGAGAAAAAACAACTGAGGAGAGTTGGCAGTTTTTGAAAGGGACATTATTAAAGGCCCAAAAGCAAACTCTATTCCTTCATAGGAAAGGTAGAAGGTATGGTAAAAGACTACCTTGGCTTAGCCAGGAGATCTTGCATGACCTCAAAATCAAAAAGGAGCCATATAAAAAGTGGAAAGCAGGAGGAATTACAAAAGATGTATATAAAGCAAAAAATGCATTTATGCAGGGACAAGATTAGAAAGGTGAAGGCACAGAACGAGCTCAAATTAGCTAGAGACAAAGGATAACAAGAAGTCATTCTACCAATATATTAGAAGCAAGAGGAAAACCAAGGACAGGGTGGGCCCATTACTCAGTGAGGAGGGAGAAACAGTATCAGGAAACTTGGAAATGGCAGAGGTGCTTAATGACTTCTTTGTTTCGGTCTTCACCCAAAAAAAAACGATGCAGAAATGCCTAATATAATGCATGCTAATGGGAAGGGGGTAGGTTTAGAGGATAAAATACATAAAGAACAAGTTAAAAATTACTTAGAAAAATTAGATGTCTTGCTATAACACCGGCTGCCTGCTTGAAGACCCACGTGGAGCTAGCTGCCTTCTGCAAAGAAAAGTGAGTGTGGGTTGGAGGGGTGGAAGAGGGGGCTCGGGGTGCTTGGCTCAGGTGAGGGACAGGTTAAAAGCAGGGGGCTGGTTGTGCCTGGCTTTGTGGGATGGGAGGGGCTCGGGCAGGCAGGCAGCCAGCTTTTGGGACTCGCAGTGCTTGGACAGCTGGCCCCAAAAATCGCAGGATTCAGGAAGCTTGGGTTGGTGGCTAGCCCCAGCAGCGCGGTGCTCAGGTGGTTCAGGCTGGCGCGTGGGCAGCTGGCCCCAGCAGGGCAGGGCTCGGGCAGCTTGGGATGGCAGGTGGAAGGCTGGCCCTGGCAGCCCGGGGCTTGGGTGGGCAGCCCAGACAGCTGACCCACAGCTGGGGCAAGTGGCTGGGCAGCTGGTCCCAGCAGTGCATGGCTCAAGCAGCTGGCAGGAGGGCAGTTGGTTGGCCTGGGTGGCTGGCAGGCAGGCGGGTGGGCGGCTGGCCCCAACAGCTTGGGGCTTGGACGGGCACGTCCCAGGCAGGTGGGTGGCTGGCATCGTCAGCTCTAGCAGCTGGCACAGGGCTCAGGCAGCTGGTCAGCTGGGTCTATACCAGGCACCTGCAAGGGGCCAAGAAAAACTATTTGTGTATATTTTTAATTTTAAATAATATTTTTATATCCAGCCTTTGTGTTTATTTTAAATTACGAATTGAATTTTTTGTTAAAAGTGGGGCTGGAAGATGGTTAAGAAGCGGGAGGGCATGAGAGTTTCTCAAAAATCAAAAGCAGGGCGTGATGCTGAAAAGTTTGGGAACCTCTGATCTAGATGGCGTTTGGTCGTGCCAAGAGGGCAAGAAACTGGACTCAATGACCTCGAGGTCCCTTCCAGTTCTAGTGTTCTATGAAATGACATCTCACAATTGAGACTGGCAGACCACTATGGTATTTGGTAGCCTGAGGCACAAAACTCAGTACTATCTTCAACCGATTTTGGGCAGGTGAAAGCATGGGGGTAGGCCTCTATATATGAATTAAAGTCCCTAAAAAACCCACTTCTACAAAACCTCTAAGAAACCAAGCACTGTATCAGGCTGAAATGCAGTTTGGAAAGTTAATATTTACGTAGCAACTAAAAACAGCAAAACATACAGATGAATAATGGTGTAAATATGATCACAGGGCACCTCTATGCTTGTGCAGTTCCTGGCACAGGGTTTCTCAAACTGGAGGGATACAAATGATCAACGTCCACCCCAAACCTCCCTTTGCCTCTGGCTTTTATAATGATTTTTAATATATAAGAAGTATTTTTAACTTGGGGAGCAGGGACTGTTGCACTCAGGGCTTGCTATGTGAAAGGGTCACCAGAACAAAAGTTTGAGAACCACTTACCTAACACAACAGGGCACAACAACTTATTTCTGCTTTTAGGTCCCTCCTCCTATCATCCGCTTAAATCTACAAAGAATATTATATTTAAGCTGTTAGACAAGTTTATTTTACCTGCACGCCTGGGCTCACTGGGACCGGGTACATCATATTTGGTGCAAAACAAACAGGCTGAGTATACACAGGAGTTGGCTGTTGATGACCCACCATAGAAGGGCTAGGCTGAGCTTGTGGACGAGGTGAGGTTGGTGTAGGAGAAGGCTTGGGCTACAAATAAATGCAACAGTTCACTGGGGTATGCCACACATGCCAGTTTTATCTACATTAGAAGTTTATTCATCGAGGTCAGATAGGAAAAAGACTGAAAGAAGAAAAGTTTATCAAGATTTTAAGACTCTGAAGGCTAGTGCTAGAGTTAGTGTTTTCTGACCCAGTACTGCGAAGGAGAAATGCTTGCTCCTTAGGCACTGGAGAACACTACAGAAATGATTTATTAGGTGAGCTTTCATGGGACAGACCCACAGTGGGTCTTGTCCCACGAAAGCTCACCTAATAAATTATTTTGCTAGTCTTTAAAGTGCTACTTGACTGCTTTTTGTTTTGATAGCGTATAGACTAGCACGGCTCCCTCTCTGTTACTACAGAAATAGTACACTATCCGAGGGAGAGGTGAAGACAAGGGCAAATCATGCCTTCACACTTCCTAGCAGCAGCAGTTTTCAAAGATGCCAGAGGCCCTCCCCTTGTGGTAGACTGGATGTAATATTCACAGCTGTTCCTTCAGTAGGAGGAGGAAACCTTTCAAAGGAAAGGTGGACTGCGTCTGGGCTTCCTGGCAATAGCACCAGCTAGAACACTGTTGTCAGTCAAAATCAAAATCCTGAAAGCCCTCTTAGGCTATCTGTGAATAAGATCCATTAAGTTAAATACTGTCTTTTGAATTCAGAAAAACATAATTTGGAACCAGTTCAGCCAATGGACGAGGGAGGGGGATGAGAGGACATATGTGAAGAAACACTTTTTTTTTTTTTTAAATTAAAAAAAAGACTATGCTACATCAGGGCTACATCTACACTAGCACAAAACTTCAAAATGGCCATGCAAATATCCATTTTGAAGATTACTAATGAGGTGATGAAATGAATATTCAGCACCTCATTAGCATGCTGCCAGCTATGGCTCTTCGAAATTGCCGCTTTTCGCTGCCGTGGGGCTTGTCCAGACAGGGGTCCTTTTCAAAAGGACTCTGCCAACTTTGAAATCAGCAGATAGGAATAGGGGGATTTCGAAGTTGGCAGGATCCTTTTGAAAAGGACCCCCAGTGGATGAGCCCCACAGCAGTGAAAAGTGGCGATTTCGAAGAGCCACAGCTGGCAGCATGCTAACAAGGGGCTGAATATGCATTTCAGCACCTCATTAGTAATCTTCAAAATGGCTATTTGGATGGCCATTTCGAAGTTTTGTGCGACTGTAGACACGGTCTAGCTATAGTCTGTTTACTGAAATATAGTGAACCACTTTCAAAATATGTAGCAGCAACGAAGGGTCCTGTGGCACCTTATAGACTAACAGAAAAGTTTAGAGCATGAGCTTTCGTGAGTGCATCTGAAGAAGTGAGTTACCTCACGAAAGCTCATGCTCTAAACTTTTCTGTTAGTCTATAAGGTGCCACAGGACCCTTCGTTGCTGCTACAGATCCAGACTAACACGGCTACCCCTCTGATACTTTCAAAATATGCTGTGGTTTGATACACCAAAACTGCTGTTCTTAAAAACCCTGATAATTAATCCGGTACACTGTTAAATTATGAAGGAGACCTGGTCAGGGACACCCACGGTATGTCTACATTTAAAAATTCCACAGCAGTGCTCATGTAGCACTTAAGCATAGATACTACAGTAAACTCTTCCACTTCTGGCAGCTCTGGGACTCAGAGGTTGCTAGATACAGTAAAACCCCAATAAGCACGATTTCAATTTGCACTGAACTCGCATTAACATGAGTTCAGCGCAAACTGAAAGGAGCACAGCTCTCTGCTCCAGCCCCCAGTTCCCCCAGCTGAGGGAAGCCACACTGAAACAGCTGTCTCCCTGCTGGGCTCCCCCAGGTGGGGAAATCAGGCAGGCAGACAGACAGCCGTTGTGGCGCGGCTTCTCCCTGGCTTCCCCCAGCTCCCACAAGCCCAGGAGAGACAGGAGGCAGGCTGCCACCTGGTTCCTGGCCCCCTGCCCCCAACTTGTGCAAAATCTGAGTTATGCAAGGGTGCACAGAGGTACAGATCTCACATAACTGCACATAACTAGTGCAGTCAAATATTCTGGATAATAGAGACTTATACCTAGCAATGCAGAACACTAAAGAAAAACAAGACTAGATATTAAGAAACAAGCAAAAATGTCTGCAGAGTACTTTATTACCAATGTTAGTATTGTACACTGTAAACTCATACTGTCTGATTTATTTATTTGTATGTACTTTCACGCTACTTTACTTATGGGGGGGTGGGTCTAAAATTTACTCATACTTAAAATACCAGTTAATTTGAGAGTTCCAGATGACAGAATGCCACATATGAAGGAGTTTACTGTACTTACACCAACAGGAGGGCATCGCCCACTGGCATAAGTATAATCCACCTTCCTGAGAGGTGTTATCACTATTTACAACACAGGTTGGGTTAAGCACAGCTACACTTCTCAGGGGGTGGGATTTTTTGTTTTTTTTTTCCAGCCCTGAAAGCCATAAATATATAAATGCATACTTCCAGTGTAGACCAGCCCTCAGACTCAACTTGTAGAATACAGTGTATTTGACCCAAGTCTAAAAAGAAAAATTATATTATGTACTTCGCAATTACTTGACAGACTGCATGTCACCACATATCACTTAATATGACCACCAAACTTACCTGAGCAAAAGATCGAGGGTTGAATTCCTTTGCATTGGGATTAAGCGTTGATTTCCTAACTTGCCTAGACACAAAAGCACAAAGGATTTGAAGTTCAGAGATATTCCTTCACGTAGAGTTCCTCTGAACTCTTCCACAGTTCAAGTTTCAGTTATTAAAAAATCCTATCTCAATATAAAAATATTGCCAAATTAGGTTTATAACTAAGATGACCTTTGGGAAACTAAGGGGCATACGGCTAATCACACTACATGGAAAGAATAAAAAGTTAAAAGCATATTTTTGATGGGGCTTAGTCCACTAAGGGACAAAGGGACAGCATTCAGATAAATGAGCACAGGATTAGGTATTAGGAAGACCATTGTTCTAGCTCTGCCACCATCTGCTTTGTGGCTTTAGGAAAGTCATTTCACTTCTTCCTCAGTCTCTCCATTTTAAAATGGAGACAATACTTACCCACATAATGTTGCAAAGATTAAGTCCTATATAAATGTTATTCTCCCCCCCACCCCCAGTGGCTCTTCCTTTTGCAGATAGTACACCAGACCTGCTTTATTATGAACACAATTACTTACTCTGAGGTATCTTTTTTCTCTTCTTTATCCTCTTTATCTTGTTTAGTTCCAGGTCCAGAGGTCTGTACACCCTGAGAGGTTACCTCTGGTCCTCGCTTTTGCTCAGAGCTATTACTAGTTGATGGAGAAATACTGGGACTATTTGATTTGCTAGTGCCACCATTAGAGTTCACATTACTGTTGCTTTCAATGACAGGTTCTTTACAGTTTGATTCTGTTTTCTCTTTAATCACATCTCTGGATTTTTCACCTTCTCGATTTTTGTTTAGCAGTTGATCCACTGTGTCTGGGGTAGAACTTGGCTGTAACTGAAAACACAAATAATTAACACTTTTGGTAAATACCCCCTGTGCAGGGACACAGAAAACATATTATTTACTACAAACAATACTTATGCAAATCAGAAAAGAAAAAATTCCGTAAATCATTCAATTAAAATAAAATTTCAGGATCCTGCAGCATGCATGTTTCTCTACTAAAACCAGAAATAAGCACACACGAGATGGGTGTATAAACTTAAGGAGGCATAGAGGAACGAAGCAATTTGATAGGATTGAAGATGCTTCTGTCTCATTTTCTAATCAACATGCAAATCATGCTCGAACCTAAGTAGTATTACACTGTTCAACGCAACATTTAATGATGAGATAATTTAAGAAGCCATTTTTGCCCTGAGAGCTAAAAGGTTCAATTAAAATGTTTTAAGTTAGGCAAACTATTAGACATATCATGGTATAGCTGCTTTTGGGATTTACAGGTTCTATGAGAGGGAAGATATGAATCATAGCTACACCACAGTAGTTATATGCCCCAAGTGCTCTAACAATTTACAATAAGAGACAAACAGGTTCCAACGTAAACTATCTGTATTTTACATGTGCTCAATATTCTGAGACACGTAAATACAACACACAAAATTAAGGGGGGGTCAGACTGACTTTATATTGGCTTGTATCATAATCTCATATCGATGTTTGTTTGAGTGACATTCCAGCGTACTCATTAATTTACATACATAATTTACATACCACCCTTTTCCTATTAATAAATATGCTCAACTCAACTGAAAACAAACTAAATGCACATCAATGGAAAAGGTATGTAATGCCTTTCATTCAATACCCATATGAAAGAAACTTACCCTAAAGTCGTTCTTAAATTTCTTTAAATCATCAATCTGTTTTCTGTGTTCTGAAACAACTGAAGATACACCTGCCAAATATAAGATACATATGAAAAGCACAAACCACTACTCCACTTAAAGCAAAATTCATGACTGGAGTGACGTTCGTAACATGAATATCAGGTTTCCAGGAATGAGAGATAATGCCTTTGATTTGGAAATTCTTTGTTGCTCCAACAGGAGTAAACATTCAGTGGCAATTCCAATCCAAAATACCATGTAAGAGAAAACGAAAAGCCCCAGGGACTGAACTGATTGCAGTTATCTAGGTATCCTTCAAATAAAGTTACGTTTTGTGATTTATCCACACACAATTTTTAAGTTAAAATCCAACCTCTGGAATCTTGAGCTCTTATAAAGAGGAAAGAATCAGTAACGTATCAACCTCCTGCCCATCTTACTAAACAAAGCAGAGAGAAGTAGAAGCTGCTCTGTATCTCAAGGAACTGCAGCCACTCACTCTTGTTTCCCCAAACTGAAGCAGTCTTGCTGGATTCTGCTTTCCCCACTCTCAAATTAGTTGTGTCAGATCCATGGCGTTTAAACCATTTGAAGCACAGGGCTGTTACTCTTTTTATGAAGATCACACAAAAAACAGCTTCTGTTCTTTATATTACTAGAACCCTACAATGGAATGACAGCAGGCCATAATGCACAATAAGGAACACACATGTTAATATAACATCAAGTTACAAATTTAAAATAAACAAGGAAATGCAAGTATTCTGACTTAAATACAAAATAATTTGGCCTGAAGAGCATTCCAAAGTACAACCTGTGTGCAAGTCAGCTACAAAAAAAAAAAAAAAAAAAGGCAGCCAACTGAATATTTGTGACTAGGTCAATTTTTTTTTTAATAACTTAATTTCTCCACTCACACATTACTCATACTTTTAAAAACTGTAACTTCTGCATTTCCCATTTAAATTTGCAACATTAATGTATATGTCTGTGTTTACTTTCTTCTTGAAAAAAGACAACAACACGCAATTGCTTGCTTTATTGTAGCTGTACAGGTCTGCAAAACTCACTAATTGCATTCTTAAAGCATATGCAAACCCTTACCAATGAAACCACTTTTTTTTTTTTGGCAAAGCCACAGATTTACACTACACTCCAGATACACGAAAATCTAGATTTAGAGCTATGGAGCTCTGCAGTGTA